>NC_081819.1:15777500-16377500 GCF_030704535.1 Vitis vinifera
CTAGGCAACCAATCCGATTGTTTTGTGACAATAAAGCCGCATGTGACATTGCTCATAATCTAGTACAACATGATCGTACAAAGCATGTCGAGGTGGATAAATTCTTCATTAAGGAAAAGTTGGATGATAAGATTGTGGAATTGCCTAAGATTCAATCAGAAGATCAATTGGCCGATATTGATTACTACTCAAAAAGTGCTATTTGATAACCTATAATTAATCCTTTTAAACACTTTTGAGTAGTAGTTTAGGCCTTTTAACTCAATTGGCATGTTAAGGATCCTTTAAAGCAATTTTGATCACTTTGTGTAAGTTTTGGTGTTTTTGATAGTATTTTGATCACCAAAGCAAGTCAAGAATGAGGAGAGCTATGAGGAATCTTGGGCAAAGCTTAGAATTCAATTGCTAAGAGTGAATCCGGATTGCAAGGAGAAAAAGCAAAGAGAATCTGCCATGAAGCCTATTCTTGATGACAGTCGTAGCAGCCACTTTTGGAGCACTTTCTGAAGTCCAAATGATGCATGCTATATACCATTTCAAAGCTCAGGAAGTCAACAATCCAATGCTTCAAACGGTACGCAATTTGGAGTTGAAACGAAGAAGTTACAGCCATTACAAGTCAATCACTCTAAAGTGTTGCGGAATCAGCCATTTGTTGCGAGAATTTCGCAGCACTTTTGTACAGTAAGATGTTTCTCCTTCTGACGATGCACGAACCATGCCGCAAGAAGGGAGCTGGAAACCTCAAGATGGAAGCCAACTTTGCAGCCTGGTGAAGATAGCTTGATGTTGCGAAAATATTTCGCAGCCCTCTCGGGTGTCTGCGAAATTTCGCAGACACTACTTTTCTCCTGCGAAATGGCTCCTGAAGCCTCCCGAAGCTTGCTACCGACATTGGGAGATATTTTCCATTAGATTTTTGTTGTCTAAATCCCAAAATACTCCTTGTAAACCACCAATTACATGATTCCTTAGTTTTTAAGTTAGTAAAAAGACCAAATATCTTTGTAATAATTAGTTTTATATTGTTTTGATATAAATACCTCTCGGGAGCCTGTTCTCAGGAGAGGAATTCCTTCTGTAAACGTTTGGTAAGCTAGTAAAGTCTATTTTCTTTCTACTGCCTTACCTTCTCACTTTGTATTTTCATTTTATTTCTAAGTTATGAATTCTCTGAGGAGTTTTCCCCAGAGAATGAGTAACTAAACCTCCAATTCCTTGGAGCTAAGGTTGCCGGGGAAGGTTCCAAGTGCAAGAATGCAAAGCTCTGTGGTTTTAGCTATTAATGAAGAGGAAGTGAAATCCTTTAGTGATTTCTATGTTTTTAGTTAACTTAAAACACCTTGGAGTCACCTGGGCCAACACTTGGTAAGGCAAGTGATTTCCAACCGTGGAAATGCACTAGTTTACCCCTTGCGAGCCTCTGGTAGGTGTCTTCAAGGTAGGATTTTCTGGAATTACCAACACTTGGTAAGCTTTTGGACTCCTAGGAGACATCCATTAGTTATCTCTTGCGAGTTTGTGAAGGGAAGTCCAAGGTTAAAGATCACCTTGAATGGTAAGTGCTCGTGAGAGGCATGAACCATTGCAAGTTGCATCAGTGAGAGAATTAAAGTGAAATCTAATTGAAGGAGTCTCTGTACATCACCGGTTAGAGAATTGACTCTAAGTTGAATCTCTAATGCGAGGAAATGAACCATCTGACCGGAGCTATGTCTTTTGCATGAGGAACCACCCCAGTGAACCTAAATCTCCAAGGAATGTTTTTCTTCCTAAATTATTCCAAACTTCTGTTAAGTTAGTTAGTTTAAGTCTCAACCTTTACCAATCAAAGTTTGTGTTTTATTTCTTAAGCTAACCGTGAAATGAAACAAGACCAATTCACTTGGAATTGGTATCCTTGATTGCTTGTTAGTCATTCCCAGTGAACGATCCTAGAGCCACTATACTATAGTAGCTTTGTATTTGCTACCCTAGTGTATGGTGTTATAGGTATAAATTTTGTTGATCACTTCCTCAATCAAGGAGCACCAGCTGAACACAAATCAGCTGAGACACCAATTGGGCATGAGTCAGATATCCTCACCAAAGCTGTCTCAAGTCAAGTGTTCTCAAAATTTTTAGACAAGTTGGGCATGTGTGACATCTATGCACCAACTTGAGGGGGAGTGTTGAGATATTAGGAATGCTTTCCGTATATCATTCTTTCCTTATATTATTTAGTGTTGAGATATTAGGAATGTTTAAATATTAGGAAAGTTGAGATATTAAGAATATTGAGATATTAGGAATATTGAGATATTAGGAAAGTTGAGATATTAGGATATTAGTTGTTATTTCCTTATATCATTCTTTCCTTGTATCATTCCTTCCCATTCTTAGAATGGTGATTACCCTCTATATATACTCTGTGCATGAACGAATGAAAGTATGAATGGAAAAAACTACCATTTATCAATTTGAAGAGAAACCTGGATTCGAATGTTTGGCCTGAGTAGCTGGAAACCGAAGAAAAAACGAACATGGAAAGGTACCAAGCTTTACCAAATAACGGGATCCCGGAATCCTAAGAAACAGTTGAAGAGGGAGAAACAAAAGAAGTGCAAGAAACAGAAGAAACAGTTGAAGAAGAAGCAGAAGAAGAAGAAAGAAACAGTTGAAAAAGAAACAGAAGAAACAGTTCTTGGAGAAGAAGAAGCAGAAGAAACAGTTGAAGAAGAAGAAGAAGAAGAAGAAGAAGAAGAATAAACAGAAGAAACAGTTGAAGAAGAAACTGAAGAAACATAAGATGGAGAAGAAGAAACAGAAGAAACAAAGTAAACAGTTGAAGAAGGAGAAGAAAGTGAAGAAACAGTAGAAGAAAAAACAGAAGTAACCGAGCCCAAACCATGGAATCAAAGGCCAAGAAAAAGATGGATCAAGAAATTCTTTCTTCAGTAGAAAACACACCGGAAACAAAAAACATCAGACATTGATGACGATTTACGCGCCATGACGGAGTCTAGAGCACTTACAAGACTAAAGAAGAGAACCAGAATGCAAAAAGATTTGTAGATGTAAGACATTGATGTTCAATCATTAGCTTTGTCGTGGGCCAATTTCATTTCTTTCTTAATGTCTGGATTTTAGGGTTTTCATGAACAGCGTTACACTTGATTGATCATATTTTGGAACTTGAGTAATGAAAAACATGGTAGGTTGGGTTATCTTTTTCGTCCCTTTTCTTAGTTACCAAACGGGGGCACGCATATCCTTATGGACTGATCGAGCCCAATTGTGGCACTTGCAGATTGAATGGGATTGCAGAGAAACATGATCACTTTAAAGGTGCAATCTTAAGAACATTGGTAGGAGGGTCGATTGTTGTCAATAGTATGAAGCTATAGTAACTTCAATCAAGTTTGGAGTTTGCAGCATTTTCTTATTAAGATTACGTTTAAGATTTTAGAACTAACACTTGAATTATAAAAATTTTCAAATATTATAAATATTAAAAATACTTCCTAAAATGCTCTAAATATCAATACTAGAGTCCATTTCAAAAAAACATTTTACAAAATTAAGTTTTATAAAACATTTTTAAAATATTAAAAAATCATTTATAATGCTTAATTAAGAATCACTTACTATTAAAAGTGATTCTTTCAAAAACACTTCTACTTTAAATAAAAATAGTGTCAGGTGTACGATTATTATTAACCAAGCATCATCGGAATATCAAGTTGTTAATAAAAAATTATTTTTCTCATATTTAGTTATAGATGCTAAAGAAATTGCTAGAAACTAATTTGAAACTTTGGAAGGATTGGACTATTCCAAATGAAATGGTAGCTTACCTAATAAATAAATCCTCCCATCAAGCACTTGATGATTTTAGGTGGAGACTTTGGTGAGGCAAGATGAAATTAGGGGTAGTTGTTTCACAACTCTTTTGTATTTGACTGTTCAATCGGTCTAACCCGTTTAACATGTTCACAGCCCAACCCCATTTATAACATGTTAATTTGTAAATTTAAAGTTAAAAGGTGTTAACAACCCCATTTCTTGTACTATTTTCTCTCTAAACCACCTCAACTTCAACTCTCAATTCTCTCTCTCTCTCTCTCACTCAAAGTCTCCCCACTTTTGATGCAATTTCCAGACCTTAATGGCCGGAGAAACGCCCCCAACTCATGATAATTCCCACTTGGGGAATGGAGGAGAAGAAGATGAAAAAGAAGAAGAAACCCGGAATCGAAGGCCCAGCTTCGCCAAATGACGGAATCTTGGAATCCCAAAGACCTGAAACGCAAAGAAAAAGGATGAGAAGAAGAAGAAGAAGAGGAAGAAACAGAAGAATCCTGGAATCAAATGTCTCGCCTGAGCTGGGAAACGAAGAAAATCGAATGAGGAGTGGTTCCAAGCTTCACCAAGTCACGGAATCCTGGAATCCTAAAGATCTGAAACGCAAAGAAATGGAACCAGAAGAAAGACGAAGAAACAGAGGAAGAAGAAGAAGAAACTGAAGAAACAGTTGAAGAAGAAGAAGAAGAAGGAGAAAGTAAGGGAACATTTGAAAAAGAAGAAGACGAAACTGAGGAAACAGTTGAAGAGGAAGAAGAAGAAGCAACGGACGAAACAGTTGAAGAAGAAGAAGGAACTGAGGAAACAGATGACGAAGAAGAAGAAACAGACGAAACAGTTGAAGAAGAAATAGGAACTGAGGAAACAGATGACGAAGAAGAAGAAACAGAAGAAACGGTTGAAGAAGAAGAAATAGACGAAACAGTTGAAGAAGAAGAAGAAGAAGAAACTGAGGAAACAGATGATGTTGAAAAAGAAACAGAGGGAACAGTTGAAGAAGAAACTGAGGAAATAGTACAAGAAAAAACAGAAGTGACAGCGCCCAAACGATGGAATCAAGGGCCGAGAAAATATGGAACAAGAAATTCTTCAGCAGAAAACACACTGGAAACAAAAACGTCAAAGACGAATCAATAGTCCCAAGACCGAAGTTCTCGATCATGCTTTCACCCAAAGAAATTGAAGAGGACATCGTGCCATGATCGGAATCAAACCATCTCAAAAACCAAAGAAGAGATCCAAGAAAGTGAAAAAAGTAGTATGATTCTTATTTTCACTTTAAACTCTTTTTAGAGTTAGTAATCTCTCGTAATAAAATTAAGGTCTCCTTACACTTTTGAATTGATACTTATCAAAAGGTAAATAATTTGATCTCATTGCTTTGTACTTCAATTGTGTCTCATTTTGTTTGTAACTCGGTCATGTTCTTTTATATTTAGGTCTCATTTGTTTGTATCTGATCTCATATATTTGTATCATCATGCAACAACCTATATTCCATCATATACTTTTAGGTTATGTTTGGTTCTCGAAAAATATTAAGGAAAGGAAAAAAAATGCAAAAGAAAATGATTTTTTTTATGTTTGGTTGTACTATAAAAAATATCAAAGAAAATAAAATATAATTAAAATTTTATATATTTTTACATTATTTAATTTTCATGTTAATGAGTTAAAATAAATAAAATGAGTTTGAAGTAACAAATAAAAATAATTTATTGATTTTTAATCTATTTTTTATTTTCTTTCACTTTTTTTTTTTTTTTTTTTACTTTTTCTTTTCTTCTACTTTTTCTTTATATTTTATTTCCATTACATCTTCCCTCAAATTTTTCGGGAACCAAACATAACCTTAACGTTTAAGATTATGGGTTCAATAGGTATTGAATGTGTACCCTAGTATTTTCCTAAAATTATATAAATTCATACATAACCTTTTAATGAGATTAGAAAAGATGGTTTTGAAAAGCTAACCCAAATGAGCTGAAGCAGAAAATGTGAGGCCCAAAACAAAAGGGAAGCCCATTAGGGAAAAGCCCAAACCAGAGCATAATAGCCTATATAGACAAAGGACCAAAACAAGGAGAAAAGAGAAGGCAAATGGAGGAAAATGGCCACGGCAGTGGCGATGGTAGTCATTGGTGGTGGGCTCTGGCAAGCGCCGCCCAATTAGGGTGGGGCGTATTCTCGTACCGGAGAGGCGGGGTCGGCGACTCTAGCCTCATGCCAGTCAAAGCCTTTGGCGTCGCCTCCCTCTTCGTCGGCGCTGCCGCCTCGGCCGCCTTTGGCGTCCTCCACGCTTCCGGCATTCACAAGGTTTATGGATCTTCTCCCTCCCTTTATTATATTTTCCAAGATCTGAAATTGAAGCATTTATTGTGGAAGTTTTTGTTTGCACACCAATCAATCACAAAAGGAAGAAAGAATCATGAATTTGTGCCTTCTGATAGTTAAAATACCTAAAAAAGAAAAGGAAGAAAAACCCTAAATGAGTGAGCTATGATATCACAATTTGAATTTAAATTACTTGCGTAGATGAATATGTGCTGCAGGTAACTGATGTACAAATGGATAGAACAATTGATTCCAAGCTATTTGGGTGCAGAGGGGAATGAGAGGTAGATCACTGGGCATTGGATGAAGTGAAATTCACTTGAATTCATAATGGGAAATGAGATAGATTGTTGATTGGAGGAAGAAAGCACAGGAGAAGAACCACTGTCAAGAAGATTAAGGGCTTCTTCTTGTTAAGGTCAAGGATTTCGTCTAATTCGTCAACTGGGTCATTCAAAAAGTTGTAATGCATAACTTCCCTTGATTTGGAGACTAGTATTACTCTTTCAAATTAGGGTTATGATGCAATAAAATTGGCTAACTTGAAGAAGCAACCTTTCAACACCCAAATCTCCTAGGATGGAGACAGAGTATTTCGCATCTCACAAGGGCATTGTCAGTTTCTGGTAGTACCCTTGGCCTCCTTAGGTGGTTGAAATGGGTTTGCATTTGGAGGAATTACAATTCAGTAAAGTTGGAATATGTTAGCTACTTGTATGAATTCTGCTTTCTTGGTGCTGAAAGTTGCTGGCTGTCTAATGTTTAGTTTGAGGTTGTTTTAGGTATTTTCTTTATTTAGTTTGAAGTGTATAATCCAAGACTAGCAGAAGCAACTCACCCCCAAGTACTTGGGATTAAGACTTTGCGAGACTTAATAGGATTTTACAATATGTTCTTTGTTTTATTAAAAGTTTGTATGTTTGAGCTTTAATGATTTTGGCAACAGGGCTTAGATATGAAAAAACCCGATTGTTTTCTACTTGAGCAAAGTTTGTGGAGATCATTGCAGTGGATAATTTTAACTAAATATGAGCTCATATTAACCGCACTTGTTAGTGAGAATAGTTGAAAGCATTATAGAAATTACAAATTTGTCATTTTCTTTTGGGACCTCCCTACATACTTGTATGGCTCAATGCGCACCTACATGAAAGGAGATTACAATTTCCTCACTATTGAAGAATATGGGATTGGGTCATTGTTACAGGGAGAGGCATGATCATCATAATAAACATTTCGGAGTGATATTGGATACACTGGAAAAAGGATTGGCTTAATGTAATATTATAGATAAGCTCCTCCCATTTTCTTCATTTCTTTCTTTTAAAAGCCCACTCTTTCATTCCTCAATCTACCGTTACAATCTAGCCAAATCATATCCAGTTTCATCTCTTTCCCTTTTGATGCTATGTAATTTGCACCTAAAACCTAGGTCACTTGTATCAGCCTTATTCTCTATTTTGAGTATTGGCCTTCAAGATATTGTTAAACATATCAATCAAGTGGAAAGATTCAAAATGCATATTTGAACTCTATTCCTTGCTCCTTTTTGGGGATAATGCAATATGATATCCTAAATATTATTCTCATGCTTACATCTTTTACAACATTGTATTACAAAAACCATGTATGTATGATCTAGTATTTGTGTGATGCACTGACAGGCTGCCTGATATTTGTAGGTAGAAGACCTCAAGGAAATGGGTGCCAATATAAGGACAGGACTTGGAGTTCGTCCACGAGGCACGGGATAAATAAATTTTTTATTTACTTTCTTTTCTTTTTTTATGGTAAATTTGAATGTCATAACAAGCTTTGTATTTGGGATTCTGATTATGAGGAAAGAATTGGAGTGTTCTGCTTTTGTATTCCTGTAAGAACTCTTCATCTTTTTTAGCTAGAAAAGTCCTATTTCATTCAGTTGTAGGCATGATGTAGTTAACTAAACTAAGCTCTCCTCATTTGAGGAAAATGAAAAGGAAAATATTCTTTAATTAAGCTCTTTACAAAGTTCAGGTTTCCAAAAAGATATTAAATCCTTGCCTCAGCTGGTACAAATATTGATGTCTGGCTATGGTTTTGGTTATTCACTGTATAGTTAGTTTTGCTGCATTGGTTTAATAGTTAAGAGCACCAGTCATAAGATAATAGATTATCCGAGAGAGCAGGCACTTTGATCGAACTGAGATCGGGTCTAACATGCATAAGGTGATGGATCATTTGGTTAATATCTCGCATTTGGATTGGAGTGCTTCTTTGGATGACCTTATCTAAACTTTGATGTTAGATTTCAGTACCATCTGCTTGCTGATACATTTTCCTTGGTGTCTGTCCCTTCTCATGTTTTGGAATGAGAATATCGACCTTGGTTTTCTGCATATATGTCTGAATCCTATTTGGATCCCAATTTTCCATTTTTTCTGCATACTAGTAAATTTCTTGGTTTTCCTTCAGGACAAGGAGCTGCTGAGAAAACATTGGGAAGAAAAAGAAATTGATGCAATGCTATCCTCATCAAGACTCCCATTTTGTCACCATGGAAATCTGTTCATTGTTTGTACTGACCTATCATTAAGTTTTGAGTCTCGGAATCAAAACTTCTTGATTTATGTATTTTTCCTTCTAAAAGAGAACACTTATTTGAGAAATTAAAAAAAAAAAAATTAATTGTCTTTTTAAAAAATCACGTGCGGTTTTTATCACACATCACCGTTATAGTCCACAGAAAAAATAATATAATTTTTCATAAGATTCTGCAAATTAAATTAACTTTAATAATTAATTCTGCTCAGAATGAGAGGTTGATACTTCCTTCTTGGGTTGATACTTCTTGCACCAAAGTGGCCTTCCATGGACCAAAAATTTGGCATGCTCTTTGTTGTTGACGATCAAGGCTGGCACGCTGGATTTAGTGAACACCACCTTCCCGAACAACGGCGGTCCTCTTCTGGTCTCCGCCCAGTTCACGTCAACCTTTTCTACGCAATCTCCATACATCCTGTCACATTTCCACCATTATTAATGAACATTCTAATATATATTCATATTTCTATCATATTTGTCACGTAAACTTCCTCCTGATTGAGTATGCATGCATGCATGCAAGTGTTGGATATTCCATACGTACGTACGTCCTAAGGAGAAAAGCAAAATTAGCCTAGGGATTCAATATTTACGTAGTAAAAAACTGCCATAACTGGAAATTGCTCAGAGGATATCCATTGGAGAAGGTGATGAACAAGCTTCGATCTTCCTCGGGTGCTCTCTCTTGCCACGGGTTCCATTCCTTCGCAAAAGGGTTGAGTTTGGATCGAGCCCTAGTTAGCAGCGGCCCATTTATTGGGGAAAGCCCTGGCAGGCCTGCAGCGCCACCCTGCTGGTTCATCCCCTGTCCCATTGGTCGGAACCATTTCCTCACAACCTGTCCAGTAGTTTTAATATCATGGGATTCATCACAAGTGTTATTATTATCAGCCTTGAGCCCTCTCTCTTCCAAAATATCCTTGAAAATCACGCTGCATACTCCATTACAGAGTCCAGAAATGTCCTTGGAGACGGAATCTTTGTTTTTGGATATGTTAAAGAGGGAGGAACGGCACCCAGAAAGCCTAGCAGTGATCGGAATGACACCCAATGAACCAGACTGAAGTGAATCAGAGTTGAGAGAAGCCAAGGCCACCTTGGCTTCAGCACAGGCATGGGCCAAGAGTTCATCATCATGACAGCACAATCGTTTCACTATGTCTTCGTACCCTTCTGCCTCAAGCCATAGCCAGAAGGAAACAATCCTCATGGAGAGTTGGACGTCGGTCCCCATATCAAGAATTCTGCGAAACACAATCCTTTCCAGATGGTGGAGGGCGACAATGGCCTGAACTGCGTCCATGGAGATGAAATAAACTGTGGAGAGAATGAAAATGAGTGCCTGTGTGGAGGAACAAGCTTTGCTTCTCTCTCTCAAGAGAGAGAAAATTCGTGTGTGCACGTGGGGAGAGAGACAGAGACACTGGGTTGGTGAGAAACAAGAGGGATTGAGGGTTCATTTCATACTGACACTTGGGGACAGTTTAGGACAGTTGAGAAGGGTTGTGACTGTTGAGAGAGACAGAGAGAGGCGTCTTACGTTATTTTGCAGCGGATGCAACGATTGACAGTCTGAAAATAACATGGTGTTTGGCAGATGGGATTTTGGTTTATGAATTTGAAAAATAATTTTTTTTATTATATAATGAAAGGATTTTTAATAACAAGTTTTTTATATTAAATAAAATATATTTTAATTTTTTTATATTCAAAATCTAAAAATTTTCATATTTTTTTCAAATATTTTTATTCTATTATGTCTAATCATAATTTCTCCAAAACAAAAATAAATATATAATTTTAAAATGATAATATTATCCTACGTGTCCTGTCGAAAAATTCTCCACGAAAATCCACAAACAATTTGAGAAAAAAAAAATCAGGTAAAATTTTGTTACCGCTAGCGTGGTATTTGGGGTAATAAGAAAAATCATGGGGGCATGATGGTAAAATTGAAAATTTTGAAAATAGAGAAAAATGGGGAAATGTGGGTGAATAGTGGGAAGTGGGGGGTGCCAGTAACCGCTTTAACCGTCACCAAACAAGGAAAAAAAGAGAGAAAGAAAAGTTGCAGAGAAAACTGGAAAAGAAAGGAGTGAAATTAAGAATGGAAGGAGAGAGAGAGGAGATAAAGAAAGGGCCATGGAAGGCAGAGGAAGATGAGGTGCTGATAAACCATGTGAACAAGTATGGCCCCAGAGACTGGAGCTCCATTCGCTCCAAAGGGCTCTTGCAGCGCACTGGCAAGTCCTGTCGCCTCCGTTGGGTCAACAAACTCAGACCCAACTTGAAGAAGTACTCCATTTTCCTGCTCTTTCTCGCCCTTTCTTTTCTTATGTAACACACACGGCGAACCAACATGTCATATGGTCACTGCGTCTATCTGAGAAGAAAATAAAGCAATGCATGCAGTTTCTGAAAATACTTTCATGATCTTGAAAGCGTTTTCTCGAACTGCATTTTTGAATTACTATTTTGATGAATTTAATAATATGGGGCATCTGCTGTAGAAAACTAGAAGTATTTTTATCATATTGAGATGGTGATGATGGGGTATTTGCCTTTCTTTCTTTCTTCGTTTTTTTTTTTTTTTTTTTTGTTCTTATTTTTCCCAGTGGGTGCAAGTTTTCATCAGAGGAGGAGAGGCTGGTGATAGAGTTGCAGGCACAGTTTGGGAACAAATGGGCGAGAATCGCTACGTATTTGCCAGGGAGAACTGATAATGATGTGAAGAATTTTTGGAGCAGCAGGCAGAAGAGGTTGGCCAGGATTTTGCAGACTCCATCTTCTTCACCATCTTCTTCCCAATCACACAAAAACCCTGGGGAAGTCCCATTTCTTCATGATTTCCCAACTCTAGAGGTAACCAAATACATTAACTCATAACACTCTGGGGGACAGAAATTCCATTGTCTCTTTGTCTGTGATGTCGGTTTTTCTTCATTTTTCAGGTCCCCAACTTCAGTGCTTCAATGGAGGAAGACTTATCCTCAAAATCATCCTATATTGACAACTCTGAAATGATCAAGTTGGTGGGTTTACCAGATATGGTAGAGCCTAACTTGCCGGCTTTGGAGACCAACCTTTTCCAACTTCAGTTCAACCATGCTGATCAGAAGACTCCATGCATGGAGTCCCAATCACAATTCCCCTTCCCTCACCTCCCACAACCCCAACCAGCCCTCACGCTCTCGCCAGAGAGCCAAGAACTGGTGGCTAGACTTGATGATCCCAACTTTTTTGATGTATTTGGAGACCGAGATGTTTCTCAGGAACTGGGGAATGGAGCTCAATTTCCTGTTGAGCCAACATTTTTTGAACTGGAAAGTTGCAAAAGCTGTGGGAAACGAAAGGAGAACCCCATGACTCCGGACAGCTTCTTTGATGACTTCCCAACCGACATGTTTGATCATATGGAGCCCCTTCCGAGCCCGTCAGAGTGGTGATTTAGGTAAATTTAGAGATGACAAGGCTGTTAACATTTCTACACTAGTTTCTGTAGTGGCATTCAAATACGCTAGTGACTGCTATTCTTGTACTAAGACTCTTTTCTGAGATTAGTAATTCAAATATCCAAAACCATAATATTTTATTCCATAAATATAACACAATTCACAAGACAAATTTAAAAATGATACAAGACATAAGTTTTAGGGCAATGAAAATATGCTTTCCTCTAAAAAATGAGGAAAAAAAAAGGCATAAAAATTATGTGCTGCAACAACATAACAAATACAACAAGAAGTTTCTTTCATTTCTCCAATGTTTGTGCTCTTCTCAATCATTAGCACTTAAAAGAAATAAATTGATCTCTTCCTGAAGGAAGATCAATATCAAGTTTGATGCCTTGTACATTCAATGAGTTTCAGGCTTTAGGAGTGTCCTCCCACTGGAGGAGTTTAAATGGAGGAACTTAAATAAATTACATGTTACACAGGATTGGTAATAGGGCTCAAGGGGTAGTAACTGATACCAGTTTGACCGTGTTTTGTGAGTGCCTGAAAGTTTCCTGCTGTAAATGACTCATTATTACCAAAGAAGATGGGTCTTCTTGAGTGTGAAAATGCACAATAATCCACTTCATAAACTGTAGCATCCTTCATGAATGCAGAAATTGAAACCCCAACACCTTCCCCTGCACAGGATAATCATGGCACAAGTAATTTAGAGGAGTGTTTAGAAACCATATTAGAAGGATATCAAAGGCATTGAATGCCATAAGGAGTAAAAATCCTATGTTGTATCCCAATATTTTCTGAATGCACGAATAGTATGATTTATAGAATCAATCTCATGGAAAAGCAAAATAAATGCTATTGAGAGCAATGCACAAGCAAAAAGAAATCATTTTGTTCCCAGTTGGTGCTCAGACACCAAGTTAAGGGTTAGAGCAACAGATACAAATGCATCTTGCAGACCCTGGGTTGCAAGACAAGGTATGTTATAGTCTCAAAGGATAGACATCATATTGTTAAAAATGAAATTAAAATTCAGAACAAAGAAATTGAAGATACCATGTGTGACCAGCAACAAGTTTTCTGAAGGGAATTTATCTGCAAGGGCCTGAATAACCTTTTCGTATCTGATCCTTGAACCTGGCACCCCCTCTTCATACTGTGGCAACTATACCTCAAGCAAAGAGTCCATCTCAGTACATATAATATTGTTTGTGGAGACAAATGCATATACGGTTATGGTAACCAAGAAAATTTCAATTATAAAGCAAAAAAAAAAAGAAAATACGTTAGTGTCATGCATACTTCTTGGTACACTCGTTCCACAGTAGTATCCACTGTACCAGCCGGTAACATAGCTTCAAGCTCTGATACGTTGAAACCCCAATTCCCATCTTTAGGAGCCAATTCAAGCCTTATGGCTTCCCTGCTCATCATCTCACATAATCCAAACTCAATTGATACCTGAAAAATAAGTAAAAAAAAAAAATTCAAGCAGGTAAATGTTAAGGCTGGATCGATCTGGTTAACTTTCCAATCTGGAGACATATGCTGATCAAATCATCTTACAGGAATGCAAATCACATCAATTTAAGATATGGTGAGATCCTGTGGGCATTTGAATATATAATTTCATCCATTTTTCTGTTTTTATCTTTTGGGTATTAAGAAGCCCCTAAAAAATTTGTTTGAGTGTTAACATCCCACAGGGGGAGGAAGTTCATCCATGAGCATTCTGAGCATACCTTAACATTTCTTATCCACTCATTGCATCAGATCAACAAATCAGAGAGCAATGAAAGACAAATTCGGAATAAATGTATTTGCATCTATTAGATACCAGATCAAAACTGTTAGATAATTTCTTTTCATCAGAGTGCATCTGGATATACGTTGATTTGGTACCAATTAAATCCCATTTATTAACAGCCCATGCAGAAAATTTATCAGCTTCTGAAGTACACCAAATTCTAGCATGTAAATCTAGATGGAACTTAAGCCTCAAAAGGAAGAGGAAGTAACAGATGGAACTTAAGTCTCAAAAGGAAGAGGAAGTAATTTCACTTGTGTCATACGGTGGATGTACATACAATATCTGTAGAGGCATTAGTTGGAAATAAAAGTCACCAATTAGCTGTAGCTGCGTGTGATGTGAAAAAGAGAGGAAAAAATTTATAGGGAGGAGGGCATCAATGTCTTGTTTGTTCCGTTTATGTCCCACATAACTTGAGAATCTCCAGAAGACTAACCAAGTTCCTTTTCCGATAAGCTTCTCATTGTTGACAGAACCAGGTAATACTCTTTCCCATATCAACAAGGTTTTCATCATTGGTAGGGAAATATGTGTTAAAAAGCCGTGTGACAATCTGCACATATATTTCCCATCTCTTAGGGAAATTTTAATTCCCTGTTAGAACATAAGTATGTACCCGAGGACTCAATTGGTTTTAGGACACAACATAATCAGAAAATAAAACGTGTTCCAAGCCCATGGATGTGTTTTGTGTATCTCTGAGATGGTAGGAATAGTAAGATATATCAATGAAGGATTTTCATTGTTTGAAGAAGTGCAGAGTTGTTACTGTCATGGTACCTAAAAATGTAGTCCTGTACGAACAATACTAAGAGGAATTTTCAGTAGACCTTCCAGGATCCACCTTTTCAAGTGCAAAATAATGCGAACAGGCTAAGAGTCTATATGTTCTCCTAATGAGTAAAACCAAGTACAGATACTGCTAAGAAATCCATGTGGTTCACCATCTAAGCTCTTCCACATCAAAATTTCCATAAGCTTTGCAGAGTGGAAGATAGAGTGCATGTCATCCATAATAACAGGCAAATGCTATGTCTTTTGTTACTGCTAGTTTTTTCAATTTTGGTGCATGTGGATTGGGGTTTGTTGTTTGGTTTTATTATAGGACTCAAACTTCCAAGGTTGAACACTGAATAGAATCTTATATGCTGTTAGTGAATCTTACATGCTGTTTTCACACTGTCTTCACCAAGTTTACAGCTAGCGTATAAGCAACGCAAAAGGTGTGGAATTGTAGACTGTCTCCTTAAGACAGTAACTTTGTAGTTTTCTTTCATAGACTAATACTTAAATTCTGATCAACCACTCTTCAGTTACATATCACTGAAAAACTGCAATTGCAAAAATAGCTAGAATGTTTTAATCATTCATCAATTAGTTCTGATAACAAAAATGTTTTACCACTGCAGCATGAAAGGATTTGAACTAGATTTTATAATCAATCTGAATCACCCATAGCTTTTGATTTCCAAATTGGGTGTCAAAAATTTCCTCAGCCTGTATTTGACTGCCACAAATTCCAACATATCGTTTCCAACAAGCCAAATTATAATATTCTTATTTTCTCAATAAAACTTTGACCTAACTTGTGCATCATTTTCCCGGATGCTGGAGACCAATCTAATTTCAACAAACCAGAATTATAATATTTTCATTTACTCTAACAAAGTTTCCACCAAAGTTGTGAACCATTTTCCCAGATGTTTCCGCCAAGTCAAGAAAAGACCACTGACACCACCAACCTAATTTCCATGTTTGGCTCCTGGGACAAAGTAAACAGCAAAAGGAAAGCACAAATTTGGAACAAAAAATTTTAGACCATGAGACAAAAACCTCCACCGGCCTGAGCCTGAAACACCTCTTTCTTATGTTTCAACAAAACGAAAAATGCTTAAAATCTTCTAATTTTTGGCAACCCCATGAGACAAAAACCTTCGCACAGCTGAACATAGAACATCTCTTTCCTATAAGAAATCTTCTATGCAGGGAACAGAGTAAAATCCATTCAATCAAATTGAATTTCATACATATATGTATACACAAAGTTTGAAAAGGCTAGGTTTATTAAAGAATGAATCTATATCAGGAAATTTTTCCACACAAGCCTTTGAGACAAAAATCTCCGTCTAACTGAACCTAACGCATCTCTTTCCTATCCAAAGTTATCTTGTCCTCTGGTTTCTCAGCAACCAAACAGAGTGTTGACATCATTCGATCAAAATAAAATCAAATTCACAATATACACATATGTCTACCATTCACGATCCTGTGAGACAAAACCTCCACAAAACTGAGCCTAATACATCTCCTTCCTATTAAAAAAAAAAAATTATTTTCTTGTCCCTTATTTCTCAGAAACCAAACAGAGTGCAAACATAATTCAATCAACTCCAATTTCACACATGCAAACATACGCGAGATTTGACAAGAACCAGGTCAACAATTGATATAAAACAAAGCTATTGATAGAGAGACCAGACCTTGAGCTTGGAAGGATCGATGGCGACACCGTCGCCTGTCATATTGACGGGATCGTCATCGATGGCGCAGAGAGCAGAGATCACTTCGGAGGCAGTCTGAACACAGCGGAGAAACGGAGACACTAAAACCCTGTGGATCGGAAAACCCAGCTGGGATCGGAGCTTCCGGCCTGTGCAGAAAGCCCGGACCTTGCCGGGGTCGGCGAGCGGCGGGTCCCACGGCCTCGCCGCCGTGGATACCCAGAGCGGCTCGGTGTTGTCGAGGCGGTCTCCGTGCCTCATTACGACGACGTTTTGGAAGTGTTGAGAATCTGAAGAGTCCATGCTGAGATTTCGCGAGGAGGAGATGGAGGCTTTAGTGAGAGAAAGAGGGAGTTGCCTTAGAGAGAGAACGCAAGGAACGAGAATTGCAGAAGAGAGGGATATGGTTAGAAGATGCGACATCGAGGGAGATGACGTGGAAAATCAAAGACTTATTGGTCATTCTTTATTTTATATATTTATTTATTTTTATTAATTTTCCTCTCGTTTTCTGAGAAAGTTACGTGATGACGTGCCTTTTTCAGTCTTGTTCTTTCATTTGTTGACTCTCAAACCCGGACAACACGTACGAAATTTTTTTTTTTTTAAATGAGAATGTAATATAAATATTTTCTTTATTTTGATAAATTAGATAAAATGATTTGTAAATAACTTAATTATTTAATAAATTTAAAAAACCATTAAACTAATTTTAAATAATATATAAATCATTTAACTAAAATTTCATAGGATCAGGAGAAAGAGGAAAGGAAAGGCCTTTGGATACAATTAGTTGATGTTGTGCACGTGAATCACATGATTGCGTTAATCACGTGGAACTAATATTCCCTGTGTGATGGTGTAGGCCTTAGCATGCACAACCACACCACAATCTGTATAAAGATAAATGTGTTTTTTTTTTTTAATTTTTATTTTAATATACAAATAACCCTCATATTTTAAAATATATATATGCAATGAAAACATAAATTATGTCAAAATTCAAAACGAATTAAGAGAAACCAAAAAATACACAGATATTTCACAAAGAAATTTAAAGAAAAAAAACATAAAATTTTATATTACATAACTTAAAAAAACATACATATTAGAAGAAATAGGAAAACGGAATACCTTACAATGGTAGGGATAGGGATAGGAAAGCTTTAAAAAAAGCTTTGGGCTTGAAGGCTTACATGATGAGAGAGAAAGAAGAGAGAAGGAGGAGCTTAGGATGAGAAGAAGAGTAAAAAATGAATCGTGCTTATAACTGAGGATCAAACCTTCTTAAATAACTTGAAAAATGAATCTTAAATATATATATAACCTTAATATATTTAAAAATTTTAATAAATAAAGGTTATTTTCTGAATATTATGTTATCATTTTGGCACAATTATCTATATATATTTATATTATACTACACATACTTTATAAACATTTTATACCTAAAAAGCCCTTAAAAAAATTATTAATATTATTTAATAATCTTATTTTATTTATTATAAAAGATATGATAAATATAAATTTATAAGAAAAGTGTGTTTTCTTATATATATTATTGGAAAAAAAACATAAAATTAGAATGCAAGTTTTGAAATTTCAAATTTAATATATTTATCTAAAAAATAATTAAGATTTTATATACTTCTCGGTTAAATATACTATTCTTTTAATAAGAAAGAATGTACAATTTAATTATAGAATATGCATTGAAAGTCCTATTCTGTAATGAAATGTATTAATGCATTGGTTGCAGAAGAAGCATTTATGAGACAATAAGAAAGCATATGCTACCTTCAATACATATATGTGATATTAGCCTCCAAGTTTACAAAAATGACCAAATTAAGTATGCAATCTAATATAAATTGTATATTATTACATTAGATTGTATGCTTAATTTGACCATTTCTGAAGTGGTTAGTTGAAGATTTGAACACCACCTTCTTGAACAATGACAATCCTTTTCTCAACTCCAGCCAGTTCACATCTACCCTTTTTACACATCAACCCTTCAAGTAGTTCAAGCTCCAGATTATATGAATAAATTGTTAATGAACTTGTTGGAGTATATGAGAGAATTTTAGATGGCTGAAGGGAATCTCAAATATGAAAAGGATGTTTACATAATAGTCAAGGGTCCTTCAAGCTCTTCTATCAAGAAGAAGAAGAACAAGAATGGAAACAACAAGTAGAATGGTAAGTTCAAGGGTGGGGAAAAGAAGAGCAAAGGAAATTAAGGGCAAGTGTTTCCTTAGTGAAAAGAAGGTCATCGGAAAAAAGAATGCCTTGAATTCTTGAAGATAAAAAGGTATGCATCATTCTCTTTTGTAGTTGAATCATGTTTAGTGGTTGATTTTTATTGATTCTTGGTGAATAGTGTAGGGCCACCGACTATATTTGTGATTCTTTATAGATGTTTTAGCTAAGGAAAAGACTGAATGGTAGATATGGAGATGTATCTAACTTTAGCTTTTGATGTGAGGATAATTGTGCAAATAGTATGAGATATTATCCTTATCTTAGAGAACAATTAAAGTTTTCTAGAACTCAAAGATCATCTTTATGCCTTTGAGTTTGGAAAGAATTTGATTTTGATTTCTAGTTTACGTAAAATGAATTATTCATTCATATGCTTAAGATCATTAGTTGAAAATCTATATCATGTTACTTTGTTATTATTATTGTTAAGGAATGAAAACAATCATATCTCACTAAAAAGAAATGAAACTAACACTAATCAAACTTATTTTTGACACCTATGCCTAAGTTATATTAATCTAAATAAGATTTAAAGAGTGATTAAGTTTGGATCATTAGACACTTTGATTTATGAGGATTCTCTTATTTACAAATCTTGTATATAAGGTAAAATGACTAAGAGAACCTTTATTGGTAAATGATATAAACCCAAAGAATGTTTGGAGTTGGAGCATAATGAAATACATGGATCTTTTAATGCCCATGCATGGGAGGGTATAAGTACTTTATCACCTTTATCAATAATTACTCTATGTTTAGATATATTTACTTAATGCATAGGAGATTTGATGTCTTAGATAAGTTCATTGGATTTAAGGCGGAATCGAAAAACCAATTAGATAAACATGTTAAGATTGAGGTGGTCAGTTAACATATGTCCAATCAATTTACTTCTTTCCTCAAGGAGCATGAGATTATAACTTAATTGAGTACTCTTAGAACTCCACAACAAAATGGAGTAGTGAAAAGAAGAAATCAAACTTTGATGGACAGGATGAGAGCTTTGATTAGTTTCTTATCATTTTATACATCCTTTTGGGGATATGCCTTGAAAACTATGGCTTACCTCCCTAACCTAGTGTTTTCCAAGTTAGTATCTTTAACTCATTTGAAATTTTGGATAAGCTATAGACCCAATTTGTAACATATTCACATATGAGTTGTACAATCGTGTGTTAAAATCAAAGGTAGGAAAGTAAGAAGCAAGGTCAGAGGTGTGTCAATCTATAGGATATCCAAAAGGAACTAGGGAATCATTATTTTTATGATCAAGTTGGCCATAATATATTTATAACAAAAAAATGTTAGATTTATGGAAAAAAAGGCTATATGATAAGTAATAAGGCAAAATGTAATATAGATTGGAGAATACTAGAAGACACTCCCACAATAGCATAGAAAACTATGGACCTAGAAGTTCAATCATTAATCCTTCTCGATACCTCTATTACACAAGAGCCTTGTCATAGTGGGAAGGTTGTTATACAATCAAATAAGTTTATGTATTTGGGCTAGTCTTTTGAGGCAATTCAAGAAGAACATGAGATTGATCTCTTAGATTATGATGAAATGACGAGCCATGTTGATGCTTATCTATGGCAAGGAACTATGGAGGTAGAGATAGAATCAATGTATTCTAACAATGTTTAGGCACTTTTAAAAGCACATAAAGGGGACAAAACACATAAGGTACAAGTAGTTTTATAAGAGGAAGAGAGAAGTGGATGAAAGGTTGGGCTTGTAGCTAAAGGTTATAGTCAAAAAATTGGTTTCAACTATGAAGAATCTTTTTCATCATTAGACAAGCTCAACTTCATCAGAGTACTTCTATCTATTGTAGACAATATCAATTATGAGATATGAAAAATGGATATCAAGACAACGTTCTTGAACAACTATCTCGATGAGAACATCTATATGATGTAATCAATCAGCTTCATAGCAAAGATCGAAAATGCAAGTTGTATAAATCTATTTATGAATTAAAGTAAAAACAATCATCTTACTCATGGAACAAGTGTTTTGATCAAGTAATCAAGACTCTTAATTTTGATCAAAGTGAAAATGAGCCTTGGGTGTACAAGAAGGCACAAAGAAGAATGGTGGTGTTTTTTATCTTGTGTGTTGATGACATTCTACTCATTAAGAATGATGTAAGGTAAATGTCATTAGTTAAGATTTGGTTATCTAATTAGTTCTAGATGAAAGATTTGAGAAAAACACAATATATTATTAGGATTAAGGTCCTTAGGGACCACAAGAATAGGAAAATCACACTATATTAAGCCACCTACTTTGACAAAAGGTTTTGGTTAAGTATGTGATGTAGGACTTTAAGAAGGGTTTGCTACCCTTAAATTATGGAGCCTTTTTTTCTTAGGATCAATGTCCTAAGACACCTGAGGAGAAAAATCACATGATGGTAGTACCCTATGCATTTATAATGGGTAAAATTATATATGCATTACTATATACTAGACCAAATATTTTCTTTGTTGTACAAATGGTAAGCAAAATCAGTTTAATCAAGACTAGGGAATTGAACAATAATTAAGCATACACTCAAGTATCTTAGGCGAATGAGAGATTATATATTTATGTATCATTGTGATGATTTGGTACCCCTTAGGTATAAGAATTCATACTCTCAATCTGATAGGGTATCTTACAAGTCTACCTCTAGTTTTGTGTTTACTTTAAGTGGTAAGGCTATTAGTCGGAGAAGTATGAAACAATCTTGTATTTTTGGCTCTACTATATAAATTGAATATGTTGTTTTTGAAATAGTAAAGGAAGTCATTTAGCTTAGGAAGTTCCTTATGGGACTTTAGGTAGTTCCCTTAGTTGTATCACCCATGATCTTGTTTTGTGATAATAGTAGGGTAGTGACATAGTCTAAAAAAACAAAGAAACTATTAGAAAGGGTAAATACATAGAAAGGAAATATCACTTTATACATGAGATAGTTTAGAGATGTGATGTTATAATGGAGAAGATACTATGGAGAACTTGATAGATCTCTTAACTAATACTTTACCTAGTAGAGTTTTTTATGGTCATAGGGATAACATAGGTGTCAAATGTATGCTTGATATGATTTGAGGGCTAGTAGGAGTTTGTTAGGATAAAGTCTTTGAAAGTCTAACATGATGTAGTAGAATAAGATTTCATTAATAGATTTACATGTTATGATTTTTTTTCTCCTTTTTATCCTTGATTGTATTATTTAGTATATTAGATTTATGCCTATATCACTTGTATTGTACATAACTTGGATGCATTAGGAGTTACACAAAATATCCAAGTCATGAATTCCTTCCAATATAATAAATTATTCACAATCAATTCATGGAATTAAGCAATTCATTAGAAACTATAGTATAGTGTCACCTAATTAGAGAGATGATTTGTCTTGGTCATCGAGATGACTTTCTTATGATGAGTACACTAGTGTGTATGGTTACACATTGGACAAGACCTACAGTGAATTATGATATTGACTATCAAATAATCATGATTTAATAAGTTATATTGCATGAGGTCTCAACCTTGAGAAAATATTGAACTAATTTTGAAGTCTTCAATGGTTGTGACCTATGGGTGAAACCTTAAGGTGATCATGTATTCATCATGGATGGAGTTACTATTGATTAAAGTAGATAAATATTCTAAAGATAGACATCAAGATATCTCATAAGATTGAGACACTATGTCCTTGACCTTTAGGCGATCCTAAGGGCACGTGATTATGAAATTTGTGGTCATAGTAATTCTTGAAGGAAATTTGAAATAGGCTCTTTGAGAGTTATAGAGTATGTAGTAGATCACATAAGGATCTAAGACTCAAGGATGATAGTTAATTAATTAGATTTAATCAAATTTCAGCTCAATGTAATTACATAAAACATTGAAATGCAGTTGACTCTTTTTAGTGGCGTATACTTGAGTCCACTTCAAAATTGGCATATCAAATTAATTAATTGGAGCACAATATATTAATTAATTAGGACCTAGTGAACTAGATTAAGTAACCTAAACACAAGATAGGGTCAAGTCACTTAAACCCATAAAGAAGACCCCTTTAAGGGTTTAGGTTTAACAATTCCAAATTATTATCTTCCAGAGAGCTTCCATTATTTTCTCTTAAGGAGATTGTGTAACCACTTTACATAAGTGTTAAAGGGAAAAGAAAGGGTAATTGAGTGGAAGACTATTAGGTAGTTGAGACATAAGTGCTAAGGGCTAAAGAAGGAGTGACTAAGTGGAAGACTGTCAGGTAGTTGAGATTATGTTCTTCAAGCAGAGTTTTGATCTAGGAACATTTAGATCAAAAGCTAAAGTTTTTTAAGCCCTAGATCTGAAGTTTTTTTTTTTCTTTTCTTTTGTATTCTACTGCAATTAGATTTAGTATTCCTAGATTGTTAGATGCATGCACCTATGATCTACGGGTATCCCAATCACTTCAAAGTTTCAACAAAGATTTTAAAATTTTTCATTTAGATGAGAGAAAGGAAATTTTAGAGAGATCTTCACCTCCAACCACTAAGATTGAAGCAAAAATAGGAAATTTTATATTTTCATAAGATTTCACGGAAGCAATGCTGGGATGATTTTCATTTGAGCAGGATGCAAAGGTTTTCACTTGTCACTTATATGAGGTAATTATGAGTTGATTTGATCATTATCTTGCTTCAACTTTCTTAAAGGCACAATAGGAAGTTAAGGTTTAATTAACTCATTTTTAACATAAATGTCTTTCAATATTTCAATTATTTACATTAAACTTTAAAAGAAAAAGATATTTTTACAAGAAAAAAGTTAGAGCATCTTTATCAAAAAAAAAAAAAAGGGGGTATTTTTAAACCCAAAAAGTGGAGGATTAGATTTACAAATTGGGATCATTTCATTAGATTTACAAATTATCATTCCATCCCTTCTAATCAAATAACCCTAGAATAACAGTTTAATATATCAGTCGTATTCAGATTTCTATCATCTTCATCACATACATTTCCTTTGGATTGAGTTTGAAAATTTATAGTATGTATGATAAATTCCTTCTAATTTTAGTGCATGCATGCATGTGTTGAATATTTTGAGCTTTGACCCAAAATGCCACATTTTAAAAAAAAAAATTGCATAAACTAAACCAAATATGAAAATAATGCCCAATCTAGTGCATCTGGGCCACGTGGAATGCCACATCATAAAACCGTAGTTGGTAACTACGGTTTTGAATTTTTTTAAATTGGTCAAAACCATAGTTGGTAACTACGGTTTTGAATTCCTTTTCCGTCCCTTTCCCATTAGGTTTCTCCATTTCCCCGATTGGCTTTCTTCCCTTTAGGGTTTTGTTCTTCCCTTTAGGGTTTCGTTCTTCCCTTTAAGGTTTCATCATTCCTGTTGCATCCTTGGTTCAAATTCAAATTTTGGAAGTCGTTGTCAGGTAAGATTTATGAATTTTTCAGTTAATCGTAAATTTTAATTTTTTTTTTGTAAATCTATTTGGTTTGTTGTTGTAGATTTGTTTGGTTTCTGTTTGGTAAAGACATGTTTGATTTTATTTTTATTTTGAGCTTAGTAGAAAGAAAATGGTTTTTTTGGTAAAGAAAACAGATATGGAATGGGGGACCAGTCTGGATTTCTTTTTGTTAAAGATACCAAAAATGGAGGGGACCACTGTAAAAAAACTCCGGTGATTTTTGTTATAGAAATAGAAAATATCTTCAAATATTTGTTACCAATAGTGAGGGGACCACTCAGATGGTATATCTTCAAATATCTGAACAAGAATCTTAAACCCATTCTCAAAATATATGCAAAATGCTTTGTTGTTTAGTTCTCCACTTCCTGGAACCTTGAGATTTGTTTATATAGTTCTTTAGTTTGGTGATACTTGATTTTTTTTCCATTTAGCTTCCTGTGAGATTTTGATTGAACATAATTTAATGATTTTTTTATTGTTAAATCTATTCTCTTCTTTGCATCTGCAGAAATTCTCATTCATTTTATTGTTATTTTATTGAACTAATGAAAAGTTGAAAACTAGAACATTCAATCCTTTATCAGTTGGTATATATGAGATTTTTAATTATTTTATTTGTATTTTCTCTCATTCTGCCACTCAGTAAGAAATTATTAGAACTTGTCTAGTACTGTTTTTTAAAATTGTTATAAAAAACAATTTTTGAGGATAATTTTTTAAACTATCTGTCAGTTATTTTCAAAATTTTACTTGAAAACCCCAATGTAAAAAATAATTTTTAAATTTATTATCTGTGCTTCTGGATTTTTAGCCAATATTCGGACTTACATCATATATATTTGCATGGGAAACAAATGAATTGAATGAAGGGCAAAGCTCATGATCAACTTCCTTTTTAGTTATTCTTTCTTCTTCTTCTTCTTCTTCTCCTTCTCCTGCTACTGTTTTGGTTTACCTCAAGAATCTCTTTGCCCTTTTCTTCCAAATTAAACCTTAATCAAAAGCTTTAGTACAAGCATATTCTTCTTCTTCTTCTTCTGAGGTTGCTCTCCTGTATTTGTGGATAGGTAAGCTTCAAAGCTTGGTTTTTCTCCCTTCTTGTGGGTTCAATCTTACGTTTCTCATTGTAAAAAAGATTCCATGGAAATTTGAATACATACCACTGTAAAACTCATGAAAAAACTAGACCTATTTTTTTTTTTGTGAACAAGGTTGTTTAGATTGAGCACTATGTTAATAGATCTCACTGTCTGATCCTTTTTTATTGATCTCCCCGATCTTTGCCCTATTCATCTTGTGGATCCTTTAGGGGGCCTATTTTCTAAAAAAAATTTTGTTTTTAGAACAAACAACAGTTTTTCAATGTTTGGTAAGTTGTAGACTGGAAATAGCTTTTGAAAATTTATTCTAAACATAGAGTGGTTTGTTTGAATAAGTTTAAGGATTTTTCACATATTTTTTTTGTAGAGTGTTTTGAAAAATAATCTAAAAATAATGAGATAAGTTGGAAAATTTTGTACTATTTCATAAGTGTACAGTATCTTGAGCAAAAAAAAAAAAACTTCTATATTTGGGTTCTCAAAAAGAAGTTTATTCCCACCAATTAAAGGCTGTCAAACAGAACCTAGCTAGCTAGTTTTTGAGAAATACAAAAATGGTAAATGAGGTGCAGTGCATAAAAGTTACAAGTAAAATAGACAAAAACGCTGACCATGGATTGTTTGGTATGGAAAGTGTCAAGGGACATGTTTTTCTCTTTTGCTTTCATTTTCCATGCAAAAAAGTAATTAATGTGAAAAAGAGAAAAAGTATAGTAGCTTTAAGCTTATTATCTTTTCACAATATACATGGTACAATGAAAGGCTTAGTACACTTGGAGTAGAAGGCCTTTAGTATAAGTTTGTAACAGTTCAACTTTTGTTAATTTCCTTCCACTTAGGATTTGCCTAGTAGTTCTCTTCTTGATATGTATGGAAGTTGCCAAGTTTGAAGAAGAAAAAATGAGAGCCCTTCATTTAAACAATTTTTTTTTTTTTTTTTTGGCCTTGTATTTAGAGAGGAAAGTGTGTACACGAAAACAAAGTAATAGTTACTATCATTAAGGTGGGTTCAAGGCCTTTATCTTAGCCATCAGAATCTGATCTTAACCTTTTTGTTGCCACTCCAGATGGCTGTTACTTCATATGGTAGACAACATAAATAATTTAAATTTTGGGAAAACCATATTGGGACTCAAACCCCCTTGTTCTTATACATGGCAAAAGAGTTCATGATCAGTGGGACTAATGTGATTTTTTTTTTACAATTGTTAATAAATATATATATACACACACACAAATTTTTATTTTTCTCATTTTAATAAAAAAAATAAAGGAATTTTGGAGACAAATATATTTTTAATACATTTTTATCATACATAAGATATTAAAATAAACATCTAATAAATAATTTAATTTTAATTATCTTATTTCCAAATTTGATTTAAGTATTAAAAATATAAAAATGATTATCATAAATTTTTTAATGAGTCTTTGTTCATATTTTTTTTATTAATTAAACTTAATAGAAAAAAAAATTACAAATATTTTAAAAATCATACATATATCATCATTTCTTTTGTATCTTTTAGATATATCAATGTAAAATGTGTTTTCAAGTTCTATATATTATTAATTTATTATCGAATATTAGAAATAATATATATATATATATATATATATATATATATATATATATAATTTAAAAGTAATAACTTGAATATGCGTATTATTTCTTGTTTTTTCTTCTTTTTTTTTTTCCTCAAAATTTCTTCCATCGATTTATTTGTCAAAATTTCCACTGATATTTCCCGATATATCCTAGTATATTCGTAAAATCCAACTACCGATATATCCATGAAAACTGATGTCTCATCCTTGGTTCTACTATCTTTTTGAGGTCATGTTTCCCATATCCCATGTTGTTCCCTGTTTTAGATCTGCAATTTGGTAATTCATATGAAATTGTTGATTTATCCTAGGTTATTGATTCATCTTCACACACAATTTCTCATCTAGACAGCTCCTGATCAATGAAACTAGTCAAAAGAAGGGACCTAGCTTTCCAAAAACAGAATAAACACATATATCAAATTTTTATAATTGTGTAATTGATATTTTATTAATATATTTTTTTTTGGTCAGTTACTTTTATTTGATTTTGATTTTTTTTTTCGACTTTTAGCTTTAATCAAATATCAATTGATTCATGAATAATAACATAATTATTTCAATTATATATTATTTAATAGTTCATAACATTCAATTTTATTTTAATATATGATATTTTATAATATATAAAAAATTGGTGGATTATTTTTTATTTAATTTTAAGATTATTGTAATTTTTTAACTCAACATTTATTGATTTATAGCCCACTACCTAAGTTTTAAATTAAAATTCTATAAAACATTTATCTATGATTATATTTGTATCATAGATAACTATTTAAATAAAAAAATTATTATTATGAAGTGATTTATATTTTTCCTCCTAATGTGTAAAAATGTGTTTTATTATATAATTGTGTATTCACATGTTAAAATATTATATGCAATTTCTCTTGCTATTATTTTCATTGATTATTAAACCATTTGATATTGTATTTTTGGTAGGTAAATCATGTCTAAATCTATTGTTCCTGTGATTTGCTTTTGTAAAGGAAAAATATTGAGGACAGAAACAGATGTAAAGTATATTGGGGATCTAGCTGTAATTGTGCCTTTGGATGTGCCTGTTAGATCAACCTATGAACACTTGTTATCTATGATATACTCGAGAACTGGCATTGACAAAAAACAATTTCAATTACTCCTCAACTGTAGATATCCTTTAAAAAGGGAAAATAGGTTTCAACCTTATCCAATATGGGATGATAATAGTTTATCTCAAATGTTGAAATTGGTTAACACATTTGGAATGGACGAAATTGAATTGTATATTGAACAAGTGTCAGTACAACCACGGGAGAGGGGGCAATTTTTGGGTAACTTCACACAATTATTACTCGGACAAAATGATAATGTTGAGGAATTTGAATATGGTTGTGGACCTAGTAGTGTTCCAGTTGCAATGACTTATGAGTGTAGAGTAGATGAAAATGAAGAAGAATGTGAATCCCAAGAAGGTGATGATCAAAGTGAGAGAGCAGAAGATGTTCAACATGATGGCGATGGGGTGTTCGAATTTATTGATGAGGAAAACAATAATGTTAATGTTGTTTCATCTTTCTTAGCTCTTCACGAAGCAATGGAAAGCGAACAAGGGAGATATGTCTCCATGGATAGGGAATGTTGTGATATGTCAAATAACCCAGATCCTGATGATCCAATAGAGTATTCCCCTGTTCAATATCACTCGGCACCATCATTGCAGTTTGAAAATGTAGAAAACATTGGTAACGCCGTTTCAAGTGACTGGACCCCATGGGGGAACACTAATATTGGAAACTCAAGTGGAAAGTTCATGGTTGGCCAAGTTTTTAATTCAAAAGCAGATTTACAACATGTTGCGAAGTTGTACTCTTTAAGTCAACACCAAGAGTATGTTGTTGTTTCGTCAACTACAAAGTTGTTGGTCCTAAGATGCAAGAAGGCTGAGCAATCGCAATGTCCATGGAAACTTCGTGCTATGGTTGTAAAAGGTACAACTTCATTTGCAATCAATAAATACAATGGTCCCCACAAATGTGTAAATCCTTGCTTGAATCGGGATCATCAACAATTAGATTCCAACTTGATTGCTGCTCATATCCAAGGAATGATTAAGGCACAATTCACATTGTCAGTGGTTGCTATTCAAGCAAGTATTGTGGAGAAATTCGGATACCAAATATCATACAAGAAGGCATCTAAAGCGAAGCTTAAAGCTCTTACAAACTTATTTGGTGATTTTTATAAGTCATATGCAGAGCTACCACATTTTTTCATTGCCTTAGAGCAGGCAAATCTAGGATGTGTTGTAATTTCAAAAACATTTCCTGATATTATGGAGAATACAAAAATATTTCAACGAGTTTTTTGGACATTTCAGCCATCTATTAAAGGATTCAAGCATTGTCGGTCTGTACTCAGTATTGATGGTACACATTTGTATGGGAAGTATAAAGGCACTTTAATGGTTGCTATGGGTTGTGATGGAAATAATCAGTTATTCCCATTGGATTTTGCCCTAACAGAGGGTGAGAATATTGATAGTTGGGGATGGTTTTTGGCATGTATTAGAATAAGAGTCACTAATAGGAGGAAACTTTGTGTTATATCAGATAGACATCCAGGCATTATGGCTACAATGAGCGATGTTCATCTTGGTTGGTTTGAGCCATATGCATATCATAAGGTTTGTATGCGTCATCTTGCTAGCAATTTTATGACTCGATTCAAGGATAAAATATTGAAAAATCTGATGTGCAGAGCAGCCTTAGCAACCAAGATTGAAAAATTCAATAAACATATGAACACAATTGGGAGGATTAATGCAGCCGCACAACAATGGTTGGAAGCAATCCCTTTTGAGAAATGGGCACTCTCTCATGACAGAGGTCGAAGGTACGACATCATGACTACAAACATGTCGGAGGTGTTCAATAGTGTGCTTAAAGGGGCTCGTAGCTTACCCATAACTGCTTTGGTTCAATTGACATTTTTTCGGCTAAATAGTTACTTTGTTGTGAGAAGGGAACAAGGTGCTAATCGACTTGCTTCAAGTGAGGAATACACTCCATATGTTGATGCTAAGATGAAGGCAAATGTGGTTAAGGAGGGATCTCATGAGATTGTTTTATATGATCACATCCAAGGACAATTCCATGTGAAGAATAGTAGGGGTACTAAGAGTAGCTCAACTCGTGGTCGAACATATCGCATCATCTTACAGGAGTATGCATGCACGTGTGGTAAAACACTCATATATGGATTCCCATGTTGTCATATTCTAGCAGCATGTCATTTTCGTTCAATTGATTTTAGACCACTTGTTCAACACTACTACAGTACACAATCGTACTATAATACTTGGGCACCCTTGTTCCATCCCATTTTTAATGTATATGAGTGGCCTCCTTATGATGGCCCGATTATCATGCCTTCTGAGTCGATGAAACGTGCATCGAGTGGATGACCTAAATCAAGTCATTTGCATAATGAAATGGATGTTAGAGAGGGCAAGACTTCTATTACATGTGGGTTATGCAAACAAAGTGGCCACAATCGTCGTTCTTATCAAAACAGTAATAGAGTTGATTAGACCTTGTGATGTGTGCATGTAATTTTCTTGGATATTGTGATGTAAGCTACTATGATACTACCTTTATTCAATTATTGGCTTTGGTTTGATTATAAATATTGATGCTATTTGCCCAATCAGGTTATTTGTATTTGGAATAATGTCCATACTATAGGGGAAACTCTGTCAAAATTTTGAAATTTTCTATGAAAAATGTTAACAAAATGCTTCATTGTATTTGTATCTCTAATTTTAATTTAAACTAGTATGACTTGTTTATTGGTCATAAATGAATTGATCTACTTAAATTTATCAAACTGATATATACTTAATATATGGAAAACTCCATAAATTTTTAAAACTTTTCCATTAAAAATATTTTTTTATTTAAAAACAATAAGTATTGTTTATTTATCTTCACAATTTTGTTACAGATATGGAGTATAGAGGACATAGTTCTGATCCAGATCCATTAGATACGTCTATTTTGGTTCTACAGGATAGACATAGGTCTCATTTAGTTGACTCTGGTTAGGTATGTATATGAAAACACATAATATCTCTTTAAAGAATGAAAAAAATTGCAGTTTATTATCTAAATGATTTATTTGTATTTTTACAGCTTGCTTCAGTCTTGACTTGTCGACAACATATATCTAGGTTTATGTGGGAGTGGGAGATGGATCCTCGTCTTCGACCTTATATTATTCGATCTGGATTTTATGGTGTATATCGTATTGGATACATTACACTAGATTGGGGATTGATCACTAGTCTAGTTGAGAGATGGCGTCCTGAGACACACACATTTCACTTACATGTTGGGGAGATGACCATTACTTTACAGGATGTTGTTGTCATATTAGGTCTTCGTATTCATGGGCTTCCCATCACTGGCACATGTGATATAGATTGGTCATTGCTATGTTATGAACTTTTAAGGGTGACTCCCCCTACATTTGAGATTAAAGGATCAGCGATATCGACACGATGGCTATGTCACCAGTTCTCTTATCCACCAGTTGATTTAGATGATGCCACATTAAAGCAGTGTGCACGGGCTTTCATATTAGGGCTCATAGGTTCAGCGCTATTTACAGACAAGAAGGGTACTCACATACATATGTGTTATCTCCCACTTCTTAGAGACTTGACTCAGACATCTATGTATAGTTGGGGTAGTGCAGTATTAGCACACCTATATAGGGAGTTGTGTCGAGCGAGTTTGGATGGTGCCACCGATATTGCTGGATGTGTCACACTATTACAGGTATAATTAATTATTCACATTAGATTGAAATTTCTAGTTGTTTCAAGTTTATAATTTAAGTAAAATTTTAATGTTACATTTTTTTGCAGTTATGGTCTTGGGAGAGACTCCACCTAGGTCGACCCGATTTTGGTCGACCACCAGCCCCTCCAGCAGCCCAGCATTTAGAGCATGATGTAGTTGATGATTTACCAGCTGAGCATTTAAAGCAGGGATTACAGGATGAGGCATTGTTACACGAGGGTTTACTAGCTGATCTGTTAGGATGTAGGTGGAGAGTATCTTTATCATGGGCTCAAAACCCATCACGTGTGTTGACATTTTATCGAGATCAATTAGATGCACAAACCCATGACCAGGTACATATAAGATCTAATGTGCTATTGTTAACCATATAAACGTTAACTTTATTAATTTCAAATGTTGATTTTAACAGGTTTTATGGGAGCCTTACATGGGAGACTTAGTTGCCCATCTTCCGGCGATATCTCTAGCAGACCAAGAGATTTGGAGGACGATGTCACCTCTTATCTGCTTTGACATTGTCGAGTGGCATCGACCGGAGCGAGTGTTGCGATAGTTTGGCCTCCAACAAGGGATACCTCCATCTTGTTCCATAGAGCAACACCTCCATTCCGTGGATAGGCAAGGACGACATAAGTATGATTGGAAGGCATTTCATGCACAGTATATTACCTTATGGGCTAGTCGTGCGGAACGTATTGTGACGGCACCACCTATGGTGGGTGCTATGCAGTTTCATGATCCATATATAGAGTGATACCGACGTATTACACGACGTTTAATCACACCCCCTCTCCATAGAGATCAAATGAGGTATTATAGTACAGCATCAGCTACTCAGTTGTTGGTAAGATTTTTTTAATTTATAAATGGTTTATTAAATTTTAATTAATTAAAAATCATCTTCATCTGTTTAACTTTTTTTTTTTTTAATAGATCACTGGTATGGTTGAGATTACTAGTCGATCTACTGGGCCTACTTCAGGTGCATTAGGTGACATTCATCGGATTGCTATTGATATTTTGCATGTTATTGGAGATGACCATCGCATACATTTTGCTCGTCAGTCGCCTACATCATCATACCCATCTATGAGACCACCTGTGTCAGCCACTACAGTTATGATGCAGCCTATTCGAGGTCGAGGGAGAGATAGTAGGAGAGATGGTGGGCGAGTTGGTCAATAGCCTCGACGATCTATGCATCTACCCGAGACCATGTTAGCACTATCCACATCATCTACCCCATTTGCACCTGAGGTTTCCACACTTCCCCCTTCCCCCCTACCATCACCTTCACCTAGACCTTCTCCCTTAGAGCATGTCGTATCATATACCACTCTACCATCACCTGTATTTCCTCCCACAGACGCCACTATACTTGATGTCACTACACCAGAGACTACCCCACTATCTACTAATCTACCATCACCTCTACCTTGTCTCGAGGAGACCACTACACCACATGTCGCCTCACCATCATCACTTATATTTCCTCTCCTTGAGCCCACTATATCAGATGTTATTGCACCAGCTACCACTACAGTAGATGTCATTCTTCCATCTCCTATATCACCTCTCCTAGATGCTACCATATCAGATATCATTGTACCTGAGATCGCCCCACCATCTACCACTTTACCATCACCTACACCTCTTCCCATAGAGACTACCATGCATCATACCCTTACACATGTTACACAGTTAGATGTATGTCCACCTAGGAGACGTCTGTAGACCCTCAATTTTGTCCCTTTAGCACATGACTTTAAGTTCGTTTTTAATGCTCCATAGTAATTCCTTGGTGGCCCATTACTACTCGTACAACTTACCTTTTTCTGAGCCACCTCGGAGATTTTGGTTGAAGGATTATCTGACCCCTTATTGTGACTCTTGGCAACCCTAATTTAGACTTAGGCTTTTCCATTCATTTTTAGGCTAGCTTTTAGGTACACTTGGCCCATTAGGCACCCTTTTAGACACACTAGGCCCATTTAAGCACTTTTAAACCCACTTTTTATATGACTTGCATGATTGCATGGCCTACATGACTTGTGTGGCTTATATGGATTTCTTTATTATTTTTATTTTATTTTATTTTATCTTATTACAAGTTTTCTAAATCATATTTCTTGGCTTTTTGGGCATGAGGAAACAGGTCGTCATCTATTTGGAAGGAGAATCAACAGAATTTTTTTTTTAAAAAAGAGATTTTGTTTTTAGAAGGATAGCACATATATTATTTCCATGGGAGAATTGATTATAAAAAGGAAGAAAATAAGAAAGGAAAGTAGATTACAAAATGAAGGAATGAGGGGATTTTCCTCCAGCAGATTTAGGGTGTTCTTTTGGGAAGGCTGACATATATACGTGAGAGAAGAAAGGGAGAAGCGTGTTGATTCTTTTGATTGTGAGGAGTGGAAAGGTGCAGAAGAGCAAGAAAATGGAGATTGCAACCAGGAATCTGCCAAGTACGCTTCTTGTTCTTTTTTATTTTTTTTTTAGTATTCTCGTTTACATTCCACTCTAGATTCTCTGGCAATTTTCAAGAAGTTATTCTTGCTGATTGGAGTGGACATTGAAGGCCACTTATTTACGTTGTTGAATCGAAATTTCCTTCAAGCTTGCTCTGTTATGATTGTGTTCTTGATTTCTTAGATTCTTTCTACAAATAGCTGAAACAGAGATTTATGGCTGAGCTTTAATGTTTGTGAAATCTTGGTATAATCTGAACTAAGTTTGTCTTAATGTGTTCAATTCTTGAAGCCATTTTGAAAATCATAAAATGTGACTTATTCTGATTACCCACCCATCATCTTCCTTTTCCCTATTTTTTTTTCTTTCTTTCTTGGTTTCTTTTTTCGTGTTTCTTTATTTACGTTTCTTCCTTTTCTTTACCTTGGTATTCTCGGATATGGGGACCATGAGCATTCTGAGAAAGGTAGGAACTTGATAAAGGCTGTGTAAAACGGGTTTTCTTGGAGTTAAACAGATGCAAAGGTTACCATAGTTCTTGAGGGTTCTTAGTTTATAGCATCGTTCATTCCACCCGGATATCTCAGCGCAATTATACCCGACCGACATCCCAATTTCTCCGGATGTCTCACAGCCGCCATTCTATCCGATCGACATCCCATTTTCTTTGGATGTCTCATAGCCGCCATTCACCCGGATACCTCAGCCGCCATTCTACCTGGCCGACATCCCAATTTCTCCGGATGTCTCACAGCCGCCATTCTATCCGGCCAACATCCCATTTTCTCTGGATGTCTCACAGCCGCCATTCCACCCGGATATCTTAACCACCATTCCACCCGGCCGACATCCCATTTTCTCTGGATGTCTCACAACCGCCATTCCACCCGGATACCTCAATCGCCATTCCACCCGGTCGACATCCCATTTTCTCTGGATGTCTCACAGCCGCCATTCCACCACGATACCTCAGCCACCATTCTAACCAGCCGACATCCCACTTCCACCCGGATGTCTCACAACCACCATTCTAACCAGCCGACATCCCACTTCCACCCGGATGTCTCACAGCCGTCATTCTATCCAACCGACGTTCCACCTTCTCCGGATATTTCACACCCAGCGCCTGCCTTCGGATGGGAGAGGAAGACGATTCAACTTCCAATTGAGCTTACAAATCAAGATGTCTTTTAAGTTGAAGCATTTGACAGTTGAACACTCTTGCAGTGAATTGGTCCCTTCTATCCAGAATTTCCCAGCTTCACTTCATGGCAACCTTGCTATACACACCTTCTCCTCTGTTTGCTTTCTTTGATTGGGAACTTATTGTTTTAAATTGAATTTTTGAACCTTTGTTCAACTAAACATTCCTAGTTTTGAAAAATTCATCTTAAGTCCTTTTCTAGGTATAAAATCCATATTCTAACACTCTTATTGCCATTTACCTTCCGGCATGCACTTTCACTATTTTATTTGATTTTCAACCGATTTTCTTGATTTTTCTCGATTTTCAACAATCATGAACAAACTTCATGATTCCAAACAATGGAATTCATTGAATTAATTCATGCAAAAGTAATATGGACTTTGGTGGGGGTCCTACATTCTTGATATCTTCACTAATATTGATTTTAAAGATGATTGTTTGGTATTTAATTGATTTTGATTCCTCTTGGAGATATGCTTGAATTTGTTTTATATTTGTTATTGGGCTAACCTTGCTTCCCATAAAGGCGCTTTATCTTGCTATCCAAGTACGCTTCTTCTCATTTTTTTTTTTTTGAGAATTCTATAGACACGTATGCTATTGGTGACTACATCCATGCATGATGTGATTCTTGGGTGTTTAAATATATATTAGATTTGCCCAGATAAGACATATGTTGTGTGATAGATTCCTACACTAACTCTTATGTCGTATGATAGCACTTGAAGAGCGGTTCAGGTACGCACCCTAACTCTCCTTTATTGCAATTTGATTGTGTTTGGCATGCCACTCTTTAAAATCACCTAGCCTACTTAGGTATCCATAATTAACTGATTAATGGTCACACTTCCCTTAACTTAGTTAGTAGAGACCTTTATAGGGCTTAGAGGGGTGCTACCTTTTAAAGGTACCTTCCCAATAGGTAACCTGATCCCCGGACTTAGACTCGGGTTTTTTAAAGACATGCTTTTTCCAAAAATTATGGAGTCACATTTTAGGGTTTTTCTTTCTTGTTTTATTTTCCCTTTAAAATAAAAATAAAATAAGTGGCGACTCCGACTTTTCCAAAAATTATTTTTCACAAATAAAAAGCGAGTCTCGCTGATAGAGTGGAGGCGCACGTGAAAAATGCGGCTCCACAACGTCGTGGTCCACGTAGACGTCAAGTCTTGCCTCCATCAGCTCCATCTCAACCTATACATACTAAGACATGGCAGATTGCACAATTAGATTCCACAAAGATGTCTGCGTATCATAGGCGTCCGCAGAGAAAGAGGAAGACCCCATCATGTGGCACTCATTGAGGACTGGTTTTTAGTTTTTGTGTTTATTTTCATTTGCATTATATTGTTAACTTTTTTTTATTATTATTATGAACAAATTATTATATATTTAAATGAAAATATGATCAATTTTAAACTTAAATTGAACTTATATATATATATATATATATATATATATATATATATATATATATAGCAATTCGACAATCTAAAAATTTGTAACTAATTAGTTACAACAACACTATATCAATATAGAAAAAATAATGCATTAAAACTAATTTACAATCTTAACCTCCAATCAAAATAATTCTTAAAAAATTGAACATTCACATGATTTAAAATTTGAACTTAAAAAAATTGGTTTTAGGTTTAAATTTAAAGCTATGATCACCAACTACTATTTTGACTATTTAAAAAAAAATAAAAAATCATAATTACCAATTACAGTTTTATGATGTAAATACCCTCATGAATAAGACACACATCACATTGAAAATTATTTTGAGAATAAAATTAATTTATAAATTTTTTGTTTTAAAGAAATCATTTTTGTCCAAAACTCCTGTTAAAACCCAATAAGGAACATTTTTCTTATTCTCAATGAATTTACAAAAATGTTCTAAAAGCATTTTCATTTATTTACCAAAACAGTTAAACTAAATGGTGAATTGATTGGAAAAACATAGGTATTTTCTTTCTACAATTCTATATTTTAAGAAGTGGAAAAACAAATTCTATTAGGTTGGCATTTTAAGTTTAAAATTTTAAGCCTTTCCATTCCATTCCATTTTGATCCCATTTTGAAAGGAAAAAATTGGAGAAAATAAAATTATTTTTGTTGTATTTAAGTAATTTTCCAATTATGTTTTGTACAAATGCATAATTGGCTTTAATTTTTGTACAAAGTTATAAAATAATATAATATTCTTCATTATGAGGGCATAAAATAGTATATTTATAACTAATTATATTTATATTGAGTATAGTATCAAATATTTTAATAAAACTAAACCAAAATATTTTTATATCAAATTAAAGACATCAATCATTTAATTTCATATATTATTATTCTTTAAATAATGAGATCAATTAAAGTTAAATATTTTTATTAAACCACTCACATATTTTTAGTCAATCTAAAATCAAAATAATATAATTGTGGACCCGCATCTTTCACGTGCGCCTCCACTCGATCGGCGAGACTCGCTTTTTATTCGTGAAAAATAATTTTTGGAAAAGTCGGAGTCGCCACTTATTTTATTTTTATTTTAAAGGGAAAATAAAACAAAAAAGAAAAACCCTAAAATGTGACTCCATAATTTTTGGAAAAAGCATGTCTTTGAAAAACCCGAGTCTAAGTCCGGGGATCAGGTTACCTATTGGGAAGGTACCTTTAAAAGGTAGCACCCCTCTAAGCCCTATAAAGGTATCTACTAACTAAGTTAAGGGGAATGTGACAATTAACCGGTTAATTATGGATACCTAAGTAGGCTAGATGGTTCTAAAAAATAGCATGCCAAACAAGATCAAATCATAATAAAGGAAGGTTAGGATGCGTACCTGGACCGCTTCTCAAGTGCTATCATAAAACATCAATGGTTAATTTAAACAATATATCATCCAGCATGTATTTTATTAGAAATAATCAAACAATGAAACATGTATATCAGAACACTCAAGCATTATTAGACATAAGCATTATTTCACAATGATAAACATATTCATAGAATTCAGAAAGTAGGTGATAGAGGACATACCTAAATAGCATAGATAATTTGTAACGTGCTTCCTCAAGTTGTAAGGGGTTAGATAATAAATAATAAAATATAGAAATCCTAGCATGCTCGTTATCTAATTAGCATAGCAAAAGTGATCAAAGTATACAGAATCATCAATTATCACATACATCTTGTATATAATTCCTAAAAAAATAGATATGATTTCAATAAATGGCAAGGGTGACGGTAAAGATGAGTTTTAAAAAGATGATTTTATGTAGGGGTTTCACCAATTCCCCAATTGATATACACAAATATAGCTTGGAATTAAATGTTATTACTTTCGTAAAAAAAAATATATATATATATATAAAAGAAAAAATAAAAAAAAATTCATGAGTATTAAAAAAACATTTATTCGATAGTTTTAATGAATTGTATTTATAAAAGGAAGTTTTGATTTACTTAAATAAGAAGGCTTTAATTTCATGCAAAGAAAATATTTTTTAAAAAAAGTTTGTTCACAAGAAAATAAATGTTATCACTTTTATAAAAGAAATATTTCATAAGTATTAAAAATAATGATAATAATAACAATAATTGATTCCATAGTTTTAATGAATTTTATTTATAAAAAGAAGCTTTAATTTATTTAAATAAAAAAAACTTTAATTCCATGCAAAGGAAATGTTTTTAAAAAGTTCATTCACAAGAAAATAAATGTAATTATCACTTTTATAAAGGAAATGTTTCATGAGTATAATAATAATAATAGTAATAATTGAGTCCATAGTTTTAATTAATCTTATAAAAGGAAGTTTCAATTTACTTAAATAAAAAAGGCTTTAATTCCATGCAAAGAAAATATATATTTTTTTTAAAAAGTTTATTCACAAGAAAATAAATGTTATCACTTTTATAAAGGAAATATTTTATGAGTATTAATAATAACAACAATAATAATAATAATTGATTCCATAGTTTTAATGAATTTTATAAAAGGAAGTTTTAATTTATTTTAAAAAAAAGACTTTAATTCCATCTAAAGAAAATGCTTTCAAAAAATTCATTTACAAAAAAGAGAAAGAAAAAATTAATTAATTAATAATGGTAATAATAATAAAACCTCATAAAAAATATATTTGACAATTTAAAAATATTTTTTTTTAAATGTAAGAATATCTTTTATAATTTAAATTTTTCTTTAATAATTTTTTTTTAACTTTATTTTATTTACAAGAGGATGATTTCCACAACTCTTTATTTAGAAAGCACAAAAAAAAAAATTTATTATTTTTTTAAAACATAATAAAGTTTTTAAATAAGATAAACAATTATTTTATATTTTAATCCAAGAGAACAAAAAAATGTTTAAAATAATTTAAATATTACAACTTTTTATTTTTGAATTTTGAACAAAGCTATCATAAAAATTATCAAAACACTTAAAAATTCAAACTTTTTCATCATCATCAGGAATTATCCCAAAACTAAAAATTAAGCACAATATAAATTTTCATTAATATCCAAATTATTGAAAACTAAAAAAAAACTTGCAAAATATTTCAACTTTTCATTAGCATCACAAAATTATCCAAAACGAATAAAACATCTAATTTTTAAACTATCATCCCGAATCATCCAAGACAAATGCCTACAAAAAGTAACATGAGATTAGCAATAATAATAATGATAACTAAAATAAAATAAATTCAAAAACCAAAAAAACTAAAAATCCTAACTTAATTTATATTTTGTTCAAACAATCATTAACACATCTCATATAAATACATCAAATCCAACAAAACACTCACCAGAAGACATTAAATCCTATTATAACCGTCCATGATTTCATTCCCTTTCCTTTAACAAATAAATAAAAACATGCCCATAGCATCATTCACATCAGGACGACCATATTGTAGACCCTCTATTTTGTCTTCCTCGCACATGTCGTTTATAGCAATTCCCTGGTGGCCTGTTAATACTCGTGTAGCCTATATTTTCTAAGCCACCTTGGAGACTATGGTTGAAGGATGATTTGACCTCTTATTGTGACCTTTGGCAGCTCTAATTTAGACTTAGGCACTTTAGGCCCACTAAGACACCACACTTGGCCCATTAGGCATCACCCTAGGTCCATTTAGATACTTGGCCTATTAGGCATCACTTTAAGCCCATTTAGACACTTTAGGCCCACTTAGATCACTTTAGGCCCATTTAGGCACCTTAGGCCCATTTAGCCACTTTAGGCCCATTTAGGCACCTTAGGCCCATTTAGCCACTTTAGGCCCATTTAGGTACCCTAGGCCCATTTAGGTACACTTGGGCCATTAGGCATCACTTTAGGTTCACTTAGTGCACCTTAGGCCCATTAGACACACTTGGCCCATTAGGTATCGCCTTAGGCCCACTTAAACACTTTTCAAGGTTTAGTTTCACTTAGATTTGTTTTCTTGTTTTATTTATTTATTTATTTTATTGATTGCTTTTAAGATTAAGTGAGTTTTTGATATATTTATACTATTTCATCATTATTATTATTTGTATTTTTGTTTATTTATTTTATTTTATAATTGCATGAAATGAGTTCTTATTATTATTATTATTATTATTACTATTATTATTATTATTATAATTATTTACTTAATTATTTTGTTAATTTAATTTGTTTGTTTATTTTATAATTTTCTAAAACACCTTGGGATTCATTCATTAAGTCTAATTTTCTTTATATTTTTGTAGAGAAATTCACCAAAGGAATCATCACTGGAGAGAAAAGGGAAGGTTGAAAACATGTATTGGCAAAGATATGCATGTGTTGAAGGATAGATCCAAGGTGGTTGGAAGAGGAGAGGACGTATGGAAGGAAATGAACTGAGAAAGAAAGCAAGTATGCACCCATGCATGTGCTGATTGTGCTTTTGATGGAAGGAAATGAATGAAGAAAGAAAATTACCAAAGCTATTTTGGCATGGAAAAAGGAAAGGTTCAATGGGTATTTGGACGGAATGAAGACTATGTTCAGGAGGGAGAGTCCTGATGATGCTTGACTGACGTGGATGATTGAGGCTCTCCGGGCTGGTGAGTTGTCTTTCCATATTGGTAGAGTCAACGGGACCATTGAGAAGGAAAGGATTCTCTGGAGGGAAGGGGCAGCTGCACCGGAACAGAAAGAAAATATTTTTTTGCATAGAAGAGAGAGGAAAAGGATCAGAGGAGAGGACTTTTTCCAGGAGGTCTTCCATCATTGTGGTGGGAGAGAGGAGTGGTGGAGATTGAGAAAAGACGAAGGAGAGAGGATTAAAAAAAAGGAGAGAACAAGTGAGGCTGTGATTTTCAGAGAGAAGAGGAGTGATCAGTCGGGTTGAGGAAAGGTGAGGCTACGATTTTTAGAGGGTAGAGAGAAGAGCAGTAGAGAGAAAAGAAAGAGGGTTTGAGAGAAGGATTCAGGGACTGGAAGGGAGGGCAGATTCGGTGATGAAGTGAGCTGGTTTTGAGAGGAGAAGAGGGTAGAGGATTCAAAGACGGGAAGAGCACCATTGAGAAGGAAGGGAAAGAAGGCAGCCACACCGGAAAAGTTTCGGGAAGCACGACTGCACCTCGAAGGGCACAACAACAATCAGATCAGATTGTGTTTTCATGAACTGCAATTCACGGAGTGATCGTTTCTAAAAAAAAATTATTGTCCAAGAAATCCTCGTTCCGGTTAAGACGCTGAATACTTTCGTCTTCGCCAGACATGGGTTTCTCATCGAGATCATCCACACGTTCTGAACTTTGAAAGGAACTCACCAGATTTTGCCCAAAATCCAACCATCAAGAAGGACTCCATGCACGGGCTGCATATAGAAAGAGATCATCACGCACCAGAATTTTAAGGGGGAGACATCCACCATTCCGGAGATCTTCACGACTTTATCTCCAAGAGCACAAGTGTGCGTGTTGATCAAAGATTTTTCTCCACTAACATGCATTACTTTGGGGACTGTGCAAGTAGCTGCAGCCACCACGCCATGCATCATTCGAATTGTTTATTTTAAATAAATAAAAAAATCTTGCTCGGTGGAAAGTAGTCTTCAAGTTTTGAAAAAGCCCTTTGAGAATTTGCTGTGCATGGATATCCACCACACAAGTCACCTTTGGAATTGTTTGTTTTAATTAAAATCTCTTATCGGTGGAAAGTGGCCTTCACGTTTTAAGGTAAACTAATTCATCCCATTATAATTTTGTTTCATGAAATATTCAATTCAATTCATACTTGTTTAGGATTTTATCTATTGTTTAGGTTTAATTATTTCCAATAACATTAATATTCATGATTTAGCTTTAAAATTATTCTTATTTGGCCTATGCATTTTAAATTTTATTTAATTTTTTATTGTAAATTCATATTTAGTTTAAATGTTAATTTTTAATTTTTCTTAACTAAATAAACAAATTAATTTTGACTTATTATTCTTGCTTGAAAATTATGATTTATGTTTAATGTAGTTACAATTTATTTTCTTAGTTCGACAAATTAGATTTTTTTTTTATTTATTTACTTATTATTATTATTATTATTATTATTATTATTATTATTATTATTATTATTATTTTAAGTATTGGTTTGGGCAATTTTTGTTAATAATGGAAAAGTTGAGATTTTTTAGAGTTTAGATAATTTGTTATGATAGTTAAAAATTTAGAATATTGATTAGCATTATTTTGATTCTCAATTAGGAAATTCATAATTTCTTTTAGTTTAGTTTAATTTATCTTTTAGTTTAAATGTTATTAAAATTCAGTCTATTAGTTCAATTGCTTCCATGTCACTATTTTCATATCTAAAAGTTGTTAAATTTAATTCATGATTCATCCTTTTAGTTTATTAGTTTTAGAATTTAAGTTGGTTAATTTATTTCATTCCGCGTTGATATATTCATGTTTTAAAATAAAAAATATAAAATTAAATAAATAAATAAAATAAATAATTATTTTAGTTTTGATTGATCCTGTTTTAGTTGATATTTTTTTAGAGTTTTAATTAATTCGATTGGTTTCATATTGATTAGTTTATGTTAAGATTTCCTAATTCCATTTTTCTATTAATTCTATGCTTTCAAATTGTAGGCTATTAGTTTAATCTATCCCCATGTTGTCATTTTGTGTTTAAAAATAGTTCATTTTAGTTTTGATTAATTTTATTTATCTTATGTGTTTATTATTATTATTATTATTATTATTATTATTATTATTATTATTATTATTATTTTATTATTCATTTGTTTAGTTAGTCGATTAAATTTATGACTTCAAATCGTCAATATTAGTTGATACGTATCATTTGTACTATTTTAAAGGTCACATAATATTTAGGGTTTGATTAAGTTTATTTTAAGATTAAATGTTTTTAAAGTTTCAGTGCTTGTAAGATCTAAGGTTTTGGTTTATCACTTTGGCCATCCTTTGTCAAATTCAATTTTTAGAGGCTATCAGAAGATAGTGAAGATTGGCCTCTAGTCCCACCACTACAATTTTATCGGTTGTCAAAAATTTTACTTTGTGATTTTGTTCTTTTTTTTTCTTTGTATTTTAATTCATACATTGTATTGTTTTCAAATTAACTTCTTTTATCTTTAAAACATAACAATATTCTCAAAATCTCATTTCCTTAAAAACAAACCATTTCAAAAATTCATTTAGAGTTCTCAGAATCAAAATCTCATTCCCTTTAAAAATTCATTTCAAAGATCCTTTAGGATTCTTAAAATCAAAACCCCATTTTCTTAAAGAATATGCAACCATTTTTTGATCGGTTTGCATCTTTCTCGGTTTTTAATGAAAATTTTGGTTTGAAATCAGACACGAATCAAAGCTTGTGGTCCCACATAAATGGGATAATTTTGAGCTAAATTCTTGTATATCAATTGGGGAATTGGTGAAATCCCCACATAGAAAAATCTTTTCAAAAATTATTTTTGTTGCCACTTTTGTCACTTGTTGAAATTATGTCTATTTTTTTAGGAATTGTATGCAAGATGAGTGTGATAATTAGTGTTTTCATATACTTTGATAATTTTTGCTATGCCAATTAGATAACGAGCATGCTAGGATTCCTATATTTTATTATTTATTATCTAACCCCTCATGTCTTATGGAAGCGCATTGTAAGTTATCTATGCTATCCAGGTACGCCCCCCTATCACCTACTTTCTAAATTTTGTAAACAATCATGTCACTGTGAAGTATGCATATGTTTGATAATCCTTAGGTGTTTAGATGTATGCTTGATTCACTATGATTAAATACATGTTGTGTGTTATACTTCTATACTAACTCTGATGTTTTATGATAGCACTTAAGAAGCGGTTCAGGTACGCATCCTAACCTTTCTTTTATGACAATTTGATCCTATTTGGCATGTTATTTTTTGAAATCACCTTAGCCTACTCAGGTATCCATAATCAACCGATTAATTGCCATATTCCCCTTAACTTAGTTAGTAGAGACTTTTAGAGGGCTTAAAGGGGTGCTACCTTTTAAAGGTACCTTCCCGATAGGTAATCTGATCCCCGGACTTAGACTCGGGTTTTTCAAAGACACGCTTTTCCAAAAATTATGGAGTCATATTTTTAGGGTTTTATTTCTTGTTTTATTTTCCCTTAAAATAAAAAATAAAATAAGTGGCGACTCCAACTTTTTTTCAAAAATCAATTTTTCACAAATAAAAAGCGAGTCTTGCCGATCGAGTGGGGACGCACGTGAAAAATGCGGGTCCACAAATTGGCGACTCCACTGGGGATTTTGAGGATCAAACTTGAACACTATTTAAGGAAAATGTGGCGTTTAATTGGTCTATTAGAGGGTACCCTTTTTAGGCAAGGTGATTTGGTTAGCTTGCTTGATTGCTTTGCTATCTTAACATGTTTGATTGCCTTGGATGATCACTTGATTGCTTGCTCACTTCAGCATGATTCACTCTCACGTATGCTAGATAGGACTTTGATTGTATGATACTTATTTGCTTGGTATGACTGCTTGTTGCATGACAAACCTTTCTCTTGCATGATTGTATGATTGCTTGTCTTTGTTCACTATTTCACTTTAGATCTTAGGTTTTTCGGATGCACCCACACTTTTCACTATGCACTTTAGATTATCCCTGAGTGTTGAGAGATGAGAGAGCCTTCACCATTAGGAAACCCCCTGGGAACGCGAGGAAGTGCATGTGTGGAGGTGATGACCACCTTGCATGGAAGCACCCCGTCTCTTTGGAGGCATGCAGAGGGTTGCGTACCGCCGGAGGGTACGATCGCTTCTGCTAGGGATCCTTTAATCCACCTTTTTTTTTTTTATCTTATAGAACCACCACAACCTTATAGGCTAGCCTAGACCCAATTAGGATTTCACTCTTACACGTGGGTGCATCTGTGGACCTTCAAAGCTGCCTTGGTTACAATTGGGTTCGATTACCCTCTCCATAGTCCCATTTTGGTATGATCAGATACGGGTATCAGTTTGAGTATACATGGGCCATATGTTTGATTACCTTTTAGTCGATTTCTACGGAGTTACCCTTGTATAGCGTCTCATCTAGTGTTTCCGTGTTTATAGGAGTATTTTTTGGTGCCCAGTCTGGATTCGCCTTCGTGGACTAGAGTTAGAGGCAGGTTGACCAGAGTATCAGATCAGCCAGACCAGAGAGTAGATCAGAGAGATATGGACTCCCAGGTAGTCATAGTTGACCAGTTTGCTGCGGCCATGGCTTCGATTCAGGAGGCTATAGCCGGCCTTGGCCAGAGGATAGACGGACAGCAGGCCCCACCTCAGGATGGTGCACAGTATGACTCTACGGCACCACCACCCCCTCCACTCAGTCAGTCAGTTCCACACCCGACACCGTATGTTGTACATAGTCAGACTGATGTTACCCCACTTCCTGTTGTAGCACCCATTCAGGCATCAGAGGATGCACATGCTCGTATGGATAGACTCGAGCAGAGGATGAGACAGATGAGGGGTTCGGATGGAGACATCAGTTGGGATGATTTTGATGGAGCACCGGTAGTTAGTTTACCGACTCAGTTCAGGATGCCAGAGATCGAGAGGTATACGGGCATAGGTTGCCCTAAGATTCATTTGAGGTTATACAGTAGTGTGATGAGGGCCCACGGGTTGGATGAGGCCCATTTGATTATGCTTTTTCCCATGTCCTTGAGTGGTGCAGCACAGCGTTGGTTTGCTTCTTTAGACGCTTCACGCCGTAGGACTTGGGATGACTTGGCCCAAGAATTTTTGAGACAGTTCGCATTCAACACTGTCATTGATGTCTCGAGGAGAGAGTTGGAGGCCTTGAGACAGGGGCCAGATGAGTCGGTTACTTCATTTATCTCCCGATGGAGGGAGAAGATCGCCCAGATTGTTGATCGTCCTTCCGAGAAGGACCAGATTAGTATGATTTTGAGGAGTTTACAGCCTAGATTTGCTAGACATTTGATGGGATTTCCTCATACGGATTTTGGATCCTTGGTACAGGCCCTATATGGCATAGAAGAGGGCATTGCTAGAGGGTTGTGGCCCGAGTCTTCTCCTTCTGATTCAAAGGTGAAGAAGCCCTTAGGAGGACAGAGACCAGGAGATGTGAGTGCTATCAGTTCAGTAGGATCGAGATCTCCCAGGCGCTATCAGACATTCGGGCAGACTTCACGAGCCTATTACCCGCAGCGTTATGCTCAGTATAGACCACCCAGGCCCATGATTCCTACATACCTACACCAGACCCCAGAGCCTGTTTTTGCTGCACAGGTCTCGAAGAGGCCTCCTACCTTATATCCTCGGCCTCGAGCTCCACAGACTACTATTCCTCTTGTACAGAGGCCGACACGACAGTTCTCCCAGCTAGGTATGCCTTTGAGTCGGGCTTTCCAAAAGCTCATGGAGGGTGGTTTGTTGACTCAGTTGGCACCTAGGCCTGTACCCCAGCCTGTGCCACCACGCTTCAGGATGGATCTACATTGTTCCTACCATCAGGGCCCAGGGCATGACACAGATCATTGCGCCGCCTTGAGACATGCTATACAGGACTTGATAGATCAGGGTCTGGTTAACTTGGGGCAGCCAAGTGTAACCACGAACCCTCTACCGACTCACTCTACACATGCAGTGCCACCACCCCCGGGTGGTATACATCATATAGATTTTGTAGAGGATGACAGCATACACATGATGAGTTGGGATGATGGAGTGCCAGAGCCGATTGTTTTGGATGATGGTTATGAGGTTGACACAGTGGGTTCTCAGACTTTTACTCCATTCAGTTTGATTTCAGATTGGATACCATTTGAGTTGACTCCTATTGCACCATTGATTACAGCACATCAGGGCCCGCCCGCTCCATTTATCCTACGGCTAGATGATGATGATTTAGAGGGGAGAGATGTACAGATTGTGACCCGTAGTGGGAGAGTAGCTCAGCCCCCACCTCTAGTATCCCGACCATTTGATGGCGCGGTTTCTCATGAGGAGGTCAGGAGAGAGGATGATGAGATATTGAGGCAGTTACAGAGTACACAGGCCCGCATATCTATCTGGAGTTTGTTAGCATCTTCTAGTACTCATAGAGATGCATTGATTCGGGCTTTGAGCCAGATCCGCGTAGAGACCACCACTACCCCGGAGGGGTTGATTCACATGATGACGGCCGACAGGGCCACATGTATTGTGTTTTCAGATGATGACTTACCACCAGAGGGTTCGGACCACACACACCCTTTATATATTACAGTTGGTTGTTCAGGCCGTAGAGTCCCATCCGTCCTATTGGACAATGGCTCAGCCTTGAACGTTTGCCCATTGGCTACTGCTATTGCTCTTGGTTATGCACCTTCAGACTTCGGTACCTCTACACAGACGGTCAGAGCATATGATAGTACTAAGAGGGAGGTCATGGGTACTCTGATGATAGAGTTGATGATTGGTCCGACTACATTTCCCATCCTATTTCAGGTTTTGAGGATTCCCACATCCTTCAACCTGCTTCTGGGCCGACCATGGATTCACAAGGCCGGGGCTATTCCATCTTCCCTTCATCAGAAGGTGAAGTTTATTCATGATGGGCAGGTCATCACAGTTCACTCTACCAGGGATATATTTGCCGCTTCTGAGCCAGTACTTCAGATCAGTCACAGTGAGGACGACCTATTTTTGACTGGGTTTACTTTTGATGAGATACAGGCTCTCGAGATTGAGGATTTTTGTAGAGACTTTGTGGCTATGTCATTTGATCAGCACAATAGCACAGTGGTCCTCGATATGATGAGGGGTATGACCTTTCTACCTGGCATGGGGTTAGGACGACGTCAGCAGGGACCGAGCGAGTTCATAGCTGCCATTGACCATGATACGACATTTGGACTTGGATTCATCCCTACTGAGGCCGACTACCGTCACATGGCGCGGCTGCGCAAGGAGAGGGTGAGAGCCCGTTTATCCCACACACCATTTGATTATCCTATTCGACCTTATAGGATGAGTTTGACTGACTACTTTGTCAGAGGATCAGAGACTCGACCTCGTCTAGAGGAGATTGATAGTGTGGTTCATACAGATAGAGAGACCGATCTTCAGCATCTATTTCACCAGCTACAGTTGAGTGATGGGGCCCCCGACTCTCCTTTCCCTTTAACGATTACTCCCACTTCTCCAGATCGAGCTAGCATGTTGTCTCTATGCTTTCCAGAGGAGATCACTGGTGATGGGGTGATGGTTGATTCTACTGAGATGATTGATGGAGTTGTTTCCCATGATGAGTACCGAGATGAGATGGACATGATGACCATGAGCCAGATTACCAGCATTGTTCAGCTTCAGCCTGTTTCAGCATTTGATATGTTCGGGGTGTCTACCATTGAGGTTTTTGAGGGGACTCAGACTCTTCCTGTTCCAGAGCTTCCAGAGGATGATAGTAGCTTGTATGAGGGCATTGTTAGCCCAGTTGAGGGAGCGTCCGACCTTGTGGACCCACCTCTTTCTTTTGATGTTTTATCGGGATTTGTCTCCCGCTCTGACGATGTTTCTATTGCTTCATTTATAGATTTGAGTATTTCTGAGTATTCGCCTGTCTCTTGTGATAGTACCTCTATATCTGCACCCCACTCACCCACTTCACATATATTTGATATAAATGATGAAGTTGCATGGCCCGATTCGGATAAGGACTCTTCTGATCATGACTCTGATCCCGTGGATGAGAGAGTTTCACCTGATACAGGGGATGTTGAGACTGTTGATTTTGGCACAGAAGATCAGCCGAGAGAGCTGAAGATTGGTTCACCCCTATCTACAGAGGAGAGAGATAGACTTATTCATTTACTCAGGTCATACTTGGATGTTTTTGCATGGTCTTATGAGGACATGCCGGGTCTGGATCCCTCTATAGTCCAGCACCATCTGCCTATTCTACCACATGTTAGATCAGTTAAGCAGAAATTGAGGCGATTACACCCACGTTGGAGTCTACAGGTGAAAGAGGAAATTCAGAAACAGCTCAGTGTTGGGTTTATATCAGTAGTTGAGTATCCAGAGTGGTTGGCTAATGTCATCCCAGTTCCCAAAAAGGATGGCAAGGTTAGAGTTTGTGTCGACTTCAGAGACCTTAATAAAGCCAGCCCTAAGGATGATTTTCCCCTCCCACACATTGATTTGTTGGTTGATGGCACCGCAGGCCATTCGATGTTGTCTTTCATGGATGGATTCTCGGGGTATAATCAGATTTTGATGGCTCCAGAGGATATGAAGAAGACGGCCTTCATTACCGAGTGGGGTACCTACTGTTATAGAGTTATGCCATTTGGGTTGAAAAACGCAGGAGCCACTTATCAGAGAGCCGCTACCACTTTGTTTCATGACATGATGCATAGGGATGTCGAGGTTTACGTGGATGATATGATTGTGAAATCCCGAGGTAGAGCAGATCACCTAGATGCTTTAGAGAGATTCTTTGAGAGGATCCGGAAGTTTAGATTGAGGTTGAATCCCAAGAAGTGCACCTTTGGAGTGACTTCTGGGAAACTGTTGGGGCATATGGTCAGTGATCGGGGCATAGAGGTCGACCCAGATAAAATCAAAGCCATACTTGGCATGCCTATGCCGAGGACTGAGAAAGAGATCAGGGGTTTTCTAGGCAGGTTACAGTATATTAGTCGTTTCATAGCTAGATTAACAGACGTATGTGAGCCCATCTTTCGTCTTTTGAGGAAGAATCAGCCAACGGTTTGGAATGACGGCTGCCAGATTGCATTTGAGAAGATCAATGAGTATTTTCTTTCTCCTCCTATTTTAGTGCCTCCTATGCCAGGACGTCCACTTCTTCTATATTTGTCAGTTTCAGACATGGCCTTGGGATGCATGTTAGCTCAGCTCGATGACTCCGGGAAAGAGCGAGCAATTTACTATTTGAGTAAGAGGATGCTGGAGTATGAGATGAGATATGTTATGATTGAGCGCATGTGTTTAGCGTTAGTTTGGGCTACCAGGAGATTGAGGCACTACATGACTGAGTATTCGGTGTGCTTGATTTCTCGGTTAGATCCTTTGAGGTATCTGTTTGATAGACCTGCATTGACTGGTAGATTGATGAGATGGCTCGTACTCCTGACAGAGTTTGATATTCAGTACGTTTCTCAGAAGTCTATTAAGGGAAGTATTGTTGCCGATCATTTGGCTTCATTGCCGATATCTGAGAGTAGACCAGTTGATGATGATTTTCCAGATGAGGAGTTCATTGCCATGACTAGCTTATCAGGTTGGCGCATGTACTTCGATGGTACAGCCAATCAGTCAGGGTATGGGATAGGTGTTCTATTGGTATCCCCTCAGGGTGATCATATTCCGAGGTCCGTTCGTTTGGCATTCTCTGATCGACATCCTGCCACGAATAACATAGTTGAGTATGAGGCTTGTATCCTTGGTTTAGAGACTGCACTGGAGCTTGACATTAGACAGATGAAGGTATTTGGTGACTCCAATCTAGTACTCAGGCAGATTCAGGGGGATTGGAAGACCAGGGATGTGAAGCTTAGGCCATATCATGCTTATTTAGAGTTGTTGGTTACGAGATTTGATGACTTGAGATATGTTCATCTGCCTAGAGCGCAAAACCGATTTGCTGACGCCTTAGCTACCTTAGCTTCCTCCGTAGACATTCCGATTGATGTAGTCATACGTCCATTGCTGATTGAGTTGAGGTCTGCACCCGCCTATTGTTGTTTGATTGGAGAGACAGAGGTACAGGATGACCTACCTTGGTATCATGACATTTATCAGTTTCTTAGATATGGCACATACCCTGAGGTAGCCACTACCAAGGATCGGAGAGCACTGAGGAATTTGGCCACTAGATTTGTGATTTGTGGAGATACCTTATACAGGCGATCAGCTGATGGTATGCTTCTATTATGTTTAGATCGAGCCTCTGCAGATCGAGTGATGAGAGAGGTTCATGCAGGAGTTTGTGGTCCGCATATGGGAGGACACATGCTAGCCCGTAAGATCATGAGGACGGGCTATTTCTGGTTGACTATGGAGACAGATTGTTGTCAGTTTGTCCAGAAATGCCCAGAGTGTCAGATTCATGGTGATCTCATACATGCACCACCATCAGAGTTACACGCCTTGACTTCGCCATGGCCATTTTCAGTATGGGGTATTGATATTATTGGGAAGGTTTCACCAAAATCTTCCAGTGGTCATGAGTTCATCCTAGTTGCCATAGATTATTTCACCAAGTGGGTGGAAGCCGCATCATATGCGAGGTTGACATCTGCTAGGGTTGCCAGTTTTATCAGATCACACATCATTTGCCGCTATGGGGTTCCTCATGAGTTGATTTCCGACAGAGGGGTGCACTTCCGAGCTGAGGTAGATACTTTGTTGCAGAAGTATGCTATCCGACATCATAGATCTTCAGCATATAGGCCACAGACCAACGGGGCAGTAGAGGCTGCAAACAAGAATATTAAGAGGATTTTGAGGAAAATGGTTGAGACTTCTCGAGATTGGTCAGAGAAGCTTCCTTTTGCGTTGTGGGCATATCGTACATCTTTTCGCACTTCTACAGGAGCCACGCCTTACTCTCTAGTGTATGGCATGGAGGCTGTTTTGCCAATCGAGACAGAGATGGGCTCATTGAGAGTGGCCCTTGAGCAGCAGATTTCTGAGACAGAGTGGGCTCAGGCTCGATTTGATCAGCTTAACCTTTTAGATGAGAGGAGATTGAGAGCAGCAGATCATGTTCAGGCCTATCAGAGAAAGATGGCTCGTGCCTTCAAGAAACGGGTTAAGCCTAGACCATTGCAAAAAGGGGACTTAGTTTTGAGGATTCTCAGAGGTTTGATTGGAGACCCTAGAGGAAAGTTTAGACCTAGTTGGAGTGGGCCTTATGTTATCCGAGAGTTGACTCCAGAAGGGGCTGCATGGTTAACGGACTTAGATGGAAACCAATTTTCAGAGCCTACCAACGTGGATCAGCTGAAGAAGTATTATGTTTGAGACCGTAGTCGCAGGATGGGTGGCCATCATTTCAGTTAGCCTTACACCTTATCACCTTTATTGAAATACTAAACCATTGCTAGCCCATTGAGCCTCACGTGGTATATTATAACCTTATTTCTTTCTTATAGCTTTGATTACCATTTCTACACCCGGGTTGGGGCCCTTTGATGTATATGCATGCCTTGCTAGGAAAGTCTCATGAGCTCTAGACTTATAGGTCTATCTTCTCATTTTGTTACCATCCTCTTATCACCCTATTTGTTCTATTTTATTATCATCATATATTCATTCTCTTTCTTTTCTCTATCATTATTTGCTTCATCTTATTATTCTCTTCCTTGGGTTGATGATTCTTCACGTCTTAGTGCAAAGAAGGCAGTCATATCACTATATTCATTCCATCATTTGACATTGATTCGGAGATCCTAGTTTGAGAGGTTGTCTCATGGGTTGGGGTTCATGTATTCATCAGTGGTCAGAGAGAGTTTGTTCATTCCTTATATTTTTCCATTGGAGTTTGATTTATTGATGATCAGAGCATGCGCAAAAAAAAAAAAAAAAAAAAAAAGAAAAGCGCAATGATATGCTCATGTATGGTATCTTGTTCCATTGGGCATTTATGCCACCTTTTGAGGTTCATTTATTGGGTATATTTGTCATTGTGGGTTTTTGTGAGTTTTTTATGAGTTTTTCACTCCTTGAGCCACTCTTGTTATGCATTTGGAGTGTCAAGGGTTCATGTGAGAGTTCTATGAGATCCTATGCTGTTTGGATCATGATTGATATATATTAGGTATGAGAGATGAGTGACCTTTTTACTAGGGTCTCCGGATCATCGTCTTACCCACCATTCCATCATTGGTGATATGACTTTCCTTTATTGTACTAACATGGGTTGATCATCACTCATTCCACTTTCTCATTGCTTTCTTTTGTATCCCATTACCGCATTCCAGATCTTTGTTCCACCTTTTATTCATTCCCTACATATTGATACCCATTACTGATTTGATACCTTCTTCACATCTTCACATATTTCATTGATGGTTTGACCATTCATCCTTTCTCTCATTTCGTTATCGACATTCCCTTTAGTTAGTTCTAAGTCCATGACTCATGAGATTTTTCTATGCATTACATCTTGTACACGAGGGTACGGGTTTGATCATTGGGTATTTGAGCCTAGTTTCCCTTCATTTCTTTCACCCTATCACCTTGGCCTACGTTACGTCCCGCGTCTTAAGACCACCCTGAGGCCACGAGATCAGACGTTATCTTTGACAGTCTTCACTTGGACAGACTTTTATAGATTGGTTGAAGTATAGTCGTTACTATGTTCTCTTTTATGGAAGATACTTTTGGAAGCATTTGGTCTCTCTCTTGCTTGGCATATTGATGTTTTGATGGATTTTTGGGTTTGGAGACAGTTCATTGAGGATATCGGATTCATCATTTTGTCGTGCACCAGACATCCACACTGGGGCATATTTCCCCATCTCGAGATTGCCACATCCCTCATCATTTTGGCTATTCATTTGAGGTTGGATTTAGAGTGTCTCCCTTGAGGCATTGGTCGATACTTTATTCTGACTTCCTAGCAGATTATTGTTGAGCTGAGGACAGTTGATTGATGATGTTGGATTCATCCTTTGGTTGTGCATTATATATTCACACTGGGGCATATTCCCTCATTTCCTCCGAGATTCCTATCTGTTATTGTACGTGGTACGAGGATGGATGATCATTGTTAGTTGTTTGTCTCACAACTTCGACATCAGATACCCACATTGGGGCATATTCCCATATCTTTGATGAGATTGTGTTTGGGCAGTGGTACGAGGATGGATGATCATTGTTAGTTGTTTGCCTCACGACTTCGACATTAGATTATCCACACTGGGGCATATTCCCCTCTCCTTGACGAGATTTATTTGGGCAGTGATATGAGGATGGATGATTGGTGTCGGTTGTTTAGCTCACGACTTTGATATCAGATCTTATACTGGGGCATATTTCCCCATTTTCTTTGAGTATCCTTGAGTTTGGGACAGTAGCCAATTTGGTTTCAGATTGAGTATTAGCCCTGAGCTTTCGATGATTGACTATATCAGGACCCCCCTATATGGATTTGTTGAGATAGAGATGGATCGCATCAGGTTGCACCCGAGGAGCATGGATGGATCCTTTAGCTAGATGCTCATGAGATAGATTGTTTTCTTCATTGATTATCTTGTGGATCGGGTTATCTAGATGAGCAGTATTTTCGTGCACCTCGAGTTTTTCTTTTAGATGAGTCACGATATACACACTCTGAGATTTACCTCTTGAGGTTTGACGCCAGAGCAGCTTGTGAGACATAGAGGGCTCTTTTAGTTTAGATTTTTCAGAGGTTTGTCACGATGCATCGGTTACAGACACCTTGATTTTAGCGAATGATTGATTTATTGGTTGTTTCAGCACTGCGAGCACCTTGGATACCGGGGCATATTTTCTTTCCTAAGCTTACAAGTCTAACCCTTAGCATTTCGATCACACGACTTTGATCCATTTGCTTCCTATTCACTTCTGAGTTAGTCCCCACTTCTTTTCCATTTAGAGCCCAGAGCTCTCGACCCAGAGTCATTTCTTTTCCTTTTAGAGCCCAGAGCTCTCGACCCAGAGTCGTTTTTTTCGTTTATGACCCAGAGTCATTTCTTTTCCATTTAGAGCCCAGAGCTCTCGACCCAGAGTCGATTTTCCATTTAGAGCCCAGAGCTCTCGACCCAGAGTCGTTTTTCATTTTTGACCCAGAGTCGATTTTCCATTTAGAGCCCAGAGCTCTTGACCCAGAGTCGATTTTCCATTTAGAGCCCAGAGCTCTCGACCCAGAGTCGTTTTTCATTTATGACCCAGAGTCATTTCTTTTCCATTTAGAGCCCAGAGCTCTCGACCCAGAGTCGATTTTCCATTTAGAGCCCAGAGCTCTCGACCCAGAGTCGTTTTTCATTTTTGACCCAGAGTCGATTTTCCATTTAGAACCCAGAGCTCTCGACCTAGAGTCGATTTTCCATTTAGAGCCCAGAGCTCTCGACCCAGAGTCGATTTTCCATTTAGAGCCCAGAGCTCTCGACCCAGAGTCGTTTTTTCATTTATGACCCAGAGTCGTTTCTTTTCCATTTAGAGCCCAGAGCTCTCGACCCAGAGTCGATTTTCCATTTAGAGCCTAGAGCTCTCGACCTAGAGTCGATTTTCCATTTAGAGCCCAGAGCTCTCGACCCAGAGTCGATTTTCCATTAAGAGCCCAAAGCTCTCGACCCAGAGTCGATTTTTTTTTTCCATTTAGAGCCCAAAGCTCTCGACCCAGAGTCGATTTTCCATTTAGAGCCCAGAGCTCTCGACCCAGAGTCGATTTTCCATTTAGAGCCCAGAGCCCTCGACCCAGAGTCGATTTTTCATTTGTGACCCAGAGTCATTTCTTTTCCGTTTAGAGCCCAGAGCTCTCGACCCAGAGTCGATTTTTTTCATTTATGACCCAGAGTCATTTCTTTTCCATTTAGAGCCCAGAGCTCTCGACCCAGAGTCGATTTTTCATTAATGACCCAGAGCCATTTCTATTCCATTTAGAGCCTAGAGCTCTCGACCTAGAGTCGATTTTTTTTTTTCACTTATGACCCAGAGTCATTTCTCTCGTCTATGACCCAGAGTCATTCTTTCTGTGTAAAGCCTGGAGCTCACGACCTGAAGTTATTTCGTTTTTTATTGCGTCCCCGTGTTTAGAGCTTATTCTCGTCATGTGCTAGGACAAAATCTCAGGTTCTTTTCTTTTAGTTCTTCGGTATAGTTCACTTCGTTCCGCTCATTATTCGTACCTTTACTCACATTCCCTACACTCGTGATCTCTACCGAAGAGGGGCATATTTGTAGACCCTCTATTTTGTCTTCCTCGCACATGTCGTTTATAGCAATTCCCTGGTGGCCTGTTAATACTCGTGTAGCCTATATTTTCTAAGCCACCTTGGAGACTATGGTTGAAGGATGATTTGACCTCTTATTGTGACCTTTGGCAGCTCTAATTTAGACTTAGGCACTTTAGGCCCACTAAGACACCACACTTGGCCCATTAGGCATCACCCTAGGTCCATTTAGATACTTGGCCTATTAGGCATCACTTTAAGCCCATTTAGACACTTTAGGCCCACTTAGATCACTTTAGGCCCATTTAGGCACCTTAGGCCCATTTAGCCACTTTAGGCCCATTTAGGTACACTTGGGCCATTAGGCATCACTTTAGGTTCACTTAGTGCACCTTAGGCCCATTAGACACACTTGGCCCATTAGGTATCGCCTTAGGCCCACTTAAACACTTTTCAAGGTTTAGTTTCACTTAGATTTGTTTTCTTGTTTTATTTATTTATTTATTTTATTGATTGCTTTTAAGATTAAGTGAGTTTTTGATATATTTATACTATTTCATCATTATTATTATTTGTATTTTTGTTTATTTATTTTATTTTATAATTGCATGAAATGAGTTCTTATTATTATTATTATTATTATTACTATTATTATTATTATTATCATTATTTACTTAATTATTTTGTTAATTTAATTTGTTTGTTTATTTTATAATTTTCTAAAACACCTTGGGATTCATTCATTAAGTCTAATTTTCTTTATATTTTTGTAGAGAAATTCACCAAAGGAATCATCACTGGAGAGAAAAGGGAAGGTTGAAAACATGTATTGGCAAAGATATGCATGTGTTGAAGGATAGATCCAAGGTGGTTGGAAGAGGAGAGGACGTATGGAAGGAAATGAACTGAGAAAGAAAGCAAGTATGCACCCATGCATGTGCTGATTGTGCTTTTGATGGAAGGAAATGAATGAAGAAAGAAAATTACCAAAGCTATTTTGGCATGGAAAAAGGAAAGGTTCAATGGGTATTTGGACGGAATGAAGACTATGTTCAGGAGGGAGAGTCCTGATGATGCTTGACTGACGTGGATGATTGAGGCTCTCCGGGCTGGTGAGTTGTCTTTCCATATTGGTAGAGTCAACGGGACCATTGAGAAGGAAAGGATTCTCTGGAGGGAAGGGGCAGCTGCACCGGAACAGAAAGAAAATATTTTTTTGCATAGAAGAGAGAGGAAAAGGATCAGAGGAGAGGACTTTTTCCAGGAGGTCTTCCATCATTGTGGTGGGAGAGAGGAGTGGTGGAGATTGAGAAAAGACGAAGGAGAGAGGATTAAAAAAAAGGAGAGAACAAGTGAGGCTGTGATTTTCAGAGAGAAGAGGAGTGATCAGTCGGGTTGAGGAAAGGTGAGGCTACGATTTTTAGAGGGTAGAGAGAAGAGCAGTAGAGAGAAAAGAAAGAGGGTTTGAGAGAAGGATTCAGGGACTGGAAGGGAGGGCAGATTCGGTGATGAAGTGAGCTGGTTTTGAGAGGAGAAGAGGGTAGAGGATTCAAAGACGGGAAGAGCACCATTGAGAAGGAAGGGAAAGAAGGCAGCCACACCGGAAAAGTTTCGGGAAGCACGACTGCACCTCGAAGGGCACAACAACAATCAGATCAGATTGTGTTTTCATGAACTGCAATTCACGGAGTGATCGTTTCTAAAAAAAAATTATTGTCCAAGAAATCCTCGTTCCGGTTAAGACGCTGAATACTTTCGTCTTCGCCAGACATGGGTTTCTCATCGAGATCATCCACACGTTCTGAACTTTGAAAGGAACTCACCAGATTTTGCCCAAAATCCAACCATCAAGAAGGACTCCATGCACGGGCTGCATATAGAAAGAGATCATCACGCACCAGAATTTTAAGGGGGAGACATCCACCATTCCGGAGATCTTCACGACTTTATCTCCAAGAGCACAAGTGTGCGTGTTGATCAAAGATTTTTCTCCACTAACATGCATTACTTTGGGGACTGTGCAAGTAGCTGCAGCCACCACGCCATGCATCATTCGAATTGTTTATTTTAAATAAATAAAAAAATCTTGCTCGGTGGAAAGTAGTCTTCAAGTTTTGAAAAAGCCCTTTGAGAATTTGCTGTGCATGGATATCCACCACACAAGTCACCTTTGGAATTGTTTGTTTTAATTAAAATCTCTTATCGGTGGAAAGTGGCCTTCACGTTTTAAGGTAAACTAATTCATCCCATTATAATTTTGTTTCATGAAATATTCAATTCAATTCATACTTGTTTAGGATTTTATCTATTGTTTAGGTTTAATTATTTCCAATAACATTAATATTCATGATTTAGCTTTAAAATTATTCTTATTTGGCCTATGCATTTTAAATTTTATTTAATTTTTTATTGTAAATTCATATTTAGTTTAAATGTTAATTTTTAATTTTTCTTAACTAAATAAACAAATTAATTTTGACTTATTATTCTTGCTTGAAAATTATGATTTATGTTTAATGTAGTTACAATTTATTTTCTTAGTTCGACAAATTAGATTTTTTTTTTATTTATTTACTTATTATTATTATTATTATTATTATTATTATTATTATTATTATTATTATTATTATTATTTTAAGTATTGGTTTGGGCAATTTTTGTTAATAATGGAAAAGTTGAGATTTTTTAGAGTTTAGATAATTTGTTATGATAGTTAAAAATTTAGAATATTGATTAGCATTATTTTGATTCTCAATTAGGAAATTCATAATTTCTTTTAGTTTAGTTTAATTTATCTTTTAGTTTAAATGTTATTAAAATTCAGTCTATTAGTTCAATTGCTTCCATGTCACTATTTTCATATCTAAAAGTTGTTAAATTTAATTCATGATTCATCCTTTTAGTTTATTAGTTTTAGAATTTAAGTTGGTTAATTTATTTCATTCCGCGTTGATATATTCATGTTTTAAAATAAAAAATATAAAATTAAATAAATAAATAAAATAAATAATTATTTTAGTTTTGATTGATCCTGTTTTAGTTGATATTTTTTTAGAGTTTTAATTAATTCGATTGGTTTCATATTGATTAGTTTATGTTAAGATTTCCTAATTCCATTTTTCTATTAATTCTATGCTTTCAAATTGTAGGCTATTAGTTTAATCTATCCCCATGTTGTCATTTTGTGTTTAAAAATAGTTCATTTTAGTTTTGATTAATTTTATTTATCTTATGTGTTTATTATTATTATTATTATTATTATTATTATTATTATTATTATTATTATTATTTTATTATTCATTTGTTTAGTTAGTCGATTAAATTTATGACTTCAAATCGTCAATATTAGTTGATACGTATCATTTGTACTATTTTAAAGGTCACATAATATTTAGGGTTTGATTAAGTTTATTTTAAGATTAAATGTTTTTAAAGTTTCAGTGCTTGTAAGATCTAAGGTTTTGGTTTATCACTTTGGCCATCCTTTGTCAAATTCAATTTTTAGAGGCTATCAGAAGATAGTGAAGATTGGCCTCTAGTCCCACCACTACAATTTTATCGGTTGTCAAAAATTTTACTTTGTGATTTTGTTCTTTTTTTTTCTTTGTATTTTAATTCATACATTGTATTGTTTTCAAATTAACTTCTTTTATCTTTAAAACATAACAATATTCTCAAAATCTCATTTCCTTAAAAACAAACCATTTCAAAAATTCATTTAGAGTTCTCAGAATCAAAATCTCATTCCCTTTAAAAATTCATTTCAAAGATCCTTTAGGATTCTTAAAATCAAAACCCCATTTTCTTAAAGAATATGCAACCATTTTTTGATCGGTTTGCATCTTTCTCGGTTTTTAATGAAAATTTTGGTTTGAAATCAGACACGAATCAAAGCTTGTGGTCCCACATAAATGGGATAATTTTGAGCTAAATTCTTGTATATCAATTGGGGAATTGGTGAAATCCCCACATAGAAAAATCTTTTCAAAAATTATTTTTGTTGCCACTTTTGTCACTTGTTGAAATTATGTCTATTTTTTTAGGAATTGTATGCAAGATGAGTGTGATAATTAGTGTTTTCATATACTTTGATAATTTTTGCTATGCCAATTAGATAACGAGCATGCTAGGATTCCTATATTTTATTATTTATTATCTAACCCCTCATGTCTTATGGAAGCGCATTGTAAGTTATCTATGCTATCCAGGTACGCCCCCCTATCACCTACTTTCTAAATTTTGTAAACAATCATGTCACTGTGAAGTATGCATATGTTTGATAATCCTTAGGTGTTTAGATGTATGCTTGATTCACTATGATTAAATACATGTTGTGTGTTATACTTCTATACTAACTCTGATGTTTTATGATAGCACTTAAGAAGCGGTTCAGGTACGCATCCTAACCTTTCTTTTATGACAATTTGATCCTATTTGGCATGTTATTTTTTGAAATCACCTTAGCCTACTCAGGTATCCATAATCAACCGATTAATTGCCATATTCCCCTTAACTTAGTTAGTAGAGACTTTTAGAGGGCTTAAAGGGGTGCTACCTTTTAAAGGTACCTTCCCGATAGGTAATCTGATCCCCGGACTTAGACTCGGGTTTTTCAAAGACACGCTTTTCCAAAAATTATGGAGTCATATTTTTAGGGTTTTATTTCTTGTTTTATTTTCCCTTAAAATAAAAAATAAAATAAGTGGCGACTCCAACTTTTTTTCAAAAATCAATTTTTCACAAATAAAAAGCGAGTCTTGCCGATCGAGTGGGGACGCACGTGAAAAATGCGGGTCCACAAATTGGCGACTCCACTGGGGATTTTGAGGATCAAACTTGAACACTATTTAAGGAAAATGTGGCGTTTAATTGGTCTATTAGAGGGTACCCTTTTTAGGCAAGGTGATTTGGTTAGCTTGCTTGATTGCTTTGCTATCTTAACATGTTTGATTGCCTTGGATGATCACTTGATTGCTTGCTCACTTCAGCATGATTCACTCTCACGTATGCTAGATAGGACTTTGATTGTATGATACTTATTTGCTTGGTATGACTGCTTGTTGCATGACAAACCTTTCTCTTGCATGATTGTATGATTGCTTGTCTTTGTTCACTATTTCACTTTAGATCTTAGGTTTTTCGGATGCACCCACACTTTTCACTATGCACTTTAGATTATCCCTGAGTGTTGAGAGATGAGAGAGCCTTCACCATTAGGAAACCCCCTGGGAACGCGAGGAAGTGCATGTGTGGAGGTGATGACCACCTTGCATGGAAGCACCCCGTCTCTTTGGAGGCATGCAGAGGGTTGCGTACCGCCGGAGGGTACGATCGCTTCTGCTAGGGATCCTTTAATCCACCTTTTTTTTTTTTATCTTATAGAACCACCACAACCTTATAGGCTAGCCTAGACCCAATTAGGATTTCACTCTTACACGTGGGTGCATCTGTGGACCTTCAAAGCTGCCTTGGTTACAATTGGGTTCGATTACCCTCTCCATAGTCCCATTTTGGTATGATCAGATACGGGTATCAGTTTGAGTATACATGGGCTATATGTTTGATTACCTTTTAGTCGATTTCTACGGAGTTACCCTTGTATAGCGTCTCATCTAGTGTTTCCGTGTTTATAGGAGTATTTTTTGGTGCCCAGTCTGGATTCGCCTTCGTGGACTAGAGTTAGAGGCAGGTTGACCAGAGTATCAGATCAGCCAGACCAGAGAGTAGATCAGAGAGATATGGACTCCCAGGTAGTCATAGTTGACCAGTTTGCTGCGGCCATGGCTTCGATTCAGGAGGCTATAGCCGGCCTTGGCCAGAGGATAGACGGACAGCAGGCCCCACCTCAGGATGGTGCACAGTATGACTCTACGGCACCACCACCCCCTCCACTCAGTCAGTCAGTTCCACACCCGACACCGTATGTTGTACATAGTCAGACTGATGTTACCCCACTTCCTGTTGTAGCACCCATTCAGGCATCAGAGGATGCACATGCTCGTATGGATAGACTCGAGCAGAGGATGAGACAGATGAGGGGTTCGGATGGAGACATCAGTTGGGATGATTTTGATGGAGCACCGGTAGTTAGTTTACCGACTCAGTTCAGGATGCCAGAGATCGAGAGGTATACGGGCATAGGTTGCCCTAAGATTCATTTGAGGTTATACAGTAGTGTGATGAGGGCCCACGGGTTGGATGAGGCCCATTTGATTATGCTTTTTCCCATGTCCTTGAGTGGTGCAGCACAGCGTTGGTTTGCTTCTTTAGACGCTTCACGCCGTAGGACTTGGGATGACTTGGCCCAAGAATTTTTGAGACAGTTCGCATTCAACACTGTCATTGATGTCTCGAGGAGAGAGTTGGAGGCCTTGAGACAGGGGCCAGATGAGTCGGTTACTTCATTTATCTCCCGATGGAGGGAGAAGATCGCCCAGATTGTTGATCGTCCTTCCGAGAAGGACCAGATTAGTATGATTTTGAGGAGTTTACAGCCTAGATTTGCTAGACATTTGATGGGATTTCCTCATACGGATTTTGGATCCTTGGTACAGGCCCTATATGGCATAGAAGAGGGCATTGCTAGAGGGTTGTGGCCCGAGTCTTCTCCTTCTGATTCAAAGGTGAAGAAGCCCTTAGGAGGACAGAGACCAGGAGATGTGAGTGCTATCAGTTCAGTAGGATCGAGATCTCCCAGGCGCTATCAGACATTCGGGCAGACTTCACGAGCCTATTACCCGCAGCGTTATGCTCAGTATAGACCACCCAGGCCCATGATTCCTACATACCTACACCAGACCCCAGAGCCTGTTTTTGCTGCACAGGTCTCGAAGAGGCCTCCTACCTTATATCCTCGGCCTCGAGCTCCACAGACTACTATTCCTCTTGTACAGAGGCCGACACGACAGTTCTCCCAGCTAGGTATGCCTTTGAGTCGGGCTTTCCAAAAGCTCATGGAGGGTGGTTTGTTGACTCAGTTGGCACCTAGGCCTGTACCCCAGCCTGTGCCACCACGCTTCAGGATGGATCTACATTGTTCCTACCATCAGGGCCCAGGGCATGACACAGATCATTGCGCCGCCTTGAGACATGCTATACAGGACTTGATAGATCAGGGTCTGGTTAACTTGGGGCAGCCAAGTGTAACCACGAACCCTCTACCGACTCACTCTACACATGCAGTGCCACCACCCCCGGGTGGTATACATCATATAGATTTTGTAGAGGATGACAGCATACACATGATGAGTTGGGATGATGGAGTGCCAGAGCCGATTGTTTTGGATGATGGTTATGAGGTTGACACAGTGGGTTCTCAGACTTTTACTCCATTCAGTTTGATTTCAGATTGGATACCATTTGAGTTGACTCCTATTGCACCATTGATTACAGCACATCAGGGCCCGCCCGCTCCATTTATCCTACGGCTAGATGATGATGATTTAGAGGGGAGAGATGTACAGATTGTGACCCGTAGTGGGAGAGTAGCTCAGCCCCCACCTCTAGTATCCCGACCATTTGATGGCGCGGTTTCTCATGAGGAGGTCAGGAGAGAGGATGATGAGATATTGAGGCAGTTACAGAGTACACAGGCCCGCATATCTATCTGGAGTTTGTTAGCATCTTCTAGTACTCATAGAGATGCATTGATTCGGGCTTTGAGCCAGATCCGCGTAGAGACCACCACTACCCCGGAGGGGTTGATTCACATGATGACGGCCGACAGGGCCACATGTATTGTGTTTTCAGATGATGACTTACCACCAGAGGGTTCGGACCACACACACCCTTTATATATTACAGTTGGTTGTTCAGGCCGTAGAGTCCCATCCGTCCTATTGGACAATGGCTCAGCCTTGAACGTTTGCCCATTGGCTACTGCTATTGCTCTTGGTTATGCACCTTCAGACTTCGGTACCTCTACACAGACGGTCAGAGCATATGATAGTACTAAGAGGGAGGTCATGGGTACTCTGATGATAGAGTTGATGATTGGTCCGACTACATTTCCCATCCTATTTCAGGTTTTGAGGATTCCCACATCCTTCAACCTGCTTCTGGGCCGACCATGGATTCACAAGGCCGGGGCTATTCCATCTTCCCTTCATCAGAAGGTGAAGTTTATTCATGATGGGCAGGTCATCACAGTTCACTCTACCAGGGATATATTTGCCGCTTCTGAGCCAGTACTTCAGATCAGTCACAGTGAGGACGACCTATTTTTGACTGGGTTTACTTTTGATGAGATACAGGCTCTCGAGATTGAGGATTTTTGTAGAGACTTTGTGGCTATGTCATTTGATCAGCACAATAGCACAGTGGTCCTCGATATGATGAGGGGTATGACCTTTCTACCTGGCATGGGGTTAGGACGACGTCAGCAGGGACCGAGCGAGTTCATAGCTGCCATTGACCATGATACGACATTTGGACTTGGATTCATCCCTACTGAGGCCGACTACCGTCACATGGCGCGGCTGCGCAAGGAGAGGGTGAGAGCCCGTTTATCCCACACACCATTTGATTATCCTATTCGACCTTATAGGATGAGTTTGACTGACTACTTTGTCAGAGGATCAGAGACTCGACCTCGTCTAGAGGAGATTGATAGTGTGGTTCATACAGATAGAGAGACCGATCTTCAGCATCTATTTCACCAGCTACAGTTGAGTGATGGGGCCCCCGACTCTCCTTTCCCTTTAACGATTACTCCCACTTCTCCAGATCGAGCTAGCATGTTGTCTCTATGCTTTCCAGAGGAGATCACTGGTGATGGGGTGATGGTTGATTCTACTGAGATGATTGATGGAGTTGTTTCCCATGATGAGTACCGAGATGAGATGGACATGATGACCATGAGCCAGATTACCAGCATTGTTCAGCTTCAGCCTGTTTCAGCATTTGATATGTTCGGGGTGTCTACCATTGAGGTTTTTGAGGGGACTCAGACTCTTCCTGTTCCAGAGCTTCCAGAGGATGATAGTAGCTTGTATGAGGGCATTGTTAGCCCAGTTGAGGGAGCGTCCGACCTTGTGGACCCACCTCTTTCTTTTGATGTTTTATCGGGATTTGTCTCCCGCTCTGACGATGTTTCTATTGCTTCATTTATAGATTTGAGTATTTCTGAGTATTCGCCTGTCTCTTGTGATAGTACCTCTATATCTGCACCCCACTCACCCACTTCACATATATTTGATATAAATGATGAAGTTGCATGGCCCGATTCGGATAAGGACTCTTCTGATCATGACTCTGATCCCGTGGATGAGAGAGTTTCACCTGATACAGGGGATGTTGAGACTGTTGATTTTGGCACAGAAGATCAGCCGAGAGAGCTGAAGATTGGTTCACCCCTATCTACAGAGGAGAGAGATAGACTTATTCATTTACTCAGGTCATACTTGGATGTTTTTGCATGGTCTTATGAGGACATGCCGGGTCTGGATCCCTCTATAGTCCAGCACCATCTGCCTATTCTACCACATGTTAGATCAGTTAAGCAGAAATTGAGGCGATTACACCCACGTTGGAGTCTACAGGTGAAAGAGGAAATTCAGAAACAGCTCAGTGTTGGGTTTATATCAGTAGTTGAGTATCCAGAGTGGTTGGCTAATGTCATCCCAGTTCCCAAAAAGGATGGCAAGGTTAGAGTTTGTGTCGACTTCAGAGACCTTAATAAAGCCAGCCCTAAGGATGATTTTCCCCTCCCACACATTGATTTGTTGGTTGATGGCACCGCAGGCCATTCGATGTTGTCTTTCATGGATGGATTCTCGGGGTATAATCAGATTTTGATGGCTCCAGAGGATATGAAGAAGACGGCCTTCATTACCGAGTGGGGTACCTACTGTTATAGAGTTATGCCATTTGGGTTGAAAAACGCAGGAGCCACTTATCAGAGAGCCGCTACCACTTTGTTTCATGACATGATGCATAGGGATGTCGAGGTTTACGTGGATGATATGATTGTGAAATCCCGAGGTAGAGCAGATCACCTAGATGCTTTAGAGAGATTCTTTGAGAGGATCCGGAAGTTTAGATTGAGGTTGAATCCCAAGAAGTGCACCTTTGGAGTGACTTCTGGGAAACTGTTGGGGCATATGGTCAGTGATCGGGGCATAGAGGTCGACCCAGATAAAATCAAAGCCATACTTGGCATGCCTATGCCGAGGACTGAGAAAGAGATCAGGGGTTTTCTAGGCAGGTTACAGTATATTAGTCGTTTCATAGCTAGATTAACAGACGTATGTGAGCCCATCTTTCGTCTTTTGAGGAAGAATCAGCCAACGGTTTGGAATGACGGCTGCCAGATTGCATTTGAGAAGATCAATGAGTATTTTCTTTCTCCTCCTATTTTAGTGCCTCCTATGCCAGGACGTCCACTTCTTCTATATTTGTCAGTTTCAGACATGGCCTTGGGATGCATGTTAGCTCAGCTCGATGACTCCGGGAAAGAGCGAGCAATTTACTATTTGAGTAAGAGGATGCTGGAGTATGAGATGAGATATGTTATGATTGAGCGCATGTGTTTAGCGTTAGTTTGGGCTACCAGGAGATTGAGGCACTACATGACTGAGTATTCGGTGTGCTTGATTTCTCGGTTAGATCCTTTGAGGTATCTGTTTGATAGACCTGCATTGACTGGTAGATTGATGAGATGGCTCGTACTCCTGACAGAGTTTGATATTCAGTACGTTTCTCAGAAGTCTATTAAGGGAAGTATTGTTGCCGATCATTTGGCTTCATTGCCGATATCTGAGAGTAGACCAGTTGATGATGATTTTCCAGATGAGGAGTTCATTGCCATGACTAGCTTATCAGGTTGGCGCATGTACTTCGATGGTACAGCCAATCAGTCAGGGTATGGGATAGGTGTTCTATTGGTATCCCCTCAGGGTGATCATATTCCGAGGTCCGTTCGTTTGGCATTCTCTGATCGACATCCTGCCACGAATAACATAGTTGAGTATGAGGCTTGTATCCTTGGTTTAGAGACTGCACTGGAGCTTGACATTAGACAGATGAAGGTATTTGGTGACTCCAATCTAGTACTCAGGCAGATTCAGGGGGATTGGAAGACCAGGGATGTGAAGCTTAGGCCATATCATGCTTATTTAGAGTTGTTGGTTACGAGATTTGATGACTTGAGATATGTTCATCTGCCTAGAGCGCAAAACCGATTTGCTGACGCCTTAGCTACCTTAGCTTCCTCCGTAGACATTCCGATTGATGTAGTCATACGTCCATTGCTGATTGAGTTGAGGTCTGCACCCGCCTATTGTTGTTTGATTGGAGAGACAGAGGTACAGGATGACCTACCTTGGTATCATGACATTTATCAGTTTCTTAGATATGGCACATACCCTGAGGTAGCCACTACCAAGGATCGGAGAGCACTGAGGAATTTGGCCACTAGATTTGTGATTTGTGGAGATACCTTATACAGGCGATCAGCTGATGGTATGCTTCTATTATGTTTAGATCGAGCCTCTGCAGATCGAGTGATGAGAGAGGTTCATGCAGGAGTTTGTGGTCCGCATATGGGAGGACACATGCTAGCCCGTAAGATCATGAGGACGGGCTATTTCTGGTTGACTATGGAGACAGATTGTTGTCAGTTTGTCCAGAAATGCCCAGAGTGTCAGATTCATGGTGATCTCATACATGCACCACCATCAGAGTTACACGCCTTGACTTCGCCATGGCCATTTTCAGTATGGGGTATTGATATTATTGGGAAGGTTTCACCAAAATCTTCCAGTGGTCATGAGTTCATCCTAGTTGCCATAGATTATTTCACCAAGTGGGTGGAAGCCGCATCATATGCGAGGTTGACATCTGCTAGGGTTGCCAGTTTTATCAGATCACACATCATTTGCCGCTATGGGGTTCCTCATGAGTTGATTTCCGACAGAGGGGTGCACTTCCGAGCTGAGGTAGATACTTTGTTGCAGAAGTATGCTATCCGACATCATAGATCTTCAGCATATAGGCCACAGACCAACGGGGCAGTAGAGGCTGCAAACAAGAATATTAAGAGGATTTTGAGGAAAATGGTTGAGACTTCTCGAGATTGGTCAGAGAAGCTTCCTTTTGCGTTGTGGGCATATCGTACATCTTTTCGCACTTCTACAGGAGCCACGCCTTACTCTCTAGTGTATGGCATGGAGGCTGTTTTGCCAATCGAGACAGAGATGGGCTCATTGAGAGTGGCCCTTGAGCAGCAGATTTCTGAGACAGAGTGGGCTCAGGCTCGATTTGATCAGCTTAACCTTTTAGATGAGAGGAGATTGAGAGCAGCAGATCATGTTCAGGCCTATCAGAGAAAGATGGCTCGTGCCTTCAAGAAACGGGTTAAGCCTAGACCATTGCAAAAAGGGGACTTAGTTTTGAGGATTCTCAGAGGTTTGATTGGAGACCCTAGAGGAAAGTTTAGACCTAGTTGGAGTGGGCCTTATGTTATCCGAGAGTTGACTCCAGAAGGGGCTGCATGGTTGACGGACTTAGATGGAAACCAATTTTCAGAGCCTACCAACGTGGATCAGCTGAAGAAGTATTATGTTTGAGACCGTAGTCGCAGGATGGGTGGCCATCATTTCAGTTAGCCTTACACCTTATCACCTTTATTGAAATACTAAACCATTGCTAGCCCATTGAGCCTCACGTGGTATATTATAACCTTATTTCTTTCTTATAGCTTTGATTACCATTTCTACACCCGGGTTGGGGCCCTTTGATGTATATGCATGCCTTGCTAGGAAAGTCTCATGAGCTCTAGACTTATAGGTCTATCTTCTCATTTTGTTACCATCCTCTTATCACCCTATTTGTTCTATTTTATTATCATCATATATTCATTCTCTTTCTTTTCTCTATCATTATTTGCTTCATCTTATTATTCTCTTCCTTGGGTTGATGATTCTTCACGTCTTAGTGCAAAGAAGGCAGTCATATCACTATATTCATTCCATCATTTGACATTGATTCGGAGATCCTAGTTTGAGAGGTTGTCTCATGGGTTGGGGTTCATGTATTCATCAGTGGTCAGAGAGAGTTTGTTCATTCCTTATATTTTTCCATTGGAGTTTGATTTATTGATGATCAGAGCATGCGCAAAAAAAAAAAAAAAAAAGAAAAGAAAAGCGCAATGATATGCTCATGTATGGTATCTTGTTCCATTGGGCATTTATGCCACCTTTTGAGGTTCATTTATTGGGTATATTTGTCATTGTGGGTTTTTGTGAGTTTTTTATGAGTTTTTCACTCCTTGAGCCACTCTTGTTATGCATTTGGAGTGTCAAGGGTTCATGTGAGAGTTCTATGAGATCCTATGCTGTTTGGATCATGATTGATATATATTAGGTATGAGAGATGAGTGACCTTTTTACTAGGGTCTCCGGATCATCGTCTTACCCACCATTCCATCATTGGTGATATGACTTTCCTTTATTGTACTAACATGGGTTGATCATCACTCATTCCACTTTCTCATTGCTTTCTTTTGTATCCCATTACCGCATTCCAGATCTTTGTTCCACCTTTTATTCATTCCCTACATATTGATACCCATTACTGATTTGATACCTTCTTCACATCTTCACATATTTCATTGATGGTTTGACCATTCATCCTTTCTCTCATTTCGTTATCGACATTCCCTTTAGTTAGTTCTAAGTCCATGACTCATGAGATTTTTCTATGCATTACATCTTGTACACGAGGGTACGGGTTTGATCATTGGGTATTTGAGCCTAGTTTCCCTTCATTTCTTTCACCCTATCACCTTGGCCTACGTTACGTCCCGCGTCTTAAGACCACCCTGAGGCCACGAGATCAGACGTTATCTTTGACAGTCTTCACTTGGACAGACTTTTATAGATTGGTTGAAGTATAGTCGTTACTATGTTCTCTTTTATGGAAGATACTTTTGGAAGCATTTGGTCTCTCTCTTGCTTGGCATATTGATGTTTTGATGGATTTTTGGGTTTGGAGACAGTTCATTGAGGATATCGGATTCATCATTTTGTCGTGCACCAGACATCCACACTGGGGCATATTTCCCCATCTCGAGATTGCCACATCCCTCATCATTTTGGCTATTCATTTGAGGTTGGATTTAGAGTGTCTCCCTTGAGGCATTGGTCGATACTTTATTCTGACTTCCTAGCAGATTATTGTTGAGCTGAGGACAGTTGATTGATGATGTTGGATTCATCCTTTGGTTGTGCATTATATATTCACACTGGGGCATATTCCCTCATTTCCTCCGAGATTCCTATCTGTTATTGTACGTGGTACGAGGATGGATGATCATTGTTAGTTGTTTGTCTCACAACTTCGACATCAGATACCCACATTGGGGCATATTCCCATATCTTTGATGAGATTGTGTTTGGGCAGTGGTACGAGGATGGATGATCATTGTTAGTTGTTTGCCTCACGACTTCGACATTAGATTATCCACACTGGGGCATATTCCCCTATCCTTGACGAGATTTATTTGGGCAGTGATATGAGGATGGATGATTGGTGTCGGTTGTTTAGCTCACGACTTTGATATCAGATCTTATACTGGGGCATATTTCCCCATTTTCTTTGAGTATCCTTGAGTTTGGGACAGTAGCCAATTTGGTTTCAGATTGAGTATTAGCCCTGAGCTTTCGATGATTGACTATATCAGGACCCCCCTATATGGATTTGTTGAGATAGAGATGGATCGCATCAGGTTGCACCCGAGGAGCATGGATGGATCCTTTAGCTAGATGCTCATGAGATAGATTGTTTTCTTCATTGATTATCTTGTGGATCGGGTTATCTAGATGAGCAGTATTTTCGTGCACCTCGAGTTTTTCTTTTAGATGAGTCACGATATACACACTCTGAGATTTACCTCTTGAGGTTTGACGCCAGAGCAGCTTGTGAGACATAGAGGGCTCTTTTAGTTTAGATTTTTCAGAGGTTTGTCACGATGCATCGGTTACAGACACCTTGATTTTAGCGAATGATTGATTTATTGGTTGTTTCAGCACTGCGAGCACCTTGGATACCGGGGCATATTTTCTTTCCTAAGCTTACAAGTCTAACCCTTAGCATTTCGATCACACGACTTTGATCCATTTGCTTCCTATTCACTTCTGAGTTAGTCCCCACTTCTTTTCCATTTAGAGCCCAGAGCTCTCGACCCAGAGTCATTTCTTTTCCTTTTAGAGCCCAGAGCTCTCGACCCAGAGTCGTTTTTTTCGTTTATGACCCAGAGTCATTTCTTTTCCATTTAGAGCCCAGAGCTCTCGACCCAGAGTCGATTTTCCATTTAGAGCCCAGAGCTCTCGACCCAGAGTCGTTTTTCATTTTTGACCCAGAGTCGATTTTCCATTTAGAGCCCAGAGCTCTTGACCCAGAGTCGATTTTCCATTTAGAGCCCAGAGCTCTCGACCCAGAGTCGTTTTTCATTTATGACCCAGAGTCATTTCTTTTCCATTTAGAGCCCAGAGCTCTCGACCCAGAGTCGATTTTCCATTTAGAGCCCAGAGCTCTCGACCCAGAGTCGTTTTTCATTTTTGACCCAGAGTCGATTTTCCATTTAGAGCCCAGAGCTCTCGACCTAGAGTCGATTTTCCATTTAGAGCCCAGAGCTCTCGACCCAGAGTCGATTTTCCATTTAGAGCCCAGAGCTCTCGACCCAGAGTCGTTTTTTCATTTATGACCCAGAGTCGTTTCTTTTCCATTTAGAGCCCAGAGCTCTCGACCCAGAGTCGATTTTCCATTTAGAGCCTAGAGCTCTCGACCTAGAGTCGATTTTCCATTTAGAGCCCAGAGCTCTCGACCCAGAGTCGATTTTCCATTAAGAGCCCAAAGCTCTCGACCCAGAGTCGATTTTTTTTTTCCATTTAGAGCCCAAAGCTCTCGACCCAGAGTCGATTTTCCATTTAGAGCCCAGAGCTCTCGACCCAGAGTCGATTTTCCATTTAGAGCCCAGAGCCCTCGACCCAGAGTCGATTTTTCATTTGTGACCCAGAGTCATTTCTTTTCCGTTTAGAGCCCAGAGCTCTCGACCCAGAGTCGATTTTTTTCATTTATGACCCAGAGTCATTTCTTTTCCATTTAGAGCCCAGAGCTCTCGACCCAGAGTCGATTTTTCATTAATGACCCAGAGCCATTTCTATTCCATTTAGAGCCTAGAGCTCTCGACCTAGAGTCGATTTTTTTTTTTCACTTATGACCCAGAGTCATTTCTCTCGTCTATGACCCAGAGTCATTCTTTCTGTGTAAAGCCTGGAGCTCACGACCTGAAGTTATTTCGTTTTTTATTGCGTCCCCGTGTTTAGAGCTTATTCTCGTCATGTGCTAGGACAAAATCTCAGGTTCTTTTCTTTTAGTTCTTCGGTATAGTTCACTTCGTTCCGCTCATTATTCGTACCTTTACTCACATTCCCTACACTCGTGATCTCTACCGAAGAGGGGCATATTTGTAGACCCTCTATTTTGTCTTCCTCGCACATGTCGTTTATAGCAATTCCCTGGTGGCCTGTTAATACTCGTGTAGCCTATATTTTCTAAGCCACCTTGGAGACTATGGTTGAAGGATGATTTGACCTCTTATTGTGACCTTTGGCAGCTCTAATTTAGACTTAGGCACTTTAGGCCCACTAAGACACCACACTTGGCCCATTAGGCATCACCCTAGGTCCATTTAGATACTTGGCCTATTAGGCATCACTTTAAGCCCATTTAGACACTTTAGGCCCACTTAGATCACTTTAGGCCCATTTAGGCACCTTAGGCCCATTTAGCCACTTTAGGCCCATTTAGGTACACTTGGGCCATTAGGCATCACTTTAGGTTCACTTAGTGCACCTTAGGCCCATTAGACACACTTGGCCCATTAGGTATCGCCTTAGGCCCACTTAAACACTTTTCAAGGTTTAGTTTCACTTAGATTTGTTTTCTTGTTTTATTTATTTATTTATTTTATTGATTGCTTTTAAGATTAAGTGAGTTTTTGATATATTTATACTATTTCATCATTATTATTATTTGTATTTTTGTTTATTTATTTTATTTTATAATTGCATGAAATGAGTTCTTATTATTATTATTATTATTATTACTATTATTATTATTATTATCATTATTTACTTAATTATTTTGTTAATTTAATTTGTTTGTTTATTTTATAATTTTCTAAAACACCTTGGGATTCATTCATTAAGTCTAATTTTCTTTATATTTTTGTAGAGAAATTCACCAAAGGAATCATCACTGGAGAGAAAAGGGAAGGTTGAAAACATGTATTGGCAAAGATATGCATGTGTTGAAGGATAGATCCAAGGTGGTTGGAAGAGGAGAGGACGTATGGAAGGAAATGAACTGAGAAAGAAAGCAAGTATGCACCCATGCATGTGCTGATTGTGCTTTTGATGGAAGGAAATGAATGAAGAAAGAAAATTACCAAAGCTATTTTGGCATGGAAAAAGGAAAGGTTCAATGGGTATTTGGACGGAATGAAGACTATGTTCAGGAGGGAGAGTCCTGATGATGCTTGACTGACGTGGATGATTGAGGCTCTCCGGGCTGGTGAGTTGTCTTTCCATATTGGTAGAGTCAACGGGACCATTGAGAAGGAAAGGATTCTCTGGAGGGAAGGGGCAGCTGCACCGGAACAGAAAGAAAATATTTTTTTGCATAGAAGAGAGAGGAAAAGGATCAGAGGAGAGGACTTTTTCCAGGAGGTCTTCCATCATTGTGGTGGGAGAGAGGAGTGGTGGAGATTGAGAAAAGACGAAGGAGAGAGGATTAAAAAAAAGGAGAGAACAAGTGAGGCTGTGATTTTCAGAGAGAAGAGGAGTGATCAGTCGGGTTGAGGAAAGGTGAGGCTACGATTTTTAGAGGGTAGAGAGAAGAGCAGTAGAGAGAAAAGAAAGAGGGTTTGAGAGAAGGATTCAGGGACTGGAAGGGAGGGCAGATTCGGTGATGAAGTGAGCTGGTTTTGAGAGGAGAAGAGGGTAGAGGATTCAAAGACGGGAAGAGCACCATTGAGAAGGAAGGGAAAGAAGGCAGCCACACCGGAAAAGTTTCGGGAAGCACGACTGCACCTCGAAGGGCACAACAACAATCAGATCAGATTGTGTTTTCATGAACTGCAATTCACGGAGTGATCGTTTCTAAAAAAAAATTATTGTCCAAGAAATCCTCGTTCCGGTTAAGACGCTGAATACTTTCGTCTTCGCCAGACATGGGTTTCTCATCGAGATCATCCACACGTTCTGAACTTTGAAAGGAACTCACCAGATTTTGCCCAAAATCCAACCATCAAGAAGGACTCCATGCACGGGCTGCATATAGAAAGAGATCATCACGCACCAGAATTTTAAGGGGGAGACATCCACCATTCCGGAGATCTTCACGACTTTATCTCCAAGAGCACAAGTGTGCGTGTTGATCAAAGATTTTTCTCCACTAACATGCATTACTTTGGGGACTGTGCAAGTAGCTGCAGCCACCACGCCATGCATCATTCGAATTGTTTATTTTAAATAAATAAAAAAATCTTGCTCGGTGGAAAGTAGTCTTCAAGTTTTGAAAAAACCCTTTGAGAATTTGCTGTGCATGGATATCCACCACACAAGTCACCTTTGGAATTGTTTGTTTTAATTAAAATCTCTTATCGGTGGAAAGTGGCCTTCACGTTTTAAGGTAAACTAATTCATCCCATTATAATTTTGTTTCATGAAATATTCAATTCAATTCATACTTGTTTAGGATTTTATCTATTGTTTAGGTTTAATTATTTCCAATAACATTAATATTCATGATTTAGCTTTAAAATTATTCTTATTTGGCCTATGCATTTTAAATTTTATTTAATTTTTTATTGTAAATTCATATTTAGTTTAAATGTTAATTTTTAATTTTTCTTAACTAAATAAACAAATTAATTTTGACTTATTATTCTTGCTTGAAAATTATGATTTATGTTTAATGTAGTTACAATTTATTTTCTTAGTTCGACAAATTAGATTTTTTTTTTATTTATTTACTTATTATTATTATTATTATTATTATTATTATTATTATTATTATTATTATTATTTTAAGTATTGGTTTGGGCAATTTTTGTTAATAATGGAAAAGTTGAGATTTTTTAGAGTTTAGATAATTTGTTATGATAGTTAAAAATTTAGAATATTGATTAGCATTATTTTGATTCTCAATTAGGAAATTCATAATTTCTTTTAGTTTAGTTTAATTTATCTTTTAGTTTAAATGTTATTAAAATTCAGTCTATTAGTTCAATTGCTTCCATGTCACTATTTTCATATCTAAAAGTTGTTAAATTTAATTCATGATTCATCCTTTTAGTTTATTAGTTTTAGAATTTAAGTTGGTTAATTTATTTCATTCCGCGTTGATATATTCATGTTTTAAAATAAAAAATATAAAATTAAATAAATAAATAAAATAAATAATTATTTTAGTTTTGATTGATCCTGTTTTAGTTGATATTTTTTTAGAGTTTTAATTAATTCGATTGGTTTCATATTGATTAGTTTATGTTAAGATTTCCTAATTCCATTTTTCTATTAATTCTATGCTTTCAAATTGTAGGCTATTAGTTTAATCTATCCCCATGTTGTCATTTTGTGTTTAAAAATAGTTCATTTTAGTTTTGATTAATTTTATTTATCTTATGTGTTTATTATTATTATTATTATTATTATTATTATTATTATTTTATTATTCATTTGTTTAGTTAGTCGATTAAATTTATGACTTCAAATCGTCAATATTAGTTGATACGTATCATTTGTACTATTTTAAAGGTCACATAATATTTAGGGTTTGATTAAGTTTATTTTAAGATTAAATGTTTTTAAAGTTTCAGTGCTTGTAAGATCTAAGGTTTTGGTTTATCACTTTGGCCATCCTTTGTCAAATTCAATTTTTAGAGGCTATCGGAAGATAGTGAAGATTGGCCTCTAGTCCCACCACTACAATTTTATCGGTTGTCAAAAATTTTACTTTGTGATTTTGTTCTTTTTTTTTTCTTTGTATTTTAATTCATACATTGTATTGTTTTCAAATTAACTTCTTTTATCTTTAAAACATAACAATATTCTCAAAATCTCATTTCCTTAAAAACAAACCATTTCAAAAATTCATTTAGAGTTCTCAGAATCAAAATCTCATTCCCTTTAAAAATTCATTTCAAAGATCCTTTAGGATTCTTAAAATCAAAACCCCATTTTCTTAAATAATATGCAACCATTTTTTGATCGGTTTGCATCTTTCTCGGTTTTTAACGAAAATTTTGGTTTGAAATCAGACACGAATCAAAGCTTGTGGTCCCACATAAATGGGATAATTTTAAGCTAAATTCTTGTATATCAATTGGGGAATTGGTGAAATCCCTACATAGAAAAATCTTTTCAAAAATTATTTTTGTTGCCACTTTTGTCACTTGTTGAAATTATGTCTATTTTTTTAGGAATTGTATGCAAGATGAGTGTGATAATTAGTGTTTTCATATACTTTGATAATTTTTGCTATGCCAATTAGATAACGAGCATGCTAGGATTCCTATATTTTATTATTTATTATCTAACCCCTCATGTCTTATGGAAGCGCATTGTAAGTTATCTATGCTATCCAGGTACGCCCCCCTATCACCTACTTTCTAAATTTTGTAAACAATCATGTCACTGTGAAGTATGCATATGTTTGATAATCCTTAGGTGTTTAGATGTATGCTTGATTCACTATGATTAAATACATGTTGTGTGTTATACTTCTATACTAACTCTGATGTTTTATGATAGCACTTGAGAAGCGGTTCAGGTACGCATCCTAACCTTTCTTTTATGACAATTTGATCCTATTTGGCATGTTATTTTTTGAAATCACCTTAGCCTACTCAGGTATCCATAATCAACCGATTAATTGCCATATTCCCCTTAACTTAGTTAGTAGAGACCTTTAGAGGGCTTAGAGGGGTGCTACCTTTTAAAGGTACCTTCCCGATAGGTAATCTGATCCCCGGACTTAGACTCGGGTTTTTCAAAGACACGCTTTTCCAAAAATTATGGAGTCATATTTTTAGGGTTTTATTTCTTGTTTTATTTTCCCTTAAAATAAAAAATAAAATAAGTGGCGACTCCAACTTTTTTTCAAAAATCAATTTTTCACAAATAAAAAGCGAGTCTTGCCGATCGAGTGGGGACGCACGTGAAAAATGCGGGTCCACACATATATTCACATTCGTTTGCATTTTAAATCCAACAAAACGAAGTCAAAGAACACTAACCTTGCTTGCAGCTACCCTCTTTCACGGTTGTGTCACTTTTTCTTCTCAGTCTAGTTGTGTCTGCTTCTTCGATCTGGCTTGTGTGTTCCTTCACCACAAAGAATCCCCGAATCAGCCTATGCGTCCTTTAGAAGTTCCACCCGGAAAAGTGATCTCTATGTCTACAATTTTCTTCTGAATCTCGTTCAAAAAAAATCCTCCAAAATTCCTCTAGAGCTCTCTTTTTTCTCTCCCTCAGACGTCTCCCTCTATCTTCAAGCTCTCCTCTCCAAAAATAATCCTCCTCCTCTCTCTCCAATTGTCTTTCTCATATTCCCCAAAAAAAAACCCTCAAATCCCCTTCATCACGCCTCTTCTCCCTTTTTTGCATGTGAGTTGACTTTTGTTTCCTTCTCTGAATTCCCCCTGCTTTCTTTCTTGCAAAATACAGTCTGTCTATTCAATATGCCACCTCAATTCTTCCTAAAATATATCATCTCTTTTCCTTTTCCGTTTAAAATATGTTTTGACCCAAAACACTACTAAAACCTCCTTCCATCATCACGTGATTCTTTTTCCAAAAGACAAATTACATTACCTTCTTTGTTGCTCATCATTTCTTTTTTTCATACATAAGCTGAATCTTCCCCATAACATGGCTCCATTCATTTTTTCTATATGTCTACTCTTGGAACCAATATGGTAGCTACCCACTCCAAGCTTCACATCATAGGCACTTTCTTATCTTTCTATTGGTGGACTTCCTACAAAATTTCAAAGTTAATAAAGTAATAGTAATAATAATAATAATAATAATAATGAAAACGTTTAAACAAAATTATTAAATTAAACTAAATAAGTAAAGACAAGTATTATGGAAAAGTGATAAAATAATAGGAAAATAAAATAAATGAAGAAATATACAAAATAATAAATAAAATAAAATAAACAAAAATATAAGGGTAAAAAAAAGTCAAGCAATGTGATTTTACAAAAACGAGTCTTTCAAGTCATACAAGCCATGCAACCATGCAAACCATGCCCATGCAAAAAAATGATCTAAATGGGCCTAAGGTGCCTAAATGGGCTTAGAATGCCTAAATTGGTCTAAGGTGCCTAATGGGCCTAAGGTGTCTAAATGGGCCTAGGGTGCCTAAATGGGCCTAAGATGCCTAAAAGGGTCTATGGTGCCTAAATTGACTTAAGGTGCCTAAGTGGGCCTAAAGTGCCTAAATCGTCCTAGGGTGCCTAAGTGGGCTTAGGGTGGTGCTTAAGTAGGTCTAAGGTGCCTAGGGTGTATCTAAGTGAACCTAAAGTGCCTAAGTGGGCTTAGGGTGACGCCAAATGGGCTAGGTGCGTCTAATGGGCTTAGGGTGTACTAAGTGGGCCTAGGGTGCCTAAATGGGCCTAAAGTGATCTAAGTGGGCCTAAAGTGTCTAAATGGGCCTAAAGTGATGCCTAATGGGTCAAGTGTACCTAAATGGGCCTAAAGTTACCTAAATGGGCCTAGGGTGACTAAGTGAGCCTAAAGTGTCTAAATGGACCTAAAGTGATGCCTAATGGGCCTAGGGTAACTAAGTGGGCCTAAAGTGTCTAAATGGACCTAAAGTGATCTAAGTGGTCCTAGGGTAACTAATGGGCCTAAAGTGATCTAAGTGGGCCTAGGGTAACTAAATGGGCCTAAAGTGTCTAAATGGGCTTAAAGTGATGCCTAATGGGCCAAGTGTACCTAAATGGGCCTAGGGTTACCTAAATGGGCCTAGGGTGCCTAAGTGGGCCTAGGGTGCCTAAATGAGCCTAAAGAAAGCAAGAAAAGCCTAAGTCTAAGTTAGGGCTGCCAAGGGTCACAATAAGGGGTCAGATAATCCCTCAACCAAAGTCTCCGAGGTGGCTTAAAAAAGATAGGCTACACGAGTATTAATGGGCCACTAGGGAATTGCTATAAACGACATGTGCGAGGAAGACAAAATAGAGGGTCTACAATAATATTTTTATTAAATCACTCACATATTTTTAGTCTATCTAAAATCAAAATAATATAATATTTTTATTTAAATAAATTAAAGTTAAATATTTTAAATCAAGCAATATAATTATTTATATATATAAAATTAAAGTTGAAGCCGTAGTTGGTGACTACGGCTTTGACTGTTTTTAAAATAGTCAAAGTCGTAGTCTCCAACCACGGTTTTAACTTTTAAAATCGTAGTTACCAATTACGGTTTTATGATGTGGCAATCTATGTGGCACAAACGCACTAGATTGGGCATTATTTTCACATTAGGTTTACTTTATGGATTTTTTTTTTAAAGTGTAGAATTTTGGGTCAAAGCTCCCTTATATACGTACGTACTTCCTGAGGGGAAAAGCAAATTCGCCTGGGGTTTCAATACTAACGTAGTAAAAAACTGCCATATCTGGAAATTGCTCAGAGGATATCCATTGGAGAAGGTGATGAACAAGCTTCGATCTTCCTCGGGTGCTCTCTCTTGCCACGGATTCCATTCTTTCGCAAAAGGGTTGAGTTTGGATCCAGCCCTAATTGCCACATCTGGCGTCCCATTTACTGGGGAAAGTCCTGGCGGGACTGCAGCGCCACCCTGCTGGTTCGTCCCCTCTTTCAATGGTCGGATCCATTTTCTCTCAACCTTTGCAGCAGTTTCAATATCATGGGCTGCATCATAAGTGTTATTATCAGCCTCGAGTCCTCTCTCTTCCAAAATATCCTTGAAAATCACACCGTATACTTCATCAAAGAGCCCAGAAATGTACTTGGAGATGGAATCTTTGTTTTTAAGTACCTCATGGAGTGAGGAATGACACCCAGAAAGCCTAGTAGTGATCGGAATGATATCCAATGGATTGGACTGAGGCAAATCAGAGTTGAGAGAAAAGCCAAGGCGTCCTCGGCTTCGGCACAGGCAGGGGCCAAGAGTTCATGATCATCATGACAACACAATTGTTTCACTATATCATCATACCCTTCTGCCTAAAGCCATAGCCAGAAGGAAATAATCCTCTAGGAGAGTTGGACATCGGTCCCCATATCAATAATTCTTCGAAACACAAATACTTTCCATATCGTGGACGGAAACAATGGACTGAACTGCGTCCATGGAGATGAAATAAACTCTGTGGAGAGAATGAAGATGTGTGTCTATTGTGTGATGGACGAAGCTGTGTTTTTTTCTCTCAATGTGTGTGTGTGGAGTGAGGAAAACTGTGGGTTGGTGAGAGACAGAAGGGGAACTGAGGTCCCTTTTATATCGACACGCGGGGACGGTTTAGGACAATCGAGAAGTGTTGCTACTGTTGAGAGAGAGAGAGAGAGAGAGAGGCATATGTAGGTATTTTTGGGGCAAGTGCAATGGTTCAGAGTTTGAAAATAATCTGGTGTTTGGCACCTGGGATTAGATTCCTGCAACCGCACCACGTATTCTTGTGGTTAGCCAAAGTGTGGCCCAAAACTTCTTGTATTTACCAATAAATGATTTAAGGATCACCAATTTGAAAAAATAACCTTTGCTCTTTTGAAAATTTTAAATACAACCTTGGTTCAAAATTGTTAGGGGTTATTTTTGTTGGAAAAAAAAATCATATTTTTTGTTTTTAAAATATGAAAGTTAAGTTTTCTAATTGATTCCATAGTTTAGAAGTTTGAAAGAGAAAATATTTAGCATCATTAATAAGTGGATTTATAGGTTGTTATCTCTGCTGGAGTCACCATCCTAACACAATGAAAGAGAAAATTTCTATTTCTTTTTTTAAAATTTATTTCATTCCAAAAAAAAATGTGATATGGCAAGGGGGTAAGAAGTAGTTTATACAAGAAAGTGAATTAAAGTGGCCTTTCTTCCTTTTTGTGGTTGCACAACCCAATTAGTAATGAAGGAAATATATAGAAGGGTTATCCTTTAATTATCTTTTAGTTTAAAATTTGAATTTGTAATTATCTAGATTATTTTCCTTTCCAATTTTGAATTGTTATTTTCTAAAGGATTGCTCTATAAAACTCTATTTATATTTAGTTTCTCAATAAGAAGAAGGCTATGCCATATTTTTTTCATCTATCATTCTTTTATATGGTATCAGGGCTTTACTTTTTTTGGGCTTATCTCTCCTTCTTCTCTTTTTCCTCATCACATCATGGCTGAAAACGCTCAAATTGCCATACTGAATGCCCAAGAACCCAATAAACCTTTCACCCGACTCATTTCTCTCTCTAATCAAAACACTATCAAACTTATCTTTACCAGTTACCTTTTATGGAAACTCCAAACTAAAGCATTTCTCATTGGTTATAATCTCAAAATTTTTTGATGAATCTCATCCATGCCTACCAGTCACTATCTCCGCAAATAATACTACTGCACCTAATCCAGAATACCACACTTGGACATGTCAGGATAAATTAATATTTGGTGTCTTAGTTGGTTCTCTCACTTTGTCTATTATTCTACTCATTCAACAAGCTAAAACTTCTTGTGAAGCTTGGACCACTCTCGCCAATACCTATGCACGTCCTTATTGAGGCCACATTAAAAAAATTAAGGAACAACTCAAGCAAGCTACCAAAGGTTCTCAAACGATCACTAAATACATGCGATTTATAAAGACATGTGTCGAGGAACTTACTCTTCTAGGCAAACCTGTAGGGACCCCTCCCCCTGATGACGCGTGGCACATATTTCTATCCGGATTATCCCCATCCGGATTTCCTTAAGAGGACACGTGGCACGCTTCTCCTATCCGAACTTCCTCAGGGAAAGGCACACGACACTCGCAAACATCACATCCGGATGACCGCCATATCACATCCGGACGACCAGCATATCTTATTCGGATATGTTTTGTCCGGATTGTTGACTGAAGTAAGTAGGTCTTGCACGTCATTCCAACAGCCTGCCACGGCCCACATTCGGCCACCTATAGAGTGAAAGGACAGGAATGAAATGATGGCAAGTCACCTCCAACGATCTCTGACAACCGCGGCGCCTCCCACGATCTCTGTTAGCCGCCCATAGGGTGATGATGGCTCTGGCACCACCTAGAGACATCATTTCAAACCAAAATATCTCCCCACCATTAAAGAGAGAAACAAAGCTCCTAAACGCTATATATATGGACCTTCACACAAAGAGGAAGGTAAGCTTGTTATACCTAGTAAAAGACCAACTGATTATTCTCTCTAACCATGGCTGACAAAACCATCGGAGCGTGTGTCCGGACACCCTGTCCGGACGCCTTTTGCAGGAACGACTAAACCAGGAATCTATATTGGTTGAGATCGTACGTCCATCCATTTGGCAACTACATGGATCACCAGGGACGCGAGGCCTCAACAAAACCCATGGATGATGAAGACCTTATTGAAAATATTCTCGAGGGACTTGATGATGAATACAAATTTATTGTTGATGTTATTGAAGGATGTAGGACTCTAATCTCCTTTGATGAACTTCATGAAAATTTGATTAATAAGGAGCTTTTGTTATGTGCCAATCAATCCACTTCTTCGTCATTGCCTACTTCTACAAACCCAGCACACACCACCCTAATTTCGGAAACAACCAATCAAGTCCCCCTTGGCCATCATGGGCGCCATCCACTTCACTCGCTTTCGTGCCCCATGGCCCCTTGGCCATCTCTCAAGATTATCGCTCTCCTGATCGTCCTTATTTGGGTAAATGTCAAAGTTGTAGAGCACAAGGACATACAACTCAACTATATCCTCTTTATTGGTTATTCTCATTAACTCCAAATTGTACTCTTAACTTCTCGACCATAACAACAGTGGCAACCTCATTCTTCCCAACAATGGCAACCCCGACCCCCACAACATTGGCACCAATAGGCACATTTTGCTACTACCATCTTACTAATTGTATGCCAACTCCCACACTCTAATTTTCCTCTCCTTATCTTACACTCTTTCAATCCTCGCCTAATTATTTAAAACTTCGTGTTTTTGGGGGTTTTTGTTATCCTTGGTTACGTTTGTATTCTTCTCATATACTTGTTCCTTGCTCCACTGCATGTGTTTTTCTTGGTTACTCTCTCACTCAAAGTGTTTACTTGTGTCTTGAACCTTCTTCTAAAATCTATATATCCTATCATAATAAATTTGTTGAAACCACTTTATTAAGCAAGTATTGAAGTTATCAAGAAACTTTGACCGGTGAGACCTTAAGGTAGTCACATATTTCCTACAAATTGGTCACTATTGATAGAGGTTGGTGACAATAAGTATTCTTGTTAAAGACACTATAATATCTCATTAGATAAAGAATTATTTATTTTATCTTGTTAAAATCATATTAATTTGCATTGATCCATGCACAAGGACACTCAATTTATTGAATTTTATCATTGTAAGGTGTCTTAACAGCTTTATGTGATTTTTGAGGAAATAACGTGAAAAATGATACGATTGGAGCAATCCGAAGCACTTTGTTACCCCCTTTTGCTATTGGAAGGAGCAAAAATTGTAAAAAAATAAACCCAACGAGATTTTTTCCATCACCGCTTCATAACCTAGGTTCACTAACCTTTGAGTAGTGAACTCTAGCTGCCTGCATTCTTTTGCAATATCCACCCTCAATTTTCATTTCCTTGTTTCATTGAAGACACCTTGCGGCCCTTTGAGCTTATACTCTCTCACAGACACACTCATTAAGATCTCCGTTACCCAGCAAAGTTAAAGCCTTGAGAAAGTGCATAATCAAATAGACCAACCAACTCTTGGGGCATGCATGAGCACCTAAACTTATGGAAGCATGATGACCAACCATCTCCCTCTAATAGCTATGTACGGTTGGTAAGAAAGGCGACAACACAAATCCCTCTAAAGATGACATCTGTAGCAATAACCCATGGTCCTCCCTATAAAGAACCTTCATGGAGACAAAGAGAAATAAGAATACGAAGGGAAAAGGGAATATATTTTGTTTCATTTTAGTTTTAGTTAGCAATAAGGGAATCATTTCTAGTTACATTTACTTGGGATTACCACTTAGATTTTTAGATGTGAATTTGACTTGCAACATTTCAAAATTCTCATTTCCGCTTTCATTTCAAACTTTTGTTTAAATGCGTTTCAGTTGACTTTTTCTTCAAGTTCCATTTTCATGAATTTTAATTTTCAAATTTCACATTTCAAAGCAACCACTATTTGTGTGCTTAGATTGAATCACAAGAAAAGGGAATTGTTCAGTTCACTATTACCAATCAATGTTTCTTTCATGACATTAAAACACTTCATTAATTTTTCCTTTTAATCCCTCACCGTGTACTACAATTATGGTTCTTATGCTTAAAAACTCAACTATATTATTTTGGTATGCATTAAACTTCATGATTACAACAAAGAAATACATGAGAACATAATTAGGAGCATTAAGGAGTGTTTGGTAAAACTTAATATTTATTATTTAATAATTTAAATTGATTTTAAATTAAATTATATTTAAGTTATAAATTTAAAACTTATTACTGAATTCTTACGTTAAAGTTGTTTGACAAAATTAACTTAAAATTTACTTTAAATCCTTAAATTGACATATTTATCTTTATAAATCATAATTAATACATAAGAGGTCGAATAACAATAGAAATTGTAGAGTAGGTCGAATAAAAATAGAGGTCATGAAATAGCAAAAAAAAAATTGATCATGGAGATAATTAAGACAAAAAATGATTAAAAAAATAAAATAAATATGTGAATTTAAAAATAAGTTAATTATTTTTATTTATTACTAAAAGTTGTTTTTAACTTTAAGTCATATCATTAAGTTATTTTACCAATCATATTAATTTATTTAATAACTTAAATTAAGTTGTTAAGTCAATTTAATTATTAAATTAATTTACCAACCACCCACTTAGAGTTTTCTTGTTTTTGTTTATCTTCTTCGTGTGCTCAAAAGAATATTAAATACCATGTGATTCTTCTAAATATTAGCATGCCTTTGGAGAAATGATGATCACCGTATCATTGTTATTCAACTATCACATTTCTCCTTGACATGATCAAGAAGAATGATAAGGATATATAAATCACCCAGAGAAAAAATAAATAAATAAACACCTTTTTTTAATATTATTTTATTATAAATATGATATCTCTTATTTCCGAAACTAATTCCCTAAATAAGATTGTACAAAATTTTATGACTCCAAAAAGTAAAATTAAAATTGATATTCAAAACCAACCATAATCTAAATCCATATTTTATGAGGAAATCAGCCGACTTAAGAGGAAATTATCCACATGTATTAACCCCCATTTCACAATAGCTTATCAAATATATATACACAAAACATTGAATTGAAAGTCAAAAACCTTATTCATTGATCCACATATTAAACAACAATTTTCACAGAACTCCAAATCACCTTTCTCAATATACCAAACCGGCCAACACAAAAACTCCACATCATATATGTGAAATCAAACCCCCCAACACAGTCCTATTTTATCAACCAAAAAGAAACACCTAACTTTAAGATAGTTCATAAACAACCCATGAGCTAGGATCGATGGCATCAATTCTTTCATCACCTTCGTTGATTCTTCCTTGCTTGGTATTTCTTGGACCACAATGATCTTCCATTAATAGTAAATTTCGCATCATTTTTACCTCTAAGTATCATACCAGGCATAGCAGATGACTTAAAGACCATTGTACCAAACAATGGAGGCCCCTTATCTAGTGCCTTGGACTGCACATCTACCCTTTCAATACAATCTCCATATTTCCTGTCATATACCATCATCAAATTAGCCACTGGAACTACTTGTATTAGTAGAATAATTTGAATTGATCCTATGATTTAATGCCAAAACTAGCTATATAATAACAAATCAGATGTTTGTTTATGAATGAGCACTCCCATAATATGCATGCCTCCTATATACAACTCTTTTTTCTAATAGAACTAAGGATTTGAATACTTAGAAAAAATTTTAGAAATTTGCGGTTTGGAGATCCGAAGCCCATGAGCGAAGGTGAAGAATAGCATATTTTGGTCCTTTGGCACTCGCTTAATCCAATTAGAGAAAAGAGTGTTTGAAGAGGGAAATTTTTTTTTTTTTTGAAGAATGAAAATGTATATATCACTAAAGATAGAAAGTTAATATGTTGAAGAAGAAATTAGGGTTGATAAGATGCTAGTAAACGGTTTTGGAGTCCTTTTCTATCAATACTAAAATATTACGACATTTTAGAAGTTTTGTCTCTACAAATGTGCAAATGTATTCAGTTGGTGTAATACCTTAATATGATGAACACAATCCACTATTTTTATAAATATGACTCTATTAATTTTATCATGATGAAATATTCACTAATTTAACGTTCTCTTACCTACTTGATAATATTTGAAAATAACCAATTATACAATTAGATTAACAAAATCTGAAAGGATGCACTCCTACAATCTAATTTATGAATCATCAATGAATAGAGAATAAAACCCAATGATTTTGTATCTCATAATCATGATAGATTGCTCATGATCAAATCGTGCATCCAATATGCTATAAGAGTGGTTTACCATATGAAGTTGCCTACTTTTATATTGGATCAATACCTTTCACACAATTTCCCAACCCCAACACCCCCATCCCTCCCTTTTTCTGGTCTAAGTAGTCATGGTAAGACAATTAATGTTTCACCCCATATGATGCATTGTTATGAAACATTAACACATCAAAAATATTATTCAATTTTCCATTAATTAGCTATCTAATTATTCTATAAGTTATAAGTTTCTGAATTTAAGGTACTAAGGACACATTTGAAAAAGAAAAAAAAATCAATGTACGATACTAAGTAAGAATATGTTTGAAGAAATTTGAGTGTAAAATACCAAGGAGAAGTAAGGGAGTTGTAGTAGAAATTCCAACAATTTAATATATATGTTAAAAGGGAATTCCAATTTTAATGCGATTTTCAATTATTAATAGTAGAATAAATTACTAAGGATATTTATCTTACTTTTTTTTTCTTGATACATTTTGACAATTTGAACTTCCATATTATACAATTACCTGAAAATATTGGATAATAAAAAGAGAATTTGTCGTATTGGTTGCATAGTTAACAACATAACATCATCCATATGTCTCCAACATAAACCTAAATAATATTAAGATTACAATCTTGTAGAGTAACAATTTGCTTTTGTTTTATTTCTCACTTGTTATGTTTTATTTTCTTTACAATTCTAAAGGGTAAATCTTCACATATTTTCTTTTTAAAAAAAAAATAAAGAAAAAAGCCCAAAATAAATATATCTTTTTCTATATAGGATTTACGAAAATTTACTCAAATGTTTTAGAGGTAAATATTATTATTTTAATAATTAACTTTATAACTATTCAAGAATAAAATTTGGCAATTAAAAAGTTTAAAATTTAACAATTAAAAAAAAAAGATTTAAAGTTAATAAATTAGTTTTATATGTTACCTTAATTTCATTTCATTTATTTTTCCTCTTCTACATAAAGGTTAAATAATATAAAATTTTCTAATTTCATATTTTTCACAACTAATGAAACCAAACATAAAAAAAATTATTTTCCTTAATATGTTTTTCTTTTTCTTAGTACTTTAAAGAAACCAAACACAACATAAGGGTTCAATATGAGAAACCTAATATCAAAGTAAGCGCTTGAAACCCCCAAAAGTGATGCTTAAACCTTAATTTTCAAGGGGAGAGAGACATGGTTTTCTTACCTAAAAATGAGACCCCAAGCTAAAACTTGATCGATGTTTTAAAATCAACCCAACATAGGTACATTCAAATGCCCTAGGAGAGTGTCTCATGGTCTCCTCTGCTCATAAAGCTACTCGCATTACTACCATTAATGCAAAAGTCCACAAATACAAAACTAGAACTTAAAATGTCATTAATAACCTTGAAATTGTATTAGATGTATGTGCACAAAATTTATTTACTTAAAAAAGAAAAACTAAATCATGCAAAATACTTAGAGTTAATAAAAGCACAAGAAATGAAAGAAAAGCTAGACAAAATAGCAAAGAAAATAATGAATTAATGTAGCTAAAAACACAAAACCTAGAGCTTAAAATAGGGAGACACCTCCCCAACACACCAGAACTTCCTCTCTCAACTACAAAATGCACTTATATAGCCCTCAAATGTTGCCTTCAGTGATTTTGGTCATGTGGAAGCATCCTAAAAACAGTTGGAGATGAAAGCATAATGTAAGAAATAGTCAAAACATTTGGGCTTGTAAGATTCAATTGAATTGTGAAACTTGAATTAATTTTGTTACGTTTTTGTATAGGATGCCGAGGGTTGAACTCCCTACTGAGTTTGTCAGTCATGATCAAGTTGCCTAGTTAGCTTATGGGGGGTTAAAGGAGGCAATGCCTCTTGGAATTATTTTATTATTATTATTTTTATGTGATGAATAGTGAGTTGACTTCCATTCTACATTCAGCCTTGTTATAATTTAGGGCTTTTTCTTGATAGAGCGTAATGGATAGATGTATCATTTTAATCTCTTTTTTTCTTTTTTCTTTAATTAGTGAATTATTAAATATTGATACACTCTATGGACGTAGAAATCACTTTTTCTTATTTTCTACTTGTGTATATCCGTGGTTTTGGTTAACAGATACATGGTTGGCAAAGGAAATGGCAGCACACTAAGAGTAACACCATCTGAGGTGGTGTTTCTGGTAGTTACTCTGGAGGGAATGGAGGCAACTGAAGTGGTGCCTTTTGTCCCATCATTTCCGGTAGTGCACTCCTCCATGTTGGTGGCAGGAATGGCGGAAGTCTTGAAGTGGCATTATTATGCACTCATCCGTCTACTTTACTCTGTACTTTTTGCCTCGGTGCCTTCCAAATTCATGATAGGTATCCCCCTAAGTTTCTATTTGACTCTTAAATTAAACCACAAAAATGTGATGTAATACGTGTGGAACGTGAGAAAACAAAGTCTAATAAATAAGTTTATTAAGGGAAGCACAAAATTGACCCTTCACGCAGATCATATCTAATTTACTCTTAAAATGTGATTTCAGCTTAAAGGTCATCAATATATGGGTTTAATTAATCAGTGTCGACTATTAACTAATTGGTTTAGGGCACTATGGTTTAAGAACCCTTTTCGAACCTATACCTAAGTTTCAAGCTAGTATTGGAGATGACAGTAAGTTTTCACACACCTTTCCTCTATATTGATTTTGATTTTTTTCTATACAATGAGGATAATATTGTACAATTTCTAAATGATCTTTCCTCACAACTCAAAATATGATCTAAATAAATTTCTTCTATTTTATTTTCTGTATTATGAGTCACTTCGCGAGGCTGACACAAGAGCATATGTCACACAACGGAATGCCACCAATCACTATCTAGGATCTTCTATGTCCCCAATTTTTCCACACTAGCATTTTCTTGGAGAACAAGATAAACCTAACTCCATAGTGAAGTTTTATTTTGGTAGAAACACAAAGGAAGCTTCTATATAATACATTGAACCATACTCAAGAATTCATCCATTCGCTTGTCTTCTACCTTCATCACTTCAAACACCACTAGTCGGGCTAGTTACCATGGAAGAAACACCCCATATAGCCATTCTTACAAATCCAGGGATGGGTCACCTCATCCCATTTGTGGAGTTAGCCAAGAGATTAGTTCTTTCTCATAATTTTTCCGTCACTTGTATTGTTCCTACCATTGGTTCTCCTTCCAAAGCTCAAGAAACAGTCTTGAAATGCCTTCCTCATGGTATAAGCTATGTATTTCTTCCTGCAGTGAGCTTTGATGATCTCAAAGAGGATGTTAGAGCCGAAATCAAAGTTTCACTCACTATGTCCCGCTCTCTTTCTCCACTTCGAGAAGTACTCAAGTCAATAATGATTAGAACCCGGTTAGTCGCCTTGATTGTTGATCCTTATGGCACCGATGCCTTCGATCTTGCAGAGGAATTTGGGGTCCCTTCCTACATTTTCTTCATGTCCAATGCTATGGCCTTATCATTTTGTCTTCACTTGCCAAAGTTGGATGAGATGATCTCCTGTGAGTATAGAGACCTACCTGAACCAGTCAAGATTCCTGGGTGCATCCCGGTTCAGGGGAGAGATCTCATGGACCCGGTCCGGGACAGAAAGAATGAGGCGTACAAAGGGTTTCTTCACCATGTAAAGCGCTTCACCTTAGCTGAAGGTATTATAGTAAATAGCTGCATGGACTTGGAAGCAGGAGCTGTAAGGGCTTTGCAAGATGGAGGATTGGTTAAACCACCAGTCTACCCCGTTGGACCGCTGGTGCGGACCTGGTCAAGGATTGGGGACGATGATGATTCTGAATGCTTAAGATGGTTGGATGGTCAGCCAGATGGGTCTGTTCTATACGTTTCATTTGGAAGTGGTGGAACCCTCTCTTATGATCAGGTCAATGAACTAGCCTTAGGGTTGGAGATGAGTGAACAGAGATTCTTATGGGTGCTAAGAACCCCAAATGATAGATCTTCCAATGCAGCATACTTAACCAACCAAAGCCAAAACGACGCTTTTGATTACTTACCAAAAGGGTTTAGGGATAGGACAAGAGGGCAAGGTCTAATACTGCCCTCTTGGGCACCACAGATCAAGGTCCTGAGCCACAGCTCAGTGAGTGGATTTTTAACACACTGTGGTTGGAATTCAACTCTGGAGAGCATCATGTGTGGTGTGCCTTTGATTGCTTGGCCGCTCTATTCTGAGCAAAAGATGAATGCTGTAATGCTAACTGAGGGTCTGCAAGTGGCATTGAGACCAGAAGTCAACAAAAGTGGCTTAGTTCAGAGGGAGGAAATTGTGAGAGTCGTGAAGGATTTAATGACAGGAGGACATGGGGTTCGGATAAGAGCGAAAGAATTGAAGGAAGCTGCTACGAAAGCATTATGCGACGATGGGTCTTCTTCTAAGGCACTGTTGGAGTTTGTACTCGCGTGTAAGAATAAAATAGGCAGATAAAATCACTCAAGTATTATCTTCACTTTTCCTTATTGGAGTTGGTGTGGGCCGATGGCTACGTGCATGGCAAGACTTTCCTAATTGAGATATTTCCACGAAAGACCGAATTGGATATTTTCAGAGTTTTCTTTTCTTTTTCTTTTTTTTTTCCTTTTTTCCTTTTTTTTTTTTTTTTTTTTAAGTCAACACAGCTCCTCTCCGGACCTGTTAAAATAAAAAATTTGTGGAGGTTGGGTTTTAAACCAGAGCACAGGTCGAGATACTCTTGCCTAACCAATAGGCCATCTGTATAATTTGTTGTACGTATTAAGGCACAAACACAAATTCATATCCATGAGAAAATCAAAATATTAATAAATAAATAAATTTTAATTTTATTTATTTACTTTTAAAATATAAAAACTATTATGATCATTCTGTATATCTTTTTCATTATTTCTTTTATATCCTTGAATAATTAACATCATTAATTATTTTAGTATTAAATATGTTTTAAAACTTAATAATATTTGTATGTGTTTTGATCATTGATATTTTTGTCAATGCTTTTTTATATATCCATAAAATTTAAGTATCAATATATTCGTAAAATCCGATATTTTCATATTTCATGGTAATTAAAGTATTTAATTTTATATAAATTATAATTGATTTATGGTTTTTTAAATATATATTTTATATGTTATAAAATATAATAATATTTTGATCTTATAAATGATAAAAACAATCAAATATTTTCTATTAAAATGATAATTTTTTGAAAAATAAAATAATTTATTAATAATAATAATTTAAAGAAAGTAATAATAAATTAAATCTATAATTATTTATGCCACAAAAATATTTCTTTTTTATTTTTTATTTTTACTCTCATTACTTATTTAAAATGTAACTTTTTTTTTTTTTTTTAGAATTACAATGGAAAGTCCAGGCATAAGGAATATAATTCTAAAAAATATCAATACAATTATAACATAAATTTTATATTATATTAAAATGGACCTTAAATGTGTCAGGGGGTAATTTTGAGCCATTGGATGTATGTTCTTTAAAAATGGTCCATTGGATGTGTGGGTAATTTGAACCCTTGATCGGTAGGTAATTGATAATTCTAAGCCATTGAATGCATGTTCATTAAAGATGGACCATAATATCTGTGGATAATTTTGAGCCAACATTTTAGTCCTTTTTAACACAATCTTTAATTATTAATATTATTTATTAGTACTATTATTTGATGTATTATCGAAATTAATTACTTATTATTGAAAACTTATGAATAATATTTATCTTATAAGTATTATTAATATGTATTGCATATTAATATTATTATTGCAAATAATTATTTTTTATTAACAATAACACAAATAATATTTTTATTAATATTTTAATATTAAAATTATTAAAAAGAAAGTGAATAATAAAAATAATAAAAGGATAAAAGGAAAGATCAGAAAAAGAAAATTACAAAGAGCAAAGGTGAAATTGTAGAAAAAGACAAAAGGGCAATTTTGGTATTTTATGAAAATCAAATAGTCAAATATTGTTCAAAACAATTTAAGTAGATTAGGGAAACTTTGGGGGTATTTGGTATATGGGAATAGGGAATGAGAATTGATATTTTGTTTTGGGGATATGATTTACATATAAGAGATAAGAGAAAAAAGTAATTACTATCTCAATTATTGAATCTTATTTTTGGAATCTATATTTTAAAAGTACTTTTATTTAAAATTTTAATTAAATAAAAATTTATTTAATGCTTCCTTTTTTAGTAAAAATATGCTTCCCTCCTTAGGATACAAACAAATCATACGTCCTGAAACTTCAAGACAATGTGTAAGAGTTATGGGCTTTATGGCTATCACTGTGTATTTCATGGATGGAATGCTTAAATAGGAAAATTATCCACTGTTTTGCATATCGGATTGCTCCTGCCTTGTAATTTCTAATGACAGATGAGCCTGTTGTTTTCAGATGATCTTTTTCATTTTTTTGATGTGCAAGTATTTTGGGTATAGGATTCAAATATAGGAGATAGTAGTAAAAGTAATTACTACCTCAAATAATCTTAAATTTTTTAAAATATTATTATTTAAAATTTTAAATAAATAAAAATTTATTTATAGGAAAAGTGAAATTTGATTCACTAATATGAAAATATTTATAAAACCTCAAATATTTTAAATTAATATTATTTTCATCTATTTAAAAATAATTTGAAATACAAGCACTTTTTAACGAGTCATTCAATTATTTTCAAAAATGCCCCTTTACTTATCATGTCATCCAAATCAATTAACAACTAGATTACTCCATGTAAATATTTCCCTTTATTTTAGATATTTTATTATTATTATTACTATTATTATTTTATTTTTAGGGATTTTTTTCCTCTAGAAACATTATAAAGTAAGAATTTGAAAAACAAATTAGTTCATTATAGTATTAATAAGTTAAAAATAAATTCATATTCTTGATAATAAATAAACCAATAATAAATTTTTATTTATTTTATAATATTAATAATTATTTAATATAATAGCGAATAAAATTTGTTGTAAGAATTTTTCAAATATAAAATGTTTTAAAATATAATTATACTTCCATATATAGTATAAAAATAAATAATTAATTAAATAATTATTTTATATTAAATAATTATTTTATATTAAATAAATTAATCATAATTAAAATAATTATATATTATTAAATTTATTAATTATTTATTTAATAAACAACCTTATTAATTTTTGAATTGGTAATTATGATTAAATAGGATTTGTTTGACAATATTTCCACTTAAAATTCTAGGAAATAAAAAAAAAATTAAACTTATTTAAATAGGATTTTTTTTGCACAATATTTCCTAAACTATTAAAATATTAAAATAAGAATCCTACCAAGTGTTTGTTTGGAAACATTTATATGGAGAAATTTAGTTATCAATTGATTTAAATGACATAGCAAGTAAAAGGGTATTTTTGGGAAAAATTGGATGACTCATTAAAAATTGTATATATTTCAAATTATTTTTAAATAAATGAAGATAATACTAATTTAAAATATTTTGGGTTCTTTTTACCATATATTTTCATATTAGGGAATCAAATCCCACTTTTCCCATTTATCTAGCTTGTTTATGTAAAAATATGTTTACCTCCTAAATACAAATAAATTATTACATAATAACAAGAATAGGCAATAAAAATAATTTTAAAAAAATAAAATAAAGAATACAGAGATTTATATGAAAAACCTTAGGCGTAAAAAACTCTAGAGGAGAAAAACCATGGGTATAAAAAAAGAAAATCCACTATATCAAAATATTGGTACAAGAAGAAAGAGTTATGAGTGGTTACAGTAGAAGAATAATCATTATAACCCTAAAATTATACCTCATAATCCTAACAATCTTAAAAAAAAAATTTTAATCTTCGAACTGTTCTTTTGTTTTCAAAACAAGGAACTATCTTGGTTTTTTATGTATCTTGATATATGACCGCCCTTGTTTCAATTTCTCTCTAAGCATTTGAATTATAATCCATTGTTTAGTTAGTGGGATTGGTATTTGACTGATAATGTATGAGATAAGAAGAAATATATATGTAAGAACAAGTCTTGAGATCCTTAGGTTTGACATTTAGTGGTGTAGTGCTCCACTTTGTTCTTATTTAAGTTAGGAGAAGCACATAATCCCACATCATAAACTTACACGAAGAAAATGGTGTACTAAACATGTCTATGCCATTATTTAAATGCTTTAAAATTTCTTTGGATAGGAAAAGAGGGGAATAGGCTAGGATTGGAAAAGAGGATGGACAGGATTGACATGGGTCCAAAAACATTGGTTGGTGCACGAATAATCACCAAAATATTGATATATTTGCATTGTGATATCCCATATTAGATGGAAGAAAATTTTTTAGCAATATATATGTTTCAATTCATCTTAATTATGTAGATACATTTTAAAGTTGTGAAGATCTAAATATCCATATGAGTGTATATCAAACCCAACCCTAGTACGAGAGTTTGTTTAACCCCACAAGGGTAGTATATTTGTTTAACCCCACAACCCTATGAGGTCCTCATCTTGTTTGCTTAGAGCTTGATTGTTATATCTCACATTAGATAAGGGAAAAAGTTATTGGCATTATATCCGTATCAACTCTTTTTAACCATATAAATACGTTTTAAAATTTTAAGGGTCTTAATATCTACATGGGAGGTAGTCAAACCACAATGCTGATGTTAGAGTCTGTTTAGCCCCATAAGAGTTGTCGATCCATTTAGCCCCACAATCATGTGGGATCTTTGGCATGCCTACATGGGGTTGATTATCGTATCCTACATTAAATTGGGAAAAAATTTGTAATATATATGTATGAACTATTTTTAACTATATAAATATGTTTTAAAATTTGAGGTCTCTTGTACTCATAAAAAATAATATCTATATGGGAGGGAACGAATTATTATAAATATGTCAAAGTTGATCCCCAATTCTAATATAGGGCTTTGTTTGTCTGACCCTGTAAGGGGTGTTATCTATTTAACCCTACAATTATGTGAAACACTGTAAGGACATGATGTTAATGGGAAGAAAGGTGGAGGGAGTGATTATGATATACTACATTGGATATTTGAACTCTTTTTAACTATGCGTTGACATGTTTTAAAACCGAGAGGGATCATTAGACCCAAAATGAATAATATCTATATAAAAATGAATAAGTTATTACAATCAAGATATCTATACCGTTAATCATATCAAATGTTTGCAACACAATTTTTTCAGCAAAATATCATTGATGTTTCTCCGTGTATAAACCTTGCTTAAGGGAACTCTTTCTATGATCTCCAATTGAAGCATATACAAGAAAAAAGGGTTTTTTGTAAGATAGTTGAAAAAAAAATTAGAAAATAAAAACTCACTTATTTAAACCTAATTTATTTTATAAATTTTAAAATATTTAGAAATTTACACATTATTCTAATATTTTTTACCAATATGGCTACCAAATGCCTTTGTAGTTGAGCAGTAATAAGTGTACTGAACATGAATTTTCTTTCTTTCTGTCTCATTTTTTAAACACACTCCATCGGCAAAATCTTCTGTTTCAACTCTGATTCTAGAGACAGAAACTATAATTCTCAGAAGAATGAGTCAGAAAAAGAGATGGAAGGAGAAAGAGAGAGCCAGAGGGCGCTGGGATCCTTTCTCATGGGTGGTTGGAGAATTGGAGATATCCTATTCTTCTTATAACACCATTGTATGTAATAAATTCATAAATTTATTATTTTAACCAATATTATTCTTTCTTTCTTTTTTCAAAAACATTACGTCATCTTTTACTATTTACAATTCAATTAACAAAGAAAATTTTGAATTTTCGTCTACTTTTTTTTAACTAAATTAGTAAATAAAATGACTAAATTTTAAGAAATAATAGGATTAAATTTTAAGATAAATAACAAACAAGTTTTTTTATTTTAAAGTATATTTCTTAAAACAAAAAATTAGAACATTCAAAGAAAATTAAAAAAATTGTATATTTAACAAATAATTCCATACATTTATTTTAAAAAAATAGAAGAAATTAACATTTCAGTTTCTTTTCATACAAGAAAAAAAATTAACTAATTATTTCGAAAAAAGAATGAAGATATATAAATTCAAGTTAATAAAGCTTAATTTTTTTTGCTACATTCAAACAAAATATCTTCAAAACTCAAATTTAATTAGTATTAAAACATTTAAGATATGTTTGGTTCTCAAAAAATATTATAGACAAAAAAAGGTTAAGAAGAATAATTTTTTCATGTTTTGTTTTAATATGGAAAACTGTAAAGAAAATCAAATATGATTTTAATTAAATAAAAATTTATACATCTTTAAATTATTTAATCCGAAGAGGAAAAATATGTTAAATGAGTTCAAAGTAATATATAAATAATTTATTAATTTTAAATGTATTTTTTATTTTTTTATTTTTTTATTTTTTTTTTCTACTTTTTCCCTCTCTTTTTTTTCCCTGTCATTTTTCCTCCTATTTTCCACCAACATAGCCCTAAAGTCTCAATTATTTCGGACAAAGAGGGACTAGGTTAGACAAAAAAATAATATTTGTTTTTTGCTTTCTTCTCTGCCTTTTTTCATAAGTCCCCAATGCAAAAAAACTACATAAGAACCTAAGAAACTAACGTAACGGTTTACATGTAAGGAATTATGATAGTTGGATCCTTGACCACGTGGATTTACGGATTATGATTTTGGCTTTCGATAATTTCTAGATCTAAAAATAAGTCCTAAATTTTGACACGAAATCATCAATTTTATCAAATTTTGTGAACGGTTTAAGATTTCCTTAAACTAATCAAATCATGCCTAATCTATATTTAACGGTTAACGTCCAACTGCTTTAGTTTTTTTTTTTTTTTTTTTGTTGGTTTTTTTACATGCTGATGGAACTTTCTTCATTCTTCTCCTTTAAGAGTTATGTCTAACACCGTTCATGACAAAAAGCAAAACAGCCATTGATTCCACTACACAAATACAGGAGAGAACCAGACAAACTTCATTCATTTAAAAGGGAAAGAAAAAAGAGAGAGAGAGAAAGAAAACCCACAATTAGCAAACCTCCATATCAACTTGATACTAAGCCATATGAAAAAGGGTTCGCATAATTATTAATCAGAAAGCCAAAGTCTATCCCATTATCAAACCACAATTTCATCATACTTCATGTTGTTACTTCTCGTCTACAGAAATAAGCTGGACTGCATCAATGCTGCCCTCCATTTGCATGCCGACTCTTCCTCGGTTGGTACTTTTTGCACCAAAGGGATCTTTCATTGACCAAAAATTTAACCTCGTCTTTTCCGTTCAAAATCAAAACCGGCACAGTCGATATCTTGAACACCACCTTTCCAAACAATGGAGTCCCTTTCTGAGCTTTCGATCGCAAAACTATTCTCTCCACACAGTCTCCATATTTCCTGTTCATATATCATCTCAGCTAATTAACACACAGCAAGTAAATGATAAGAGGTAGAAAAAGAAGTGAAAAAAAATGAAGGATAGCTACTTTACTCTGGTTAGACTGTTTTTGGATTCAAGCTTTACTCCAAAGGATAAGAAAAGGGAAGAAAAACCAAGAAGAATGAAGGAGTTTTGCTAACTTTATGCCCATGGATCTTGAAAATTAGAAGGAAATGATTTCAAAGAAAATGAAAAAAAAAACCCTCCATTTTTCCCTAATCTATTTTTTTGTAAGGGAAAAAAAACAGAACCAAGAATTGAAATTTGCGTCAATTTACTTGAAAACAATTTGTTCTTGGGCCTCCAATTTTTTACATCAAAATGAGTGTCTTTTTACTTTCTGAGATCAAAAAAAAGTAAAATAAAATAAAACATAGCAAATAGAAAATGAACTGTGCATGCAAATGGCATATATTGTGGGTGCAACATAGCAAAGCCTCTGACTTGAACTGATCTGATGAGATTGCAGGAAACTTTGTGGTGTCCACTCGATCTATGAATGTGCTTGGGTAGCATATCATTCTGTATGTGAACTGATCTCCTTTTGTTCTCTCCTAAAAAGTAGCTTAGGGTTTTGATACTTACTCAGAGAAAAACCTCCAAATTTGGGAACGTCTAAGAGGATGCCCACTGGAGAAGGTAAAGAACAGGCTCCTCTCTTCTTCCGACCCTCGCTCAACCGAGGGATTCCATTCCTTAGCAAAAGGGTTCAGTTTAGATTGAACCCTAGCTTCACTTGACGATGGGACCACGCCACACACTTGAGCAGAAGAAGTTTTTGCCATTTTCTTAGAGAGAAGGGTGAAGTGTTCAGAGAAAAAGAAGATGGAGCTGCTCTCTCTAGAGAAAGATGTGTTTGGAGAAAGAGAAAATCTGGAATCTATAGAGGAAGAAAATGTGAGTTTCTGTGTGTACAAAGAAAGCAGATGTATATAGAGAGAAACTAGGGGTTGGTGGGATGCTAAGAGGGGTTTTATGGTCCTTTGCAAAAAGGTTGTGGACCCTTTTAGAATACTCCAAAAATGTTCTGATTGAAAATAATCTACCAATGATGGGTCATTGGATTGTGTATCTTAGATATTAAGAGGGTGGCTTATTGTATGGGACTATATAGTCCTACACCAAATCAAAACTTTTTCCTAAATATTTTCTTTTAAATTTGATTTGGCTAAAAAGGAAAATCCAATGTGTCATGTGGGGCCTACAAACACCAATATGAATAATAATCAAATAATTTTCTACTAATATGCATGATTTTAATTATTGGTCTATAAAATATTAATTCTTTAAATTTTAAATTTAAGATGAAAGGTAAGACAGAGGAAAATGATTTGGCATATTACTCAAAAAAATGTGACACAAAGTATATATATAAAGATTAGAATAATTATTTCTATTAATATACACATTTATGCTATAAATATTAATTTTTAAATTTTTTAATTTAAGATGCAAGGTAAGCATAAAAAATGATTTAATTTATCATTGAAAGTATGAGATATTACATTTGAATGGTTAGAATATTTAATTTTTATTATATGCATTAAATATTTATTTAAAATATCCTGAAAAATATTAGGGAAAGAAAAAAAATGTTAAAAAAAAAAAGTTTTCTCATATTTAATTTTATTATAGAAATATAAAAAAAATCAAATATAATTTAAATTAATTTAAATTTTATAGATTTTAAAATTATTTAATCTTGTTGTAATAAAGACAAATAAATAAAATGAGTTTGAATAAATATATAAAAATAATATATTAAATTTAAACTTATTCTTTATTTTTCTTCACTTTTTCTTTTCTTCTACTTTTCCTCTTTATAAATTTTCTTTCTTCTATATTTTCTCTTAAATTCTCCATGAACCAACATATTCTTAAAATATCAACTCTTTAAATTTTAAATTCAAGATAAATGTATAGTTTATCTCTCCCGCCTTGAAGAAAGAATAGTATGTAAATACATAAATATCATTGTGGACCTTGCATTTTTGCATGAAGTGTTCTCACTTGATGGAAAAATTCACTTGTTTTATTTATTTGGTGAAAAATATTATTTTAAAAAAAAGACTTAGAATCATAACTTATTTTAATTTTTTTTAAAAGGAAAAACAAAATAAGAAAGAAAACTCTAAGTGGAGGTTTGAAATGTTTGTGGGTATTTCTAAGCTTTGTTGAGAAATTTGTGGAAAGCCACTAGATTTGGGATTGCACTGTAAAGGTATACCGATTATCCCTGTCCTCCTATTTGCTTTTATTTTATTTTATATTTATTTTTGTATATGATTCATTTCAATTCATATCCTCGTAAATATTTTAATTGGATTATTATTGTGTATGCAGTAATTTATTTATTCGTTGTTTATTTAGTTATTCATTTATTTTGTATTGTTTCTAATTTTCGAATTATTGTGTAAATCTAATGATAATCGAATAATGATGTTTTTACTTGTAGATTTATTTTTTTTATCTATCTATTTATTTATTTGTTTATTTTATAATACTAATAATAACAAAACTAAAGCTCTTTTTCTAGATTTAATCATTTGTAAACAATTTTTTTAGTTCTAATAAACCAAAATCCCTTTTCAATTTTTATTTTTTATTTTTTTGTCTTAAAAATAAATAAATATGAATCGGGAGTCATCTAGGTGATTTTATTTTATTTTATTTTATTTTCAATGGATAAACTCAATTCTACCAAACTAACTTTCTTTCTCTAATAAAAAAATTCCTTTTTAATAAAAGACAGTTTTCTCCCAAGCAAGTAAAAATTCCTCATAAAATTTTAAATAAATTTGTAGATAAATAAAATTGTAAATAGTTTCTTTTAAATAAAATTGAATTGAATTTTTTTTTAATACAAAATCTTAAAAATCCTTTTGTTATGATGAAAGTCAAATAAAATTCATCCCTTTTAAATAAAATTGTGAAAATGCAAAATTCTCTTTTTAAACAAAATGTAAAATTTTAAAGTTCATTTTTTTTAAATAAACAATCAAATTGTATTACTCTTATGAATAAAACTTTAAAAAATCATTTTTTAAATAAAATTAGATAAACTTTCTTTTTAGTTTTTTTTATTTTTATTTATTTACTTTTAGTCCTAATAAAATTGAATAAACCATTTTTTTTAATAAAATCAAACAATAAATAATTTCTAGTAGATAAAAAAAAAAAAAAAAGATTGAAATATTTTTGTAATTGATTTTGGAAAAATTTGTGTTTCTATTAATTTTTCTTTCTTTCTTTTATATATATAAATATAGATTTTTAATAAATTCTTTTGATACAATAAGTGCAAATAACTTTTTTTTTATAATATATACAAAAATAAATATAAAATAAAATAAAAACAAAGAAGAAGACAGGGATAATCATTATACCCTTTACAGTACAATCCCAGATCTAGTGGCTTTCCACAGCTTCCTCAACAAAGCTTAGAAATACCCACAAACACCTCAATAAAAAACGAGTTTCGCCATCGAGTAAAAACGCATCGAGCAAATTGCGGGGTCCACAAGCATATTTTGTCAAAAGAAAGCAACAATGTGAAGGAATTCAAAACAACTGCAAAGCCTTCCTTCTGAGCACTCCTTTGTATGATGAGTGAATACTCTATAGCATGTTTCAGTTCCCTGAGCTTCCTTTTGATATTGGCCTATATATGAAATGGTGAAATCTATTATGGTTCCCGACGATAATCTTTCTTCCAACAACTTTAGAAATAAACTTGAATGTAGAAATGCAATCCAAACACATTTTTTATATGTGTATATATTCCTTCACAATGATAGACTTCCCTTTTGACATGCTTATTCCTACTGCAAGTGCAACTTCTCCTTCATGCTATTATCTATATCAAGCGGAATAGAATCCAAATGAGGAACATATCCAGCTACCTTGATCTGGTCCAACAGACTGTCAAGCTTCTTATAAATTTCTCTTTTTCTTAGGTGAGGCCAATCTTGAGCTCCCACAAACATAGATTTTGCAACCAACATCAACCGAACTATTAGTGCAATTTCTTCACATTTCCATCTCTCGCCCTCAATCTTAATCTGACTTAAAATCAAATTAGAAAAATTTTAGGAATTTAAGAAATATTAGGAATTGTTATTTATTTAGATTTCTTTTGTTGTTTAGATGCTCTTACTCAATTATAAATTAAAGTTATAGTCCAATTATAATTAGTTTATTACAAATATAGGTTTATTAATCTTTGGTTGATGAGTTGAATGAAATAAAATATTATTTTAGAAAAAATTGTAATTATCCATAATTGTGGGTTCCAACACATGGTACAAGGCCCAGAAGATTAGAGCTAGGTACCAAGAAATCTATAAGATATATATATATATATAATAAAAATAAAAAGTTACAATTTTATTGGTAAAATTATGGTTGTAAATAATAATTCAATTTAACCACAACTACCAAAATTTACATGTAAGAATTTCAACAATTGGTTCATTTAGATGCATTATTTATTTAAATCTCAAGATATATGGGATCTATTGAATAGCAATTATATTGAAATGGAGAACAAGAGGCCAAACCTTTCACAAAGGAGCAATGGGATTTACTACGTCGTGTCATTAACCTATCTAAGAGTCAGTCCAATCCTTCCCCTATTTGTGTTTTGGCTGAGCAAGGTAATTTCAAAACTACTCTCAATGTTATTCCAAGTAATACAGTCTCATGAATCATTGATTCAGGAGCTTCTGACTATATGACTAGTTGTTCTAATTTATTTATTTTATATTTTTTATGTTTTGAGAATCAAAAAGTATGGATTTTGATGGTTCATTATCATCAATTGTTGGAAGAGGGTCTATACCTATTTCAAAAAACTTGATCTTAAATTTTGTTCTTTATGTTCCTAATTTGTTTTCAGTCAGTAAATTTACTAAAAATAGTTATTGTGTTGTTAAATTCTTATCTCATTATTGTGAATTCTAGGATTTGGATTCAGGGAGGATGATTGGCAATGCTAGAGAGATAAATGGATTGTACTAGGAGGATGAAAATATCTCAAAAAGGCAAGCTCAAGTGGTAAATCAACCTTCAACTAAATAAATTATATTATGGCATTTTAGGTTAGGGCATCGTGGCCTCTCTTATTTGTGACATGTACATTTGTTTCCAAAGTTGTTCAAAAACAAACGAGTCTCAAAACTTCAATATGAATTTTGTGAACTCTCCAAACATCAAAGGGCTCAATTCCTACCACAACCATATGAAAAATCTACTCATTTTGTCCTTGTGCGTAGTGATAATATAGGGACCCTCGAGAGTGAACAACATCATACAAACATGATCGTTTATCATTTTCATTGATGATCACACATGTTTGTATTGAGTATATTTGTTAAAGGAAAAATCTGAGGTTGAGAGTGTTCAAAAACTTCCATAAGACAATTCAAAACCAATTTCAAACAAAAATAAAAGTGCTACAAACTACAAAAGTATTAAGTGAAAAATAATGCTAAAATGCAAAGAAAGACACATGTTGTCAAGTTCAAAGTTGTCACACTTAATAGTTGCATGCAAAAATCACAAATAACCATACGAACATCTTTCTAAAATCAAAAATCAAAAACTAGTGGCTGTTAGGAAAAACAAAAAAACAAAAAGGAAAAAGAAGAAAAAAAGTTGCCACTTCTCTTCTACAACAATAAGAATGATTGCATCGATGCTCCTCATCTTCATGCCTATTCTTCCTCGATTGATACTTTTTGCACCAAAGGGATTGCTCGTTTACCATAAATTTAACTTCATTTCTTCCATTTAAATTCAAAACTGTCATGGTAGATACCTTGAAAACCACCTTACAAATGGAGTCCCAATTTTACCCCCTCTCGATCGCAAAACTATTCTTTCCACACAGTCTCCATATTTCCTGTTCATATATCATCATCAAATTAATGCAGAACAAATAAACAGTAAGAGGTAGGAAAAAAGTGAAAAAAAAAAAAAAAAAAAAGCAAGAATAATAATGTTTCACAATTGATGGAAGTTTTCAAATGCTTACTCAGGACTAAAAAATCCCTAAAATTGGGGAATGTTTGTCAATAAATCCGTGGGAGATGCTAAAATGGGAGGTCTTCTCTTCTTCCATTGGAGATATGAAAAACAATGTCCTCTCTTCACCCATGCCTTGCTAGACTAAAAGGAGATAAAGTTTGAGCCACCATTTCATCAAAAGTAATGTCGAAAGAAATGTGATGGTTTGTGTGGATGGTGATGATTAGAGAAGATTTGCTCCTTTTTTTATAGAAGAAAAGTTGTACTTTAAGTGAGAGAAAGTTGAAAAGTAGTTTCCAAAAGAGACTAGAGGTTGGTGAAAGGTTGAGAAAACACTTTGGAGTCATTTATAGGGCCATTGACACTTCAAGACACCCTGTGCGAGTTATGGGCCTTATGGTTATCACCCTGTCTTTCATGGATGCAATGTTTAAATAGGAAACTTATCCATTGTTCTGCTTATTGGATAGGTTTTGCCTTTGATTTGTAATCACAAATGAGCCCATTGTTTTAAAATGATATTTTTCCTTTTTTGATTTACAATTGCTTTAAGGATAGTATTCAAATATAAGAGATAGAAGAAAAATAAATTACTACCTCAACTATTAAATTTTACTTTTGGAATTTGTATTTTAAAAATACTTTTATTTAAAATTTTAATTAAAAAAATTATTTTATGCATCCCTTTTAAGTAAAAAAATATGTTTTCCTCCTCAAAATACAAATAAAGCATATGTCCGAAGACCCTGCAAGAAAAAAGAAGTGGTTTTGCCATAAATGGAATGTTTAAATAGGAAACTTATCCATTGTTCTGCTTATTAGATTGATTTTGCCTTTTTCTTTGTGATGAAAAATAAGCCCTTTGTCTTAAAATGACATTTTTCCTTTTTTGATTTGTAAGTGGTTTGGGGATAGGATTCACATATAAGAGATAGAAAAGCAATTACTGCCTCAACTTTTAAATTTTATTTTTGGAATCTGCATTTTAAAAATACTTTTATTTAAATTTTTAATTAAATAAAAATCCATTTTTGTGCATCTTTGTTTATGTAAAAATATACTTCACTTCTCAAAATACAAATAAATCGTATTGGAATATGTAGAGCTCGTGATAAAGATTTGAATCCAAATAATCATAAAAATTGTGTTTGATCTTCAAATGGTTATGAACATGTTTAACAATTTTTTAAAATAGTTCTAAAAAATAGTTTTATGATATTTTGTATAACAAAAGTTTGATGGGAGCCTAAAATGTTTTTATTTGTTTTTAAATATGTTTGGAATATAATTTTTATGTCTAGTGTTTTATTTTTAATTATTCTATATATTTATGTAATTATTTTTTTAAACAGTTCTTAAAAAACCAGTGAAAAAAACAAAAAGATATTCTCTGAAAATATTTTATTTTATATTCTTAAAAATAGAAAACGAAAAATAATTTTTGATCGTCAATCATGTTTTTCTAATCTTTTGTTATAAAGAATAGAAAACTATTTTCGAAAATAGTTACTAAACAACCCTTATATCTTTTCGAAAAAGGAATTATCTAAGTTTTTATATATCTTAAGATACAAGTTACTTGTTTCAATTTCTCTATTCCTATTGATTCATAATTTAGTAAGGGATTGGTTTTTGATTGATAATCTATGACTTTAAAAAGAAACTTGGCTTTGGGCATAGGTTTGTAATTAATTGAATTTAAAATTATAAAGAGAAGATTGATACATAAAAATTACAAATTAAAATTTAAAAAATATGTTGATCATCATATATATACATATATGTCATGTGTATATATAGATATATGAGAAATAAATAAATAGATGGGACTAGAAAGGGAAATAGATAGATAAGAACAAATGTCTATGTAGAAAATATATTATGCATATTAAGTAACACCAAGATATACTTACATGCAATACTTCTTATACATAAAGATACAAAGCTTATTGTATAATTTCTTTTTCTTTCTTTTTTTTCAGAAAGCTTTTCTAGCTTTATGTATAACAAAATTTGTTGCAATAAGGTGCATAAAAAAAATCATCATTTTTAATTTGAAGGAATTTTAAGATTTGGTTAAATTTTCGAATATCAACCAATTTATCATTGTAATGTTTCAACTATTTATATAGATCGAACTCTTAGCTTCTAGTAATCAAAGGTGAATGTCTTGTTAAAAACTAACAACTACCCATGATTTCAATTATAGGAAATAACTATTATTTCAATTATGTGTGATAAAATATATAATATTAATTGGTTTAGTATTTTATATATACTTTAATACACTTTCCCATTCATCCCATAATCAAGGATTTTGGAAAAAAAAAAAAAAAAAACATTTTTAAAAACATCTTTCTCGTGCCAATCAAGTACTAGTACACATGACAAACATAAAATTTGAATTTTTAATGGTATAAAAATGTTATTCAAATTTTATAAAACTTTGAATTTTTCATTTTTATATTTAAAAAATATCTTCAAAATAAGACCTAATTTAAAAAAAAAAAAAAATTAAAACATCTCAAGTCTGAATATATTTAATTAAAAACTACCCATCCGCTGTTGTCCCATGCATAATCAACTACATAAGAAGCCAACCACATATGAAGCCCACGTGAATTTATAAATTATGATTTTGGATTTTAAAAATAAATTTTAAATTTAATTTTAGCACGAAATCATCAATTTTATCAAATTTTTTGAACGGTTGGAGGTTCCCTTAAACTAATCAAAAATGCCTGGTAAGAAAACAAAACCCTAGAAAATAAAAAATAAAAAATAAAAAAAATAAATAGAGGCAATAATTTATACTTAACGGTCAACTACGAGCTGTTTTAGGTTTCTTTCTCCCTTGATTAACTTCCAACTACGTAAGTAAAGTAAAAGAGATTTCATCACACAAATACAGGAGAGAACCAAACGAACTTCATTCATTTAAGACTTAAAAGAAAAAGAAAGAAGACCCACATTCCATATCAAATCCGCAAACCATGAAAAAGGTTCACATTATAATTTATCAGAAAGCCAAAGTCTATCCCATTATCAAATTTCACCCTGCTTCATGTTGTTCATATGAAAGAAGGAAAATGGAAGAAAGGGAAGAAGAAGAAGAAGTAGTTCTTACTTCTCTTCTACAGCAATAAGCTGGACTGCATCAATGCCGACTCTTCCTCGGTTGGTACTTCTTGCACCAAGGGGATCTCTCATTGACTATAAATTTAACTTCGTCAGTCGATGTCTTGACCACCACCTTTCCAAATAATGGAGTCCCTTTCTGCGCTTTCGATAGCAAAATTATTCTCTTAACACAGTCTCCATGTTTCCTGTTCGTATATCATCTCATCTAATTAACACACAGCAAACAAATGACAGAAGGTGGGCAAAAGAAGTGATAAAAGGGAAGAATCACAAAGTTGGATCTCAAAGACTCAGGTTAGATATTTTGAGATTCAAGCTTCACTCAGAAAGGATTAGAAAAAGGAAGAGAAAAAAAAAAAACAAGAAGAATGATGGAGGAGTTTTGTCAACTTTTACTCCCTTGGATCTCAAAAATTATGAGGAAAATGATCGATGTCAAAGAAAATGAAAAACTCCACTTTTCCCCAATCTCTCCTCTCCTTCATTTTTTATTTTTTTTATTTTTTGGTTTTTCTTGGGAGGACAAAAAGAAAATGAAGAACCAAGAATTGAAAATTTTGTCAAGAATTGGCAAATACTCAACAATTCTAAGATTCAAATGCAGGCAACATGAAAATAGGAAATGAACCCTGCATGAAAATGGCATGTATTATGTGTTGAGGATCCTCTGCCTTAATCTAAGGCCTTCCATATGTGCATCCATTGACCCTCAATCATAGGAGCTTGTTTAGCTAATTCTTTACATTTATTTTATAATCAATCTTTATGTGTAATTAAGTTGTTATACAATTTGTAAATGATTATATATATGAAAGACTCTCACCACTAAAAGGTGTGGTGGTTTTCAAACATTCTCATGGTATCAGAGCCTACCTGGATTAACATCCCAAGATCCCCAATGGCCTTTGATTCTTCTTCCACGCTCCTTCCCTTCAACACCATGATTCACATGGTTACTATCAAACTCTCATCCTCCAACTATCTCTTATGGAAGAGTCAACTTCTTCTCCTTCTCGAGAGCCAAGGTCTACTGGGTTATGTGGACGGTTCTCTTGAGCCGCCACCTCCATTTGAACCTCCCACCTCTCAGACACCAAATACCAAACACTTGGCATGGAAAGCCACTGATCAGCGCCTACTAAGTCTTCTCCTCTCCTCTCTCACAAAGGAAGGCATGGTTGAAGTCGTCGGCCTTTCCACATCCCGTGAGGTCTAGACTGCTCTCAAAAACACCTTCAGCCACCGTTCTAAAGCCCATGAAATGCGCCTCAAAGATGACCTCCAATTGATGAAGCGTGGCACCCGTCCAGTCATTGCCTACGCCCATGCTTTCAAAGCCTTATGCGATCAGATTCATGCCATCGGTCGCCCTGTTGATGGAACCAACAAAGTCCATTGGTTTCTTCGTGGCCTAAGACCTGATTTCTCCAATTTTTCTACTGCCCAAATGGCACAGACTCCTCTCCCATGCTTCTCAGATCTTGTGTCCAAAGCTGAGAGCTTTGAACTTTTTCAAAAGTCTCTTGAGAGTCCGACGCCTTCAACTGTAGCATTCACCGCTAGCCATGGCTCCTCTCAACGTGGGGGTGGCTCTTCTCGTTCCAAACGTGGCCGCGGGAATGGCTCCAACCACAAGTCCTCCAGTCACAGACAGGGTCGTGCCCAACCCACTCAAGGTCGCCGACCACCACGGTGCCAGATTTGCCGCTTGGACGGCCACTATGTTGATCGGTGTAGGCAACGCTATGATCGGTCCCAACATGATCCCTCGACGCACCTTGTAGAAGCTTTCAACACTTCATGCTCCGTGTATGGCAATGAAGCCTCCGATTGGTTCTTGGACACAGGGGCTTCGGTCCATATGACTCCAGCCCACTCCACTTTGGACCAGTCCACTACTTACACAGGTAAGGATTGTGTGATTGTAGGGAATGGTGCATTCCTACCTATTACCCACACTGGTAAAATTTCCCCTTCCCCCAGATCTTTATCTGTTAGATGTTTTGGTTGTTCCTCACATCACCAAATATCTTTTGTCTATTAGTAAATTAACGCATGATTTTTTGTTATCCGCTACATTTACTAATAATTTTTTTCACTGTTCAGAATCGCCAAACGGGAAGGGTGGTGGCAATCGGTAAAAGAAATTGAGGCTTATATGTGCTAGAGCGCGGACATTCCGCTTTTATTTATGTTCTTAAAAATAAATCTCTTCATGCTTCGTATGATTTATGCATTCTCGCCTTGGACATGTGAATCATTTTGTTATCTTTTTTTAAAACAAAAAATGACAGTTTTATCTTACCTCTTTATTGTCATCTCCTAAATTATGTGATACATGTCAACTTGCGAAGAATCACTGTTTGCCTTATTCTCATAATGAACATAGATCTTCTAGTGTTTTAGATCTTATTCATTGCGATATCTAGGGTCCTTCCCTCGTCAAATCAAATTTGGGATTTGTCTACTATGTTTTATTCATTGATGATTATTCTCGTTTCACTTGGCTTTATCCATTGAAACTGAAATTTGACTTCTATGATACTTTTATTCATTTCCAAAAATTTGTGAAAAATCAACATTCTGCTCATATCAAAATTTTTCAAAGTGACGGTGGTGCAGAATTTACTAGCAACTGCTTTAAAGCCCATCTTCGTACCTCTGGTAATCATCATCAACTCTCTTGTCCATATTCTCCCGCCCAAAACGGTTGCGCAGAAAGAAAACACCGCCATGTGACTGAGACCGGCTTGGCCCTGCTTTTCCATTCCCACACTTCCCCTCGCTTCTGGGTTGATGCCTTTAGCACTGCAGCTTATATCATCAACCGATTGCTCGTACCACTTCTTTGAGGTAAGTCCCCTTTTGAACTTCTATATGGTTCCTCTCCAAATTATGAAAATTTTCATCTATTTGGTTGTCGTGTTTATCCTTGTTTACGTGATTATATGCCTAACAAATTTTCCTCCCGTGGCATTTCTTGCACTTTTTTTTTTTTGTTACAGCTCCTTTTACAAAGGGTTTTGTTGTCTTGATCCTACCACTTCTAGGCTATATATCACCCGCCATGCTCAATTTGATGAGACTCACTTTCCCTTTCTCACTACCTCTTAAGCTCAACCCCTATTCTCCCTCCAATTCTCAAATTTTATGGAACCCAGTCTTCCCCCTCTAGCCTTGCTACCATCTTCCCCTATGCCTCATTCCCAGCATATTACACAATCTGGATCTACCCCGTGTGGTATTTGTACTAATCCAGTGGATGAGCCTTTGAAGGTAAATGATTCTCTTACAGGTCCATCTCTGCCACACTCGGATCCTAGTCCCACTTCTCTTGAGCTCACCACCGAGCTATCTACCCCTGCTCCTGTTGCGACTGCTCTGATGGCTTCTCATCCCATGATTACACGAGCCAAAGCTGGTATTTTCAAAAATCGCCATATGGTGAATCTTGCTCTCTTGGGATCCTTTGGTCTTCTCTCTGCTCTACTTGCATCCACTGAGCCCAAAGGATTCAAATCTGTTACTAAGAATCCTTAGTTCGCCGCCATGGATGAAGAAGTTCAAGCCCTGCAAACTAATCGTACCTGGATTTTGGTTTCTTGCCCTACCAACACCAACATTGTGGGTTCCAAATGGGTGTTTCGGACCAAATACTTGCCCGATGGATCAATTGAGCGTCTCAAAGCTCGCCTTGTTGCCAAAGGCTATACACAGGTACCTAGTCTCGACTACACTGACACTTTTAGTCCTATTATCAAGGCTACAACTGTTTGTGTTGTCTTCTCTCTTGTTGTGACCAACAAATGGTCTCTCCGTCAACTTGATGTCAAGAATGCATTTCTTAATGGTCATCTTACTAAACATGTATATATGGAATAGCCTCCTAGGTATATTGACCCCCGCTTCCCTAATCATGTCTGTCAGTTGAAGAAAACTCTTTATGGCCTCAAACAAGCTCCTCGTGCCTGGTTTCAGTGATTCAGCTCTTTTCTCATTCAACTTAGTTTTTATTGCAGTTGTGCCGACACCTCACTCTTTGTCTTTCACAGGCAGTCTGACATTATTTATTTGCTTCTTTATGTTGATGACATCATTATTATAGGCAACAACTCTTCTTTTCTTGATAGCTTTAGTCGTAAGCTTAATACTAAGTTCACTACTAAAGATTTGGGCTCTCTTAGTTACTTTCTTGGTTTGGAAGCTACATCCACTACTGATGGTCTCTTTCTTAGTCAGCTAAAATATGCCCGGGACATCCTCACGCGAGCTCAGTTACTTGACAACAAGCCTGTTCACACTCCCATGGTTGTTTCTCAGCATCTATCTTCTGATGGTCCTCTGTTTTCGGATCCTACTCTTTACCGATCTCTTGTTGGTGCTCTCCAGTATTTGACTATCACACGTCCCGATATTGCTCATGTTGTAAACTCTATAAGTCAATTTCTGCACTCTCTGACTGAAGACCACTTTCTTGTTGTCAAGCGCATTCTTCGCTATGTTAAGGGCACACTGCATTTTGGCCTCACTTTCCATCCATCTACTGTTCCTGGTGTTTTAGTTGCTTACTCTTATGCAAACTAGGATAGATGTCCTGATACTCGTTTTCTACCTCTGGTTATTCTATTTACCTTAGCGACAACTTGGTTTCCTGCAGTGCCAAAAAGCAACCTACTGTTTCTCGTTCCAGCTGTGAGTTTGAGTATCGTGCTCTTGCTCTCACTAACGCTGAACTTCTTTGGTTCACGCATCTTCTTCGTGACCTTAGAATTTTCCTTCCACAGCAGCCTCTTCTCCTATGTGACAACAAAAGTGCAATTTTCTTTTAGCTCCAACCCCGTTTCTCACAAACGGGCCAAGCATGTTGAGTTAGATTACCACTTTCTTCGTGAACTTATTGTTACTGGCAAATTTGGCACTCAGTACGTGCCCTCTCACTTACAGGTTGCTGATATCTTCACCAAGAGTGTACCTCAACCTCTTTTTCAATTTTTTCGCTCCAAGCTCCACGTCTATTCCAATCCGACGCTCAGCTTGCGGGGGGGTGTTGAGGATCCTCTGCCTTAATCTAAAGCCTTCCATATGTGCATCCATTGACCCTCAATCATAGAAGCTTGTTTAGCTAATTATTTCCATTTATTTTATAATCAATCTTTATGTGTAATTAAGCCATTATACAATTTGTAAATGATTCTATACATGAAAGACTCTCACCACTAAAAGGTGTGGTGGTTTTCAAACATTCTCATTATGGGTTCAACACAACAAGGCCTCTAACTTTGAATTGATCGGATGAGATTGTAGGAAACTTTGTGATATTCACTCTATGAATGTGCTTTGGTAGAATATCATTCTATATGCGAACTGATCTCCTTTTGTTCTCCTAAAAAAGTAGCTTATGGTTTTGATACTCACTCAGAGAAAAACCTCCTAATTTGGCAACGTCTAAGAGGATGCCCATTGGAGAAGGTAAAGAACAGGCTCCTCTCTTCTTTCGACCCTTGCTCAACCGAGGGATTCCATTCCTTAGCAAAAGGGCTCAGTTTAGATTGAACCCTAGCTTCACTTGATGATGGGACCATGCCATAAACTTGAAGAGAACAAGTTTGTGCCAATTTTTGGAGAGAATGTTTAAGAGTTTGGAGAAAAAGATGAAACTGTTGTCTCTAGATAAAGAAGTGTTTGGAGACAGAAAATTTGGAATCTATAGAGGAAGAAAATGTGGGTTTCTCTATGTACAAAGAAAGTTGATGTATTTAGATAGAAACTGTGGGTTAATGAGATGCAAAGAAGGGTTAATTTTGTGGTCATTTACAATAACTTTTGGACCCTTCTATAAAACTCCAAAAATAATATGATTGACAATAATCTACAAGGATGGGTTCTTAGATTGTGTATCCAAGATATTAAGAAGGTGGCTTACTGTATGGGACTATATAGTCCTACATTGAATCAAAGCTCTTTCCTAAATATTTTCTTTTAAATTTGATTTGGCTAAAAAGGAAAATCTAATACGTAATATGGGGACAATAAACATCAATACAAATCATATTTAAATAAATTTCTATTAATATGCATGATTTTAATTATTGGTCTATAGAATATTAATTCTTTAAATTTTTAATTTAATTAAGATGCAACGTAAGACCAAGGAAAATGATTTAGCATATTACTAAAAAATCTGTAAGAAATATTGGAAGAAATATTTTTATTAACATACACATGTATTTATTCTATAAATATTAACTTTTAAAAATTTTTAAATTAAGATGCAAGGTAAGCATTTGTTATTGAAAGTATGAGACATTACTCAAGGATTATGACAATTAATTTTTTTTATTACATATATTTAATTAATTAATGATTTTTTAAAAATATTAGATTTTTAAATTTGGATTTAAGATGCATCATCAATCAAACTTTTGTTTATATATATATATAAATTTTGAATTTGAGATGTATCATTAATCCCTTCTCCATTGAAAAGAATCAATTTCTTTTCCTAAAGAAATCTATAGTATTTATACTATTTTAGAAAATCTAAAAACATAATAAAATTCCCAAAATGTCCAAAAATATGCAAAAGAGTCAAACGGGGAAGTACTTGAGTGAAATTTTGGAAATCCCAACTCGTATCGAAAATTTCAATACCTCCACAAAGGTGTTGAAATAAATTTTAACAAATGTCCAACCCTTCTAAACCTGCGACACACTTTCAATGTGGTATCAAACTGAATTCAACATGTATCGAAGGGTATCTTTATGTATTGAGATCTATCAAAATTGTATCTTCATGTTTTGAAATTCATTTTGATAAACCCTCAAACTTTATGTATGTTTGAAATTTTTTTGTTAGCTCAAGGGTTCTCCTAATCAAGTTTTGATGATAACAAATCATGGTTAAGTGATTAATTGGTTTGAATGGTAAAGAATCTTAGGTATAAATTCGAAAATTCATCAAATAACCAAATAGATACAAGATCGAAACTTTTGATCATAGGAAACGAATGTAAGATGAATGCAGGGGTGCACTTAGGTTTTTCATACATTTTCATGCATCTTTGAAAACTCGGTTTATTCTTTAAAATTTTGATTTCATTAAAACCTGAGTTTTATCAAATATACCTTAAGCAAAATGTTTCAAAATTGACATATTAATTTACCTAAAGACGTTGCCTAAGTGTTAGAAAATAAAGGAATTGAAAAAGATAGGCTTTTGGAGCCAAAATGTTGAACCGGTCGAGGCTCTGGCCAACTGGCTCAACCGGTTGCCCTTGTTTGGTCGAGGTTTGGTCGAGGAGTGCCAAAAACACTCTATCTCATCCAGTAGCTTCCTCTTCCCGGTTAAGGTTTCCTTATTCCTGTTCGACCTTTGGTCGAGGTTCGGTCAAGGCAACGGTAACCTGTCAAAGCATTAAATGCTCCAACGGCTAGTGAACCGGTCGACCCCCAAATAGACCGATCGAGACTGCCTTTGGCTTTTCTTGGCTCCCGAGCTTAGAAACCTATAAATTGAGAGCTCCACTTCATTTATGACATAGAGAACACTTGCGATCAATTGTCTACCTACTTGTTCTTGCTTTAAAAGCTCTCATTTCTTTCCTAGTGCATTAAATCCTCACTTGCATATCTTTTAGTGCACCCTTATGAGTCATCCTAGCTTTGATTTGTATTTGAGCTATCTTTAAGCTAGGTTGAGGGATTCATTCTTGTAAAACTTGAGTGTTAAAGCCTTCAAGAGGTTTGAATCTTGAAAAGATTGTGTAAGAGCCCATTGAAGCTAAAATCCAAGTGTAAAGGATTGAAAGCTTCGTTGAAGCTTCAAGCTAGTGGAACCCTCACTCGATTAGGAGTTTGAGGAAAGTGGACGTAGGCAAGGAAGTGTCGAACCACTATAAAATCCTGAGTTTTAATTCTCTAACTCTTATCTCTTTATTTTATTTTTTATTATATTGTGCTTGAATTTGTTGTGTTGAAAAAGTTTTTTGAAAAACCGAATTCACCCTCCTCTTTGGTGTTTTTCTCATTTAAACATAGTCTTTATTTTCTCAGTTTTTATAGGAAAATTTTGATACCTTCACTATATCAAAGTGAGTATCAAAATTTATCTCTTATATCGAAATGGCATCAAAATTCATTTTGATAAACACCTAAACTCAATTACCTCACTATGGAATTGAAATGGGTATTGAAATGCATTTCTTGTATCAAATTGTGTATCATTTCATATCAAAATTCATTTCAATAATACCCCAAACTCACTACATCCAAATTGACTCTACTCCCTTGTATTGAAGTTGTGTTGAAATCCACTCTTGTATATCGAAATTCCTCTTTTTCTTTACATTCTTCATTGGATGAGTTTTGATGAAGGATCTTAATTTTGAAATTATGAAGGATCTTATATGTCATAGAAAATTAATGTGTGATGAGTGATCAAAGCACACAACACCCAAAAGATCAAATAGTATCCCTCACACAAATATAACAAAGTGAAGGGGGTGGCCATAATGTAAGAGTGTTGGTAATGGATTTTAATTCTTTCAAAAGATTTTGTTGAGAATAGGCAATAAAAAAATAAAAATAAAATAAGAACACACAGATATATGTGGAAAATCCTAAATTGAAAAAATCACAAGTAGATGAGAAGAAAATTTATTATATCAAAAAATTGATACAAAATGAGAGAGTTGTGAGTGGCTATAGCTATAATCATCGTAATCCTAAAACTATATATCATTATAGTTTTAAGAAAGCTATATATATATATAGAGAGAGAGAGAGAGAGAGAGAGAGTATAATTAACAAAGCAGGTCCATGAGTTCCCACACCTTTAATAGGTTCAATGGTGGGCTATAGGATTGAGCCTATCAACTCAATCTCTCTATGATCACCACAAACCCCCTAAAAATTTGTAATTACACCACATGTCGCACCGTGAACTTTTCAAGTCGAACCAAATAAAATTTAGATCACCAAACTCTAATAGATTCAAATATGGCACGTCTCAAGAAATCCATCCATAAACCAAATACAATATTTAAAATAAAATAAAAAAGCATCACATTGTTAAAAACTTATTCTCACATTTATGTTAATTTTGTGAGATGTTAGGTTGAAAGTATCCTTTGAATAGAGGACTTCAATTTAAATGCAAAAGTTTGAAATTGTATCTTGAAGAATTTATTTCAAATAATTTGTATTAAAATTATTTCTTCAAGAAACAACTTCCTATGCTATAAATTTGAAAATAAAAATTCCAATTATCATACATAACAAAATATTTTTACAACAGGGTTTTTTTTAATAAATATTTTATTTAAAAAAATGTAAATGGATTAAAAAATGAAAATCCAAGAGAAGGATGGGTGTGTTACAGGAGATTTAATTCAAATCTAAGAAGGGTGGTGTGGTTTTGATTTTGCTTTCCCCCCAGATTATCAAGTGAGGACCAAAATAAAGAGTGGCTGTCAAGATTTACATCAGAAAATATCTCTTAGAGCCATCCCACACCATCCAGTCTCCATCCCTATAAATGTAAGATACAACGTATATGGCCAGCAATATTCCGTAAATATCCTTCCTCCCAAGCTCAAAAATCCTACAAGACATGAAAAGCTCTTACACTTAAAATCAAAATCAACCTCACAATCCTCCAAATATCCTTTAAAGGAAACACATCCATTGACTAGCTACCTATCTTTTGTAATTTTGTTTTCGTCTTTTTTCATTTTTTGTAATATCCAACTTGAAGTAAGCCACACAATATGGAATCTAGTTTCTAACAAGACACGTACACCTGTCATTCACCATACAAAAGCACTCTACAGTGACATGGGAGCTGAAGGCCCACCCATTCTCCTTTCCTTTATTCCCACACATCAAGCTTCAAGTAATCCTCAATAGGAGAAACCAAGAAAAAAGATAAAGAAGTAGCCCTTTTCTCCTTTCATGGCTGAAGGAGAAACCACCAAAATGGATCCACAGAATTCCATAGAAGAGCCCAACCATCCAGTTGGTGAGTCAGTTGCACCAGAGCACAAGAAGCCCAAACACCACCAGCCCTGCGAGGATCGAGCTGAACCACACAACCCCTTTGATGCCAGTCATGCCGAATCACAAAGCCGGTCTCCAGTCACCCCTGATGAGCCCAACCACGATGAAACTGAATCACAAACTCAGTCTCCTCCTACAGTAGTGGATGTTACAAAAGAACCCATCAAAACGGAGGTCTTGGCGTCATCGGAGGACAGTGGACGAGACCGGCTGAAGAGGCACCGAGTTGAGGTGGCCGGCAGGGTGTGGATTCCTGATATATGGGGACAGGAGGAGCTGATGAAGGATTGGACTGACTGCTCCGTCTTCGACGCTTCATTAGTGAGTAGTAGAATAATGTCAGCTCGAGCGGCATTGATGGCTGAGGGAAGAAGACCTAATTCAAGCAGATTAAGGATAGAGAATAGATGTTGAAGTTATTCTCAGTCAAGCATAAGTTTTGCTTCCTTCATTTTTTTTCTTTCATCACAATAACCTGCCTATATCTGTTCTTCATCCTTATCTCCCTGTTTGTTTAGTATAGGTATAAATATATGTTATCCATATGAACTTTTTTTCCAGTTATCTAGGCTGGTATATTGCAGAATGATATTTCTCTTGTTGATAAGTTATAATCAATCTCATGAGCCCTTTTCTGATCTGAGAATTGAGTTGTGCGGTTGGTGTGTGGGCTCGCTGTTGGTGATTTAATTGCTCAATCAGTGAAACGTTTTACCCTTTGTATATATAGACCTATTTTTCGGTGTAAATAAATTAATTTTAGATGGCAACAAGACTGGTCACCCTCATCTCGACCCGTCTGGAAAACGACACTAGGATATATACATCCTGAGCTGCACACCACACAAGAAAGTAGTGACAAAGAGAAAACAATGGCCAAGGCGAGAGATGGACCAATGAGTACTGCCCACTATTCAAGCATACAGTCGCTAAAAACGCCCTTCTCGATTATTAATTTTGAATGAATCATAACATTTGTTATGATTGACTTTACGGAGTCTCTCACTCAGTTAGATAAGATAGTTCCACCCCAAAACTAAAACAAATATATAATCTTTCTTCTTTCAGAGGGTGTTGCATTTGAAAGGATATCTTGAGTTTGAATTATACTTTCTATTCAATATGGAGGTTAAGGTAGAGTGAAGCTTCTTTTTTATTGATATTGATTGTATGGCTGCATTCTTTCTGGGCTTCCGACTTTTCATTACCATAGATAAAATTCACTTTCAGGTGAAAATAGGGGTAAAATAAGAATACACAGGTTCACGTGGAAAACCATGCCTTAAATGAAAGAATCATGGGGTATAGAGGAGAAAAAAATCCACTATATAAAAAATTAGTACAAGAGGGGAGCAAAAATATAATCATTATCATAACCCTAAAACTATACATCACACTATATATATATATAGTTTATACCGCAAGGGTAAGCCCCAACACCCCCAATGGCATTAATGCTATCACCCTAATAGGACCAATGCTATCATTATAGACCCTTCAAAAAATCTCATAATTTTAACTTCATTACATATGTCACATCGTAAATTTTTCAGATCGAACCAAATAAAATTCAAAACACCAAACTCTAATATATATATATATATATATATATATATATATATATATATATATATATTATCTCAAAGCAATTACATCACCATCCACGGAATAAAAGTTTCCCTATTGGTTGAGTAGGACGTGTATATATATATATATATAGCATGATTGGTTGTCTAGTGCACCCAATAAAAGTTGACACCATCTTTCCCTATCGGTTGAGTAGGCAAGCAATTTTTTTTTAAAAAAGAGAGATCTTCCATGTTTTATTCAAAGAAAAATATTTGTGAATTTTTTTAAAGAGAGATTTTTTTTGTTATTACAATATATAAGGCAGTTTTTGAATAGTTGTAAAACTCCAAGAAATTGTTCCTTATTATTGGATTGGATCGAATCACCCATTTAAACACCCAAACCCATTTCCAACAACTAAAGTATTATAATTAATGGTGGGCATCATGCAATTAAGATTAAGCATCACTGCTCGCCTAAAAGTCTCACATTAAAGCAATTTTCTAGAATAAAATAAGATGATCATACTGCATTTTTTTTTCTTGTTTCATTTTCTAGTAACCAATAAAATAGGGTGACCATATATAGAAAGTGCTTTTGTTTTCCTCTTTCATTTTCTGGTAAGCAACAGAGCAAGTGCTTATACGAGTTTTTTTTTTCCAGGACTCCAGAAAGGAAGTGCAACAAATCAAGTGGGTTAGGAAATTGACGTTCATCACTAAGAGGAAATTCCTAACTGTTCACAAGTTTTGTATGCACCAATACCACAATTGCTTATATGGGAACAAATAAGCACAGATATGCCCTTCGAGTACCCTAAATTTTGACCAATGGGCACATCATATGATGGATATGCAACTTCAAGTGAGAGAACTTGTATGCATTTTGGAGCTCATGAATGCTACTTTTTGAAGCTCGATGAGATCGAATTGGTGTCAAGATAGACAATGTATGCATTTTGGAGCTTCGATCATCAAGATTACTAGTCCGATCAGTGTCAAAGAAGGCATGCAATTGAATTGTTTAACTACCCTTGAGGGAGGGACCCTGATAGATTTTGCACTTTAGGTAGCAATGCACTTTTTTAGCTGCCGTCCAACGAGTTTGAGAAGGGAAGTGCATGAATTGATAGAGTTTGTTGATAGAAAATGAATATTATGGCTGAGTGATTGATAAGTATTAGAGAGCCCTAATTATGGCTTGCCAATATTTAGTGGTATTGGCATGTAGTGATCCATCGTGAACGAGCAAGAGCGTTGACGTGGACAAAGGAGTGGTCATTTTTTTGGCTCCGACTTGTACCATTGGAGGAGATCTCATAAATACTTATGTTGAGAGAGAATATTAAAGATACCATTTACATAAATAAGCTTGTAATAAGCTTTGAAATGAAGGAGTTGTTGCCCGTGGTGATAAGATCATGCACAAAAATAAGTAGATGATGATGTTGTGCTTGGAGTGGATGAATAAAGCTTTGAGGGCCAGAGGGCATGATAAACTTGCTAAGTTTCTTATCCAAAACTCAAGGAGTCTATTTGAGGCTATAGATAGTCGTATGAAGCCTACAAACATGTTTGAAATGATTAGCATCCTCAGATCCGGATGGTCAAGACACGAATATCTTTGCATGAAGTGACCCATGTAAAAAAAACATTATCGATGTCGGGTTGACAAATTAGCCAACCATGACGAAGGGTATTGCAAAATACTATTACGAATTGTGGTAGACTTCACAATATGATTAAAAGTGTCATGATAATCAATTTGGATGTTTGATAAAAAAACAAAAAAAAAACCCTTTGTTTAATACTATACGAAGAGATGTTGAATGGATTGGTTTTTCTCTTTTTCTTCCACACAGTCCAACCCACTCAAAACAAAGACATATAATGGGCTCTACTTTGGGCCGATGCACTTGTTATCTTATGCTGTGAATGAACATTATCAATGTCTTGTTGTCCTCGTTCCCTTCCTATGTGAGACGGATACTGAGCCTTTTTTTGAAAAAGAGAAAAACACACATGTAAAGGGTACAAGGAATGGGATTGTGAACATTGTGTTCCTCATGCTTGTTATTGATAAAAAGCAAATTAAAAATAAAATAACACGATTGCTTTCAAAAAATTTAAAATAATAAATATATATATATATATATATGAGTATTATAAGTAAAGAATTTTTTTTCTATTTCAAATTTAAATACAATTTAAAATATTTGTACATTTATATTTATCCTCAATTTAATTTGATAATATCAAAATATGAAATTTAAATATTATTATTATTTAATTTTTTTATATTTTTAAATTTTTTGTAATTATTTTAAATTTTAATAATTTATGAATTATATATTTATAATATCAAAACTGTGGTTTAATCATAACTCCGATCATTAAATCATAAATTGATAACTTTTTCAGTTCAATAATTAGTCTTATTCTAAAAACATGAGTAAGACCCGATGCTTGATAATGGTGTCTTTTGATGCCAAACATTTGTTTGCAACAAGTCTTTAGTTAATGCCCACCAAGGCATCTTTTGTAGCACACCCCATGCATTTAAAAAAAAAAAAATTATATCTAGATTTTGTTGCCGTATGTATTTGACTACAGAAAGAAGGTATAACATTTAGATGGTGTCTGTTTTTTGGCTGAATAGAAAAAACCTAATATTTTGGTTTTTTCTATTCAGATAAAAGTAACATTGTAGACCCCCATTTGGGGCTCATTTTCTGCAGCTTGATTTTGCCAAGTGTCACGATCTCAAGGAGCCACGTGTCCATGCATGGTTGGCTGTTGGGGCACCATAGTGGTGTTTTTGATGGCCAACCAGAGGTCGACACGTGTCCAAAGAATCTGCAAAAAGCTGCAGACCGTTAGAGGAGCGGGTGGCCAGCTGCTTGGGCTCTTTTCCTGGCTGTTGGAGATTTTTTTCAGGGGTGAGATACCTGGCCGGCAGAAGGTGCTTTTCAGTGGCCAGCAGGAGGGGAAGGAGGGGAGCTTCAGAGAAGAAAACCTGTGGAGCTTTTGGTTTGGTTGTTTCGGGGGGAAGAAAGCTGGAGGAGAGAGAGTGAGTTTTTGGAGAGGGGGTGAGATATTTTTGAGAGGATTGCTTAGATTGAAAAAAAAAAAAAGAAAAACCAGAGGAGAGAGTTTTCCATTGCTGGAGGGAGAGATTTTTTTTGAGGGAGAGAGAGGAAAAGCCAGGGAGAGAGAGAGAAACAGGGGAGTTTCTGTTACGGAGAGATTTTGAGAGTGTAGCAAAGCTGTGAAACAGAGAGATTTAGCTGGCTCACTAGTTTTGTTGATTTTGGAGAGGATGGGGGTTGCTTTTAGGAGGCTGCAGAGATCTTTTGTAAAAGAGGAGCAGAGGTGAAAAGGGGAGAGGGTGTGTTTTCTCTAAGGGGGAGAAGAGGTTTTGAAGCTAGTGGGAGATTGCTGGAGGAGCAGCTTCTTGAGGGGGAATTTCCTTTGGTTTGGAGGTCAAGATAGAGCGTGGCCTGAGAGCAAGCCGTTAGTGATTTTTTTAGAGAGAGAAAAGGGAGGCCAGCTGCAGAGGGAGGAGGTGGTCTGGCCGTTGAAGGAGATTTTTGGAAGCTGTGTAAAGAGAGCTCGAGGAAAAGAAAACAGAGATGTTTCGGGAGAGAGAAGACAGCATTTTTTTAGAGTGAAACTAGGAGAAAACAGAGGAGAAGGGGAAGTGGAGAACTATGGTGAGTTGAGTTTCAAAATCACGGGAAAACAGCTTGAAGAGAACCGGAGGAAGGGAGAAAGAGCAGTGGGCTGACTGCTCGGCTTATTTTGCTGGAGAGGGGTATTTCCAGGTATGTTTCTTATCCATCTCTATTATTTCTCTCGCTATTCGCTCTCCTCTGTTTTGGTCCAGTTTTGTTGTGTGTTGTCTGAACGTCACTCTCCCATCATTTCGTCTTAAATCTATTCTCTCTCCCACTAGCTAGTAAGCCTGTTGATGATTCGTGAGACCCGTCTTCGATTAATAAACTCTCATTGCATCTATTCCTGCTCTGTTTTATCAATTTTCTTCTTTACACTTCTGCATTTGGTGCCTATCTGTGGTATGCCTTGGTTGGTGCATCTCCATCTGAGAGTGCAAATCTAGGGGGTGGAAACTGTGATTACAGATGCTTAGTCTCTATGGAATACCCGAAGAGCATTTTGAGTGGCCTGAGCTTGGTTTAGTATCTGATGTTAGAGTTGGAGATAATAACCGAGTAGCTATGCTCCAGAATATCACAAAGCCTTTAAGGTGTGGTCTACAGAGGGTTTCAAAAGATGCATCAAGGATGCTTCATCTGTTTTATGCCATCCGTTCATCATATGCTGCATCATTATTCCCCTGTGCTGGTCATCCCTGGATATGCATGGAGAAGTTGAAAGTAGTGCTGAATTTACCACCTATACACCTTCTAGAGTTTTGCCATTTGTAGGGATTTTCACCATTCCATGCAATCATTCACGACCCATATTCTCCACATTCGTCACTCCCATCCCCATGTCCATGTTTCCAATCCATTCAATGCCCTTAAACCGTTTATTCTCATTACCCTCCAATCACTTTCCACCCTTTGCCCTCTCTCCGCCAAATTACTGTGGTGTGCAGTGGCCATGAAGTTGAAGAAGACCTGATATCGCCTGTGTCACTCGAATCTCCTATAGACGGTTCTGTTCTTGGCAATCATTTAGTCTCAGCAGTTATGGGAAGACATGTGACAAAGCATAGAAAATGCTGCCGAGGAGAGCACAAAGGTGAGTAACCTTCTCGTCCGTGGAAGCTTGTCCACAGATGAGGACTTCCGACTGAACTGGGCCACTCTTGGTGCTGGTTCTTACATTCTCTGGATGGGCTCGTGAAGGTTCTACAGGGAATTTTGGACATAGAATAGCCCGACATGCAGCCTATGAACAATATTATGGGTTTCACTTGCGCCGTGTACTTCGATCCGGCAGCCTCTAGACACGCAAGAGTCCCATTCTGGTTGAGAGCTTTGCTCTTGCTCTCATGCTTCTACTAGTCGGTGCTACTAGTCTTCAGAACCTGCCAGAAAGGTGTTGACTGGTGTGTTAAGGGAGAAAGATTCTCTAAAATAGCTTCTTCCATGGCTGATCCTAGTATCGGAACATGGATTGTTCCTTCAAATGATCTTTTAATCATCCATCCAGCTCTACCTTGGGAATCCTGGGCTACAGGTGAGCAGAAGAAGAACAGATTGAATACCCGTTTTCTTAGGCTCAATATGTTTAATGATGAAGAAGGCATCCATACTATTTTGGTATGTTTAATGATCACTAAGGAGCGGTAATGACAAAGCCATCAACTCAGGCCCTTATGGGATATTTGAAAATTCTATGTTCTAGAAGCAGTCTTGTTGGTATGTTGTTGGAGGCATTTTTCAAAGCAGATGTTATAATTACAGGAGATATAGTGGGTGTCTCCATGGCTGCCACGATTTCACTCGGTATCTCATGCTCCAATCCATCACTCCTCTTGGACCCACTCATACGTACATCCGTGCGTATATTCCCACATTTCCGTGTCATAAGAAGGAAATAACCGCATCAACAATTATGGATATGACTTGGCTAGATATTCAAGGGACATTTTCAAACCTGATTTACGCCCAGGAGTGCAATGGCTTCTCTGAAATAGCATAATGGGACATTTTCAATCTGGTTTGTTGAATGAATTAGTTGAAAAGAAAAACACAGATGCGGCCAGAATGTCTCTACTTCGCCCTGGTTTTAAACCAAATTTGGTGGGTCTGCCTAAGATGGTGCAAGTGGCGTCCTCAAGTCTGTTTGGTCCCCTTTCCGTAGGCGATTTCAGAAGTTATGATGGGTCTTTTTGGCTAGACAAGAGTGCTGCCATGCTAAATGCCTCGGATCCATGTGTTCAGACGCGCGGATTCATGCCCTGTACAACGTCAACAGTGGGTAACCTCTTTCTCATCATGGTCTATGATTACCTCATGTTCCTCGCTGCCACCTGTCTTCTCCCCGGCATTGAGCTCCTGCTTGAATCCTTGGATCCTATCCGGCAAGTGTGACCTCCAAGATTCAGTTGACAAAGACTCGCAAGAGTGATAGAGAGAGGTTCGACCCTAGAACCTTACCCATTTGAACGATCTTTTGCCGCTGCTTTCTCCATCGACTGCGACCTCAGGACCTGCGCTGGTTTTATCCCATTCCAGTAAGGCTTTGGGTGCTACGCTTTCCAGCAAGGCTTTGGTTCTGTCCAATTCTGATTCCGAAAGCGGATCTAAGCCCAACATGTTCACCATCCAGTTCGTGAAGGCGAGGCAGATCTTCGACAGTCGCGGCAATCCTACCGTCGATGTGGATATTTGGTCTATCAAATGGTGCCAAGGTTAGCGCTGCAGTGCCGAGTGGTGCATCCACAGATATTTATGAAGCCCTTGGACTAAGAGATGGAGGATCGGACTACCCTGGATGCAGCCAAGGCTTGAGGCATCAATGCTTGGTTTGCAATCTAACATGTAACAAGCTATATCAGCTGCTTCGCTTCAGGAATTGAGAGCACTGGATCTTTCTAAACATCTTGATGAGTCCCTTTTGCATGATCCGTCAACCACGAAATGTTTCCAATGGTCCTGCTTCTCTCTTCCGTGGGTAGATGTTGCAACAGGCATAATCTCGGCATGCTTTTCTTCAAAGTTTTCAAGAAAACCCACCCCAGGCTCAGGCTCAAGCTCAGGCCCCTCATTCTTATGTGGTAATTCCTACTCTGGGCCCACTCTTACGTGATTCCCAGCTGCATGGCCACCTTTTGGGCCACGTGCCACCTTCCATTTCTTCCTTTTGGTGTTAAAAATAGCTTTCAAAATCCCTTTTTTCAAATAATCCAAGTTTTTTTTTTCTCTTAGAGTTTTAGGTATCAAAAATCTCATTTTTAATAAAATTTGGTCGCCTTTTTCTTTTTGGCGAGCCACTTTCGAATTTTCTTTGATTTTCAAAATGATTTAAAGTAAACATGAATTTAATTTCCGTAACTCCAAGTGATGGAATTTATGGAATTAGTTCATGCAAAAATAAACTGGGCTTTGGTGGGGGCCCAACATATGAGATTTTATGATTGATGGATTGATTGGTTGATTCGGTTGCCATATATGATTTATTCTGCTCTATGATATGCATGTGACTATTCCTTAATTGTGCACTAATCCCACTTCTTGATAGCGCATTGAAGATCGTTGCCCAGGTACGCATCTGTTCTTATTCTGATCTTGCTCTACGCATGTTTTGATACTCATATGTGCATGATTGATTTGAGTATTTACTGATTTCCTCATCATTGCCACACCAGTTTCATTTTATTAGTAGAGACCCGACTTTAGGGACTTAGAGGGGTGCTACGGTCCATACTGTACCTTCCCGATAAGCAACCTGACCCCCGAACCCGATCCGGTTTTTCGTAGATCACCTTTTCCAAAATAAGGAGTCACACTTAGGGTTTTTCTTTCTTATTTTGTTTACCCTTTAAAAATAAAACAAAAATAAGTGGCGACTTCAAGTCATTTTCAAATAATCAATAAAAATCAATTTTTTCAAATAATAAATCGAGCTCGCCATCGAGTGGGAAACGCATCGAGCAATCGGAAATGCGGGGTCCACAAACATGTTGACATTATCCAATATAATTAAATTAAATTTATTGATAACAGTTCATTTTAGCTATGTTGGATGATGTCAACATGTTACTTTTAGCTTAATAGAAAAAGCCAAAATATTTGACTTTTTTTATTCAGCTAAAAAACAAACACCACCTTAGACTAACATGCACCAGTAAAATTCTCTGCTCCTACTTTCAATGCAAAGTTGAAAACTGAGAGGACGAGCTGCTGAATTATTCTTATGTAACAGCTTGTTCCTGTAAAATGGGCGTTGTGAAGCTTTGCATATGGCTGCAACTAGTCCATTGATGGACTTTTCTCAATAGTACAGTAATTTAAAAAAATTATTCTTAAATTATTGTAGTAAAAAAAGTTATTACAAATATATGGTAGTTTTTGCCACTAGGAGAGAGGGTGAACGGATAAATTTTTTATATAACCAAAATCATCTTTTCAAAATACGATTTTATTTCCATTTAAAAAATAAATAAAAATTCAAAAGGGAAATCGTCTCTTGAAGAGATGATTTCCCATTAAAAAAAAATTAATATTTTTTTTAATATTTATTACAAATTATAAAAATAAAAATAAAAATTGCCCAAAGGAAATCATCTCTTGAAGAGACGAGTTCCCATGAAAAAAATTAATATTTTTTTTAAAAAAAAATCTCAAATTATAAATAAAATAAATAAAAAAAATCCTTTAGGGAAATCGTCTCTTGAAGACGATTTCCCATTAAAAAAAATTAATATATTTTTTTTAAAAAAATCTCAAATTATAAATAAATAAAAATCTTCAAGAAGAGACGATTTCCCAAATTTTTTTTTTTATAATTTGGGATTTTTTTAAAAAAATATTGATTTTTTAAAAAAAAAATATTAATTTTTTTTTAAAATATTTTTTTTAAAGACAAGTTCCCTTGAGGCTTTGCTTTTTTATTTTTATTTTTATTTTTTTATAATTTGGGATTTTTTATAAAAAAAAATATTTATTTTTTTTCATGAGAACTCGTCTCTTGAAGAGACGAGTTCCCTTGAGGATTTTTTTTTTTTAAATATTATTTTTTTTCATAGGAACTCGTCTCTTCTTGAGGATTTTTTTTTATTTATAATTTGGGATTTTTTTAAAAAAAATATTTGAGGATTGTTTTTTATTTTTTTAATTTGGGATTTTTAAAAATTATATATATATTATTTTTTTTCATGGGAACTCGTCTCTTCAAGAGATGAGTTCCTTGAGGATTTATTTATTTATTTTAATTTGGGATTTTTTTTCATGGGAACTCGTCTCACGAGTTCCCTTGAGGCTTTGTTTTATTTTTTTTTTTCCCTTGAGGATTTTTTTTTTTTTTTTAAATTTGGGATTTTTTTTTAAAAAAAATATTTTTTTTCATGGGAACTCGTTTCTTCAAGAGACGATTTCTCTTGGGGTTTTTTTTTTAATTTGTAATAAATATTAATTTTTTTAAATTGGAAATCGACTCTTCAAGAAACGATTTCCCTTTTGAATTTTTATTTATTTTTTAAATGGAAATAAAATCGCCTTTTGAAAAGATGATTTTGATTATAAAAAAAAATTATTCGTTCACCCTCTTTCTTAAGTGGTAAAAACTATCATATATTTGTAATAACTTTTTTTACTATAATAATTTAAGAATAATTTTTTTAAATTACCATATTATTGAGAAAAGTCCATTGATTGTTTGGCCCCAATGAACACTGAGCTTCGTGTAGGAATGGACCGAATGATGGAATTGAAGAAACGAGTACCCATTTGGCATGCCAACCTATTTGTTCAAACTGTTCAGACATTGCTTTTTGATGTCAGATTCCAATGCCATATGCTGGTGGGGTTTCAATAATGTCTGATTTTGAAAGGATAAAAGTAGCAGGCAGCGGTGGTACGTGTCCATGTTAGTGTGGGCAGTGTGCTCTACTTATCTTTGGAGGCAACTTTAGGAGGCTTTTTAAAAAAATAATTATTTAAAAAAAAATTAATTCTTATCTTGGTTCACAAAAGCTTACTTTCAGTGTCGGTAAGAGAAGATTCAGTTGCATTCGCTGAACTTCCCCGGCCCCCTCTTTTCTTTTTTTCTTTTTTTCTTTTTTTCAAATTTCATTGTATTTATTGTCATCAAAATTAGACCCACAGGTGAGCTTGTTTGGTGGATTTGGATCAACAGGTGTATCGAGTTAAATGGGCCTCACCCAGTACAAGTAATGATAATGAATTGGAAAGTGTGCCCACTGAAAAAAAAACCGCTTAAAAAAATTTTTGAAAATCATTTTTCATATTTATTATACCACTTTTTAAAACAATTTTAAAAAATAAAAAATATATTATATTTTCTATTTTTAAAAATAAAAAAATGTTTTTTTATTATCAAATTTGTTTTTTTTAAGAAAAAAAACTATTTTTAAAAACAATTACTAAATAACTTTTAATTAAGTTATGTTTGGTTTGAAAAATATTAAAAAAAGAAATAAAATATATTAATTTTAAATGTTTGATTTTATTATAAAAATATTTGAAAAATTAAATTTAGTTAGAAATTTATATATTTTAAAATTATTCAATTTTTATAAATAAAAAAAGGTTAAAATAAATTAAATAAATTTAAAGTAATATAGAAATAATTTATTGACTTAAAGACTATATTTCACTCTCACAAAATTTGAGAGAAAAAATTTAAGTTTAAATCCCATAAAATCTTTAAAAAAATGTTAACTAAAGAAAGTAAAGAGGAAAGGAAGCATAATTTAAAAATAGACAAGTTTATAACCAATTTTAATCATATTTGATATCTTTATTTCTTTTATTTATATTTTTTTTCTCAATTTTTTCGGAATTAAACAAAACGCAATAGATTTTTTAAGCTTAGAGCTCTCATATTTGATTTTGATTATTTCTTTGTATGACACTTCATAGGTCAGAGTCATGCTCATATCTTTTTCCTTGGGTTATTTTCATTAGTAATATAATTTTTAAAAATACTTTCACATTTTTTAAATTCATTTAAAAAAAAAATAAGTTTAATATAAAAAGTGAATTCGTCTTTTAAAAAGAAAAGTTTAATATATTAAAAAAAAAGGGTTTAACCCATTATAAAAACTTTTAAGATAAAAAGTAAAAAATAAATAAGTATTTTAAAAAGATAAATTCAATATAAAATATATGTTTTCATCTTTTAAAAAGACAAACTTAGTGTAAAAATAAAAATACTAACAAAATTTATTTATTTTTTAATAATATTTTTTTAAAAATAAATTTTTCAAAAAAAAAAATCTCCCTTTCCTCAAAGTTAGGTTTACTAACATATTTTAAGTTATTTTGGCTCTTCTTTGAGTAATCTGAATTTTTAATATCAAACACCAAACATGTTCAAGTTGTTTACATCGTTGTCTTATTTTTCCTGTTGTCATTTTTCTCGTGTCTAGAACTTTCGATAGCAACGTCTCTTTTGCCTTAACAGCTAAGACATCCAAAGCGAATCTTTAGCTTTTTAACTTTTGTGACATTTTCTCTTCCTTTTCTTTAGAACCTTACCTCAAGAGTAAGGCATATTTACTATTGTGGCAGTCATGAAAATTTTTCCTAAGAAAACAACTCTACCTTGGTGGGAAAGTTTCTCTTCATTCAGAGTATCAATCACATCTTCTTGTCATTTTTATTGAAGTCAAAAAACTTGTACAAATTTCTTGCTTTTTAAGTGTTTTTTTCTCTTTCCTTTTATTTTCTTTCCAACATCTTCCCCAATCAAGGTAAAGTTGATTGAAATACTTTTCCTTTGGCATATGGAAAAATTGGGAATTAGAAAGAAAAAAAAAATTTAGATTTTTAACTTGTTTTCATAATTGAAATGCTCAAAATCATAGTAAGAAATGAAAGATTTTATTTCACAATGTTTTGAGTATAAAGATATATTTTTTTGTAGTTTTTGGAGAGGTAGAGTTTGGTGATGCAGAGTGTGATCTTCCTTCATTCATTGAGGACGAAGAATTCTCCTTTTGTGTTTTTTATAACCACTCTTTATGTGAAAGAGCATGTCATTCTTGTAAAGAGGTTAATTTTTCTATGGACTTTTTGCTAAATACCAAAATGACAAGGCAATTTGTCAAGGCGACACTATTGGTAGTCACTCGTATACTTGGCTTGACTTAAAGGTAATGAATCATAGAGTACCCCTTATCAGCATATTTGATGATGAACTAACTCTTTTTTTTTTTGTATTTCATGACAAACTAACTCTTTTTAGGGATATTTTATTTTGGCAGCACCATATAAATAGAAAGTCAATTATCGATACAGAAAGCTATCTAAAGAAGGTAAATATGTAAATTAAATAAAGTTATATTAGATTTTAAATTTATCAACTAAATTAAAAGTTTGTTTTATAATGCTTTTAAAAAAACGCTTCTAATATTGAAAAAACATTTTTGAAGAAAAATCAAATATTTAAAAGATAGAAAATAATTTTAAAAAGTTAAAAAATTACTTATAATACTTTCTAAAAATGCATTTGAGAGATCATTCTTTTAGAAAAACACTTTCACAAGAAATATTTTACATAAAAATATTAAACCCTAAATTACTTTTCGAATTGAATCAAATATCATCATAAACGTAAATGACAAGGGTAACAACACGAGTCTCATGAATCATGGGTCTAGTTTTACTAAATCTAAAAAATTTACATAATTTCTCCTAGAGGAACACAACTTTTTTCCAAGGGATTATTTTAATGAGCACCAATGTTGTTCTTCTTCATGTATTTGATGTAATACCATCATACTCCCTAATGATTATTTACAATTTAGCATTTTACCATTACACCAAAAGAACTTTTATAGGTTATGTTTGGTTCCAAAAAAGTATTAAGAAAAAAATTATTAAAGAAAATAATTTTCTCATGTTTGTTTCAACATAAAAAATAGGAAAGAAAATTAAATATAATTAAAATTAGATAGAAATTTATACATTCTAAAAGTATTTAACCTTATAGAAAAGGAAAAATAAGTTAAATGAGTTTTAAAGTAACATATAAAATAATTTATTGATTTTAAATCTATTTTTTATTTTCTTTCATTCTATTTTTCCTCTTTCTTTTTTTCCCTAACATTTTCCGAGAACCAAACATAGCTTAAGGAAAATGATTTTCTCATGTTTTGGTTTTACCATAGAAAATACAATAAAAAAAGTCAAATATAATTAAAATTAGTAAAAAAAACTTGTCGATTTTTAAATTATTTAACCTTTATATTGAAAAGTTAAATAAGTGGAATGAATTTGAAGAAGAATATAAAAACAATTTATTAATTTTAAATCTATTTTTTATTTTCCTTCATCTTTACTTTCCTTTTACTTTTCCTCTCTATTTTATTTCTCTATCATTTTCACTTAGGCTATGTTTAGTTCTCAAAAAATTTGAGGAAAAAATATAAATAAAATGAAAGAAAAGTGAAGAAAAAAAATATTTAAACTCAACAAATTATTTCTATATGTTTTTTTAAACTTATTTTATTATTTCCCTCTATTATATAAAGATTAAAATAATTTAAATATATATAAATTTTTAAGAAAATTTAATTATATTTGATTTTCGATTTTCTTTTATACTTTTCTAAAACATAACATTAAAAAAAAAAAAAAAAATTCTTAACACTTTTTTTTTCTTTTCTTAATACTTTTCGGGAACAAACATAGTCTTCAAATTTTTTAGAATCAGATATAACCTTAAGATTTAACTTGAAAAGTTTTGAAAGTTTCAAAATATTGGCATAATAATGACAAATATTTCCCCTTTTATTTGCACACAAATCAGTATGCAAATAATGCATTATAAATAAAGTAGGACATTAAATTTGGCCATAGATATATCCCTATACATGGACCCATAACCCTCATTTTACATGTGGGTATTTTTGCTGTACTGATAAAGTAGGAAAATATTCCATCATAATACTAAGCTTCTATTCATTGTGATAGATAGATCCATGATGATGGTATGGAAAGATCACCTTATGCCAATTGATTTAAAAGTGAATTACAAAAAAAGTAATAAAGTACTAGAGGGATATTAAATGTCAGTACACATTTAACATTTGTGTACTTGATAGTGAGGATGGGGGTATAAAAATAATCCTCTATTTTGCAAACATGGTTACTTTCAAGTTTTATTATAGATGATTAAAAAATAATAATTTTTTTTAAAAATTAAAAGGTATATGAAAATTGCCTCTTTAAGAGAAGATTTTTAAAAATTCTTCAAAAAAAAAAAAAAAAAAAGTCCAAAAATTGAACAAAAGATTTCTAAAAATTTTCAAAAAAAAAAGTTTTAAAGAGATGATCTCTTTTTTAAAAAAATCTTAAAATTAAAATCATCGAAGAGACAATTTTAATTTTCTCTAAAAAAAAAATATCATTTCTATATAATAATATATTGAATTTAATATACAAAATTAATAATATATTTGTAATAATTTATAATTAGTTTTATATCTTGAATTTAGTACATAAAATTAATTAATTTTATAAAACATATATTTTAAATATTTTTATTATTCTAAAAATATATTATTGTTTAAAATATTATTAATAATAAAAAAATGTCAATTGAAGAGGTAGAATTGTTTTCTCTTTTTAATTTTTGGGAGAAAACTAAAATCCTCTCTTTAAGAATAATTTTAGGTCATCTCTTTGGGGAATGACATTGCTTCTAAAAATAGCCTCCAGACAGTTTTTGTTTTTGAGAATTTCTTTTTCTTTATTATTATTTTTTTTTATTTAAAGAAAACACCTCTTGAAGAGATGATTTCGCTTGAATTTTTTTTTTCAAGAATTTTTAGAAATTGTATCCTAAAGAGATATGACTTTTTATTAATTCAAATATTATATCCCTGACTCTTATAGAAGTTTTGAAAGTATTTTCTTTCACTATTGTATTTTACAAATTACTTTTTTAATCTGCCATATAATTATAAAAAAAAACAAAAAAAAACCAAGTTTTAACCATGATTTGTCATGGTAGATGGGTTATTATGTTTTACCAATTTGAAAAACTCAATTTATACCATTGATTTATGGTTTAGACATATTTCCTATGTTTTGTTTCTATTTTTTTTTTTTTTTTTTAAAAAAAAGGTAATAACTTTTATATAAGATACAATAATTATTGGAAGCTTTTATTGAAAAAAAAATGATAATAAAAACTATTTTTTAAAAATAAGGTATCAAAAAATTTTACCATCTCAAAATTTAAAATGTTTAAAAATGATTTTTAAATATATAAGGTTAAATTTATATTTTTTGCACAAGATGTTCTACTTTTATATAAAAGTTTATTATTTTAAAAACAAAAAACAAAAAGTATATCTAAATACTAAATTGATTCTAGTATTTGATTTATGATATTATTAACAGTCCTATCATTTTTAAATTCTCTTCATTTTCTAATTGAAATAACCAAATCATATTACTCGATAATTCTCTTAGGATGCTAGTTGAAATTATCAAATCACTTTAATTGATTTACAATTAATAATAAAGTACTATTCATGAGGTTTGATTTGTCAAAAATCATAATAGACAACTTACAAATGGTTGAATCGTTCAACTTTGAAGCTTCATCCATCAATTATGTCATATCGAATTAGCAAATTATATCATGTCATATCTCTAAACTAGGTAACACCTTGTGCATTAATTTTGTCATATTACATCATTCAACCATGTGAACAACATAAAGATTTTAAAGGTTTCATTCTTTATCTAAATTTTTTGTTAAATGGATTCTAGGCACATTAATTCTGTCATGTTATGTAACTCAACCACATAAAACAATATTAAGATTCTAAAAAGTTTGATCTTTATCTAAATTTTTTGTTAAATGGATTCTAGGCACATTAATTCTGTCATGTTATGTAACTCAACCACATAAAACAATATTAAGATTCTAAAAAGTTTGATCTTTATCTAAATTTTTTGTTAAATAGATTTTAGGCATTACATAGAAATGCTAAATTGAAAAGTGAATACTAACAAAAGGAAAAAGTTGTCCACATTTTTGTAATGGTTTATACTAAAACATATATAAAGAAAAATTTAATGGGGATCTAAAGTTGAATCATCAATCTCTACCTGGAGGAGAGTTTTTGTACATTATAACTAATTATTGAGCATTTTTTTCTTTTATTTTATCATTAAATATGTATAATTCCATATTTCTAAATTATTTTCCGTCACTCACACTCTACCAATAGAAAAAAAAAAAACATATTAGAACAAGTAGTAAAGTAGAAGATTAAATAATTTTAGGTTTCATTCACATGGTAGGGTGTTACGTTATGTTTGATTCCAAAAAAGTACCTAATGTAGGGACTCTTCCCTCTGAGAAACACGTGGCACGCATCTCACAGTGACACATGGCACGCATTATCAGCCGGATCGTCATCACCCGGATTTCCCTAAAGATATACATGATGCGCTTCTCCTATCCGAACTGTCTCAAGAAAGTACAAGCGACGTTTCAGCTTCTCTTATCCGGACCGCTTCAAGGAAGAGCAAATGACGCTTATAAAACGTAGACACCCGGACAACCTCCATAATACATCCGCTCCACAAAATACATCCGGATAATCAACATATGCCATCCGGATATGATCATCCGAATCATTGACTAAAGCAATACAAGTCTTACACGCTATCACAAACAGCCAGCCAGGGCCCACGTCTTGTCACCTGCAGAAGTGAAAGGACGGGTTGAAGTGACAACAAGTCACTTCCTACGATCATTCTACATGATCACTTCCCACGATCTCTGACAGCCGCATCACCTACTACGGTTTCTGACAGCCGCCTGTAGGGTGGCGATGACCATGCTGCCACCTCATGTCATCATAACAACATAAAATATCTCCTCACCATTAATGAGAGGAACAGTGTCCCTGGCACTATATATAAGCCTTCACACGAAGAGGAAGGTGATCTCCGGAGACCTAGTAAAAAGCCAACTGATTTATATCTCCCTCTCTTAACCATGGCTAACAAAACCATCGGAGGGTGCATCCGGACACTCTGTCCGGATGTCTTTTGCAGGTGTAACGACTGAATCAAGAACCTTTGTGGGTTGATATATCGCGTGTCCATCCATTCAGCAACTACGTGGATCGTCAGAGACGCGAGGTACCAACATTGGCGCCGTCTGTGGGAAATTTTTTACTTTGGTTCAGTCACTAAATAAAGATGGCCACACCTTCCCGAAGCCGTTCATCTGGTAGAGGAGTGGAGGATAATTTTGAATGGCGTCAAGCCATCGAAAAAAGACAGTTGGCAAGCGAACGACAACTGAAAGCTCTCCTCCAGGAGACGGAAAGATTGAGAGAAGAAAACGCTGTATTACGCATCCAGGCTTCAACATCAGGGCCTCCTCGACGTCAGCATTCAAGAGGCCAAGTAGCAGACTCAAGGCCTCAACAAGAACCAGAATCGATATATCCCGGAACAATAGGAGCTATCCCAGGAGCATGCAACGTGAGGCCTCATGAGCCACGCACGCCTATGCCTCGAGCTCCTCGTGAGGAAAGCTCAGACTCTACTCACTTTTCAGCGAAAAAACAACGTGATAAAAAATCTCAGTTGTCAAATTCGATGCGCGCAAGGCTAGGCCCACAGGAGCCTGGAAGATCAAGGCCACCAATGGCCACAACCTGGGCACCACGCCCTGACCCCATGGCCACCCCCATGGTGCAAAACGTTCACCCGCATCGTGACCCCGTAGTCACCCCTGTGATGCGGAACGTTCATTCGCACCCAGCGGAACAACCAACTGGGAGAAACATCCCAAACGAGCCACCCATTGGCTCCATCAGCAAAAGGCTGGATGACATGCTCTCCACGCCTTTCTGCTCTCATATCATTAATTACGAGCCCCCAAGGGGATTCCTCGTGCCAAAATTTTCCACATACGATGGAACCAATGATCCCTTCGATCACATCATGCACTATCGATAGCTCATGACGCTCGATATTGGCAACGATGCACTACTATGCAAAGTATTTCCCGCCAGCTTGCAAGGACAGGCCCTCTCATGGTTTCATCGCCTACCTTCCAACTCTGTCGGCAATTTCAGGGACTTGTCCGAAGCTTTCGTGGGACAATACTTGTGCTCCGCTCGACACAAGCAAAATATCAGCACCCTGCAGAACATAAAAATGCAAGATAACGAATCCTTGAGGGAATTCATGAAGCGGTTTGGCCAAGCCGTGCTTCAAGTAGAGGCTTGTAGTATGGATGCTGTCCTACAGATCTTCAAGCGAAGTATCTGTCCAGGCACTCCATTTTTCGAATCACTGGCTAAAAAACCTCCTACAACAATGGATGACTTATTCAGGCGCGCTAACAAATATTCAATGCTCGAAGATGACGTACGTACAGCCACCCAGCAAGTTTTGGTTGCCGGACGGCCATCTAGAAGTAACGCGGAGAGAAATACTAAACCTCCGGATCGGCCAAAGCCATCTGACCGAAGGCAGGAAGGGCCAAGTCGCCCGGAAATGTCTCCTTTCACACCTCTTTCTATATCATATGAGAAACTTCTCCCAATGATCCAGGGCTTGTCCGACTTCAAGTGGCCTAGACCCATTGGAACGGACCCATCCACAAGGGATCGTAGTAAGAGATGTGTCTTCCACAAGGATCATGGCCATACAACAGAGACATGCCGAGCTTTCCAGTATCTGGTCGAGAGACTCATAAAAGCAGGACATTTGAAGCAATACCTCCGATCAGATAATAGAGAAAGGGACCCATCCCAACATCACAACTCCGGGGCCCCTAGGACCCCAGTTGCCCCCAAGGCAGTTATAAACTATATTAACGGAGGTCCATCTGACGAGGAGTACGACTCTAGGCGAAAGAGACAAAAATTGTTGCGGGCCGCATCAATACGCGAACGCATCAATTCCATCCAGCCTGGGCTAACTGGAGGGGGCCCTCGCCCCATAGATGGGACAATCATTTTCCCACCAGTAGATCCCACCCGGACACTGCAACCACATCGCGACGCTCTCATCTTGTCCCTGGAAATTGGGGACTTCGATGTGCGGTGTATCTTGGTTGACCCAGGCAGTTCGGCCGATCTTGTGCAAGCATCAGTCGTTGGCCACATGGGACACAGTCTCGCGGGCCTCGAAAACCCTGGACGAATCCTATCCGGATTCAACGGGTCTTCAACTACATCCTTGGGAGACATTGTACTGCCGGTCCAAGCAGGCCCAGTCACTCTCAACGTACAGTTTTCAATAGTACAAGAGTTATCACCCTTCAATGTCATTTTGGGGCGCACATGGCTCCACTACATGAAAGCTATCCCCTCTACATACCATCAAATGGTGAGTTTTCTCACCAACGATGACCAAATTGACCTATATGGCAGCCAATTAGCCGCTCGCCAATGCTATCAGATAGCACGAGAAGCAGGGGCCAACCAGGAGGATACATCTCCCCCTGAACCCAGCCATATACATGACCAATAGCAATTATTGGGTCCGGCGGACAAAGATCCCCCGGCAGCAGATCCCTTACAAACAATCCAAATTTCGGAGGAAAACACTCACCTCACGAACATCAGTTCCCTCATGACGACCGAAGAAACTCAGAGCATGCAAAATATCCTCAGACGAAACCATGACATCTTCGCATGGGCACATTCTGATATGAGGGGAATTCATCCATCTATTACATCTCACAGGCTTAACGTCTTTCCAGCTGCCAGACCCGTCCGGCAGAAGATTAAACGTTTCCACCCGGATAGACAGAAAGTTATCCGGAATGAGATTGACAAATTGCTAGAAGCTGGATTCATCAGAGAAGTATCTTATCCGGATTGGTTGGCAAACGTAGTGGTGGTACCCAAAAAAGAAGGAAAATGGCGAGTTTGAGTAGATTACACCAATCTCAACAATGCATGTCCAAAAGACAGTTTTCCCTTGCCACGAATAGATCAAATTGTGGATTTCACTTCCGGGCAGGGGATGCTCTCTTTCTTGGATGCCTTCTCCGGATATCATCAAATCCCCATGTCCCCGGATAACGAAGAAAAGACAACATTCATAACTCCACACGGCCTCTATTGCTACAAAGTCATGTCATTCGGACTCAAAAATGCTGGCGCCACTTATCAAAGATTGATGACTAAAATCTTCAAACCTCTGATAGGCCACACAGTAGAGGTATATATTGATGATATAGTGGTTAAAAGCAAAACCCGAGAGCAGCATGTCCTTCACTTACAAGAAGTTTTTCACCTCTTACGAAAGTATGGCATGAAGCTAAACCCTTCTAAATGCGCCTTTGGTGTAAGTGCTGGCAAATTTCTAGGACTTATGGTCAGCCAAAGGGGCATAGAAGTCAGCCCGGATCAAGTCAAGGCAGTCATGGAAACACCCCCTCCCAGGAACAAGAAGGAGTTGCAACGCCTCACAGGCAAGCTCGTTGCATTAGGGCGTTTCATAGCCCGCTTCACTGATGAATTGCGACCCTTCTTCTTGGCAATACGAAAAGCTGGAGCACATGGATGGACGGACAGTTGCCAAAACGCTTTCGAAAAGATTAAGCATTGTCTTATGCAACCACCCATCTTGAGCAGCCCCATCCCAAAGGAAAAATTGTACATATATCTGGCGGTATCAGAATAGGCAATCAGCGTCGTTCTATTCCGCTGCCCCTCACCCAAGGAGCAGAAACCTATCTACTACGTCAGCAGGGTATTGGCAGACGTAGAAACCAGATATTCAAAAATGGAGCTAACAGCCTTAGCCCTTCGAAGCGCTGCTCAGAAGCTACGCCCTTATTTCCAAGCTCATCCAGTGATCGTACTGACTGACCAGCCCCTTCGCAACATTCTGCACAAGCCAGATTTAACCGGGAGAATGCTACAATGGGCCATTGAATTAAGCGAGTTTGGAATCGAATTCCAACCCAGATTGTCCATGAAAGGCCAAGTAATGGCGGACTTCGTGCTAGAATATTCCCGAAGACCCAGTCAACACCACGAATCAAGTAAACAAGAATGGTGGATTCTGCGAGTTGACGGAGCCTCACGCTCGTCAGGCTCTAGAGTTGGGCTCCTACTACAGTCCCCAACTGGGGAGCATTTGGAGCAAGCCATCCGGCTGGGATTCTCTGCCTCTAACAATGAAGCAGAATATGAGGCCATCTTGTCCGGATTGGACCTCGCCCTTGCTTTATCCGTCTCCAAACTCCGGATCTACAGCGACTCACAACTCGTAGTAAAGCACGTCCAGGAGGAATATGAGGCTAAGGACGCACGCATGGCGCGATACTTAGCTTAAGTAAGAAACACCTTGCAGCAATTCACCGAATGGACAATCGAAAAAATCAAGCGAGCTGACAATAGGCGCGTTGACGCCTTGACCGGCATAGCTACCTCCCTCCCCATCAAAGAAGCTATTCTATTGCCTATACATGTGCAAACCAACCCCTCTGTCACAGAGATTTCCACCTGCAAAACCATTGAGGCAAACCAAGCGGACGATCAAGAATGGACGTACGACATTGCAGAATATCTCCGGACAGGCACCCTACCCGGAGATCCCAAACAGGCACACAAAATCCGGGTGCAAGCTGCCCGTTTCACCTTAATTGGGGGGCACTTGTACAAACGATCCTTCACAGGACCTTACCTTCGGTGCCTAGGGCATTCAGAGGCCTAGTATATGTTAGCTGAGTTACACGAGGGAATATGCGGGAATCATTCAGGAGGACGATCTCTGGCACATCGAGCCCATTCACAAGGATATTATTGGCCAACAATGAAGAAAGACGCGGCAGCATATGTCAAAAAATGTGATAAATGTCAAAGGTATGCTCCCATTCCACATATGTCATCAGCAACATTGAAGACAGTCTCAGGCCCATGGCCTTTTGCGCAATGGGGCATGGATATAGTGGGACCCCTTCCAGCAGCGCCTGCCCAGAAAAAGTTCCTCCTTGTCGCCACTGATTACTTTAGTAAATGGGTGGAAGCTGAAGCATATGCTAGCATCAAAGACAAAGACGTCACCAATTTTGTATGGAAAAACATTGTTTGCCGTTTTGGAATCCCCCAAACCATCATAGCTGACAATGGTCCACAATTTGACAGCATTGCATTCAGGAATTTCTGTTCGGAGCTAAACATCCGGAATTCATACTCCACACCGAGATATCCTCAAAGTAATGGGCAAGCAGAAGCCACAAACAAGACCCTAATCACTGCCTTAAAGAAAAGGCTTGAACAAGCTAAAGGGAAATGGGTCGAGGAGCTACCCGGCGTCCTATGGGCCTACCGAACTACACCCGGACGGCCAACAGGAAATACTCCTTTCGCCCTCGCATACGGAATGGATGCAGTCATTCCTACTGAAATAGGTCTTCCTACTATCCAGACTGACGCAGTAAAACAGAATGATGCAAACACGGAATTAGGAAGAAATTTGGATTGGACGAATGAAGTAAGAGAAAGTGCAGCCATCCGGATGGCAGACTATCAACAGAGAGCATCCGCTCATTACAATCGCAAAGTGAAGCCCAAAAGCTTCAAAAATGGTACGCTAGTCCTTAGAAAAGTTTTTGAAAACACTGCTGAAGTAGGCGCAGGGAAGTTCCAAGCTAACTGGGAAGGACCCTATATAGTGTCTAAAGCATGTGAAAGTGGAGCCTACTATTTACAAAAGTTAGACGGAACTCCATTACTTAGACCATGGAATGTGTCTAATTTAAAACAGTACTATCAATAAAAAGCAAGACAAGTACAAATGGAAAAAAGTAGTATTTTATTAATGAATATCAATGTATGAACAAAGAGGTCTCTGGACCACAAAAATACAAAAAGAAGATTACAGAAGAAATTGCAAAGAGAAAAGCTATCAAGGAGCAGGCTTGTCATGAAGTTTCTTTTCTTCACCTGGGGGAATTGAAGGGACGTCCCGCTTGATGCCGTTCTTCTTCATGCAGCACCGATACCCAAAGATGAACGTATCATCCACTTGTTTTTAGTATTCTGCTTCAAGTTCCTCCCTCTCTGCAGCAAACTCCCGTTCTAGCTCCTCTTTTTGTGCAACCAAGCGCAGCTGCAAATCTTCCCTCTGTTTCTTTTCGATAGAAACCTCTGTCCGGAGGTGCCTCACCTCCCCCCTCAGCCGGGCCATCTCATTTGCTGTCTCATGCAGGCGGTCGGCTGTTGATTCCTCCCGGCTCTTTGCCTCAGCCAAATCCACCCGGAGGGCTTCATTATCTTTTCGAATGATGGATAAACTAGCTTCAGCCTCTTCCAGTCTCAGGCGCAACTGGTTTTCACTTTCTTTATGTCGAGAGGCGAAGATCTTCATATAATCAGTGGTCCGTAGCAGGTCAGAAAAGAGATCGTGTTGTTGGGCCATGCCGCGGAGACCACTCACCAGCTGACACACAAACAAGCAAAGCCAAGTTATAAATCATACCACAACAACACATCAAAATGACAAAAGAATCAAAAAGCACAAAAACAGTTTACCGTTTCCACCATCTCGAACATCTTGGCTGAGGGCATGATGTCAGGCGAGCCGGGTGGAATTTGTTTCAGCTTATCTTCCAACTCCGCGTAGCTAAAAGAGCTAGCGAAGGAGCAAGTTGTGTCATTAACAAGTTCCCTCCCCGATGAAGCAGCAGAAGGTGACTTTCGTTCCAGGTGTGGGGCCTCAACATTTATGGCCGGATGGGTCTCCCCGGGTGCAACCTCATCCGGGACCATCACCGGGACGGCTGGAATCTCAGTTGCCATCTCCACTTCGCCCCCCTCCGGATGAGCGTCATGGGCGGATGAGCAACTAACTTCGATCTCTTGCTGACGATCTTGAAGCCGCTCGAGGAGTCCAGACCTTAGATTGCGCGCCGAACGCGGCCTCTTTGAAGGTGGCCCCTTCACCAGAACAAGAGCCAGACGGTCCGGAACGTCGGAGGGCTGACTCTGGCTTTCTGCCCCTGCTTCTTCCATCAGGGTCGCACAAACGGCCTCAGCTGCATCGGCATCCGGATTAGGGGAGGCCGGATGGTTGATGGACGCAGCTTCCTCAGCCAAATTAGCCAGACGGGCAACCGTTGCCAAGGAGGTACTTGAGTGGTTCAGCCCCGCGACGTGTCCGGATCCGCTTGAGATAGAATGAGGAGCGGGGTTCACGGGCTCCTCTATTATTACCTCCGCCTCATGGGTAATTGGCAGAAGAGCAAATTCTTGGGGAGGAGTGGGCTCCTTCACTCCCTTCCCATTCTTCACCAGCTTCTTCTTTTTCGCTGGAGCTTTATTTGGAGGAGAGTCTGCGCCGCGTTTCTGTCCGGGAGCCTTCCGAAGGGTCCCTTCGTTTTTCTTCTTCTCCCGATTATCTAGGAGCGCTCGGCGTTTTTCAGCGTCAGCCTCTTTAAACGCCTGGTAAATCGGGAGATCCTTCACAGTATAATGCTCCCCAGGCACTACCTCCTTTGGCATTTTCCTGGGGAGAATGTTGACAACATACTCTTGCGACTCCCGGACGACCGCCATCAGGTTCCGCGCATTGAGCAGCGTCTTGTAGTGCCTCTCCTTGGCGTCTATCTCAAATAGTTTACTGAGACAGGCAAAAGACGCCTTTTCCACCCAGTCCACAAGGTGGTCCCTTTTTTCTGGACCTACATTGACAGCAACAAAGGATGAGAATATCATCCGGAAAAATCAACAAAAGACAACAAAATAAAAGCCGGACAAAAGTCGCAAAGCAAACCTACCCGGAATCTCTAAGGAATAGTTCGGAGAGAAGGGCCTCCCCGGATGCTTCGACCCCGCCCATGCACCCTGGACCATCACGTGTCCCTTCGCCCCTCCCTTCGTCAAGTCTGGCAGTTCCGTCACCAATTGAAGGGAGGGCAAGTGCGCGGACATGATGAAGATGTCAGTTTTCGCCTTCTTCAACGAATAGACGAAAAACACCTCCAACAGCGTGAGGTCGAGGTTGTACAGCATGTTTATGATGCTGCATCCCATCAGCACCCGGATGATATTGGGATGAATGAAGGCGGGTGGAATCTTGGTGAAATGGAGGAATTCCTTGAACAACGCCGACAGAGGGAACCGGAGCCCCGCGTTGAAGTGTTCCTTGGAGAAGATGACGATATCTTGTTCAACTTTCTCAATAGATACGACATCCTCCCCATTCAAAAATTCCACAATTACGCCATTTGGAATGCAGAATCGATCTCGGAACTCCTTTTCGCTCAGTTTGTCTGTAGACTTCTCATGAGCGTCGCCAACTCGGGCAGATGAAGCAGCTTTCTTCTTTGAAGACATTTTTTAGGACGAGATTGAACCAAAACCTACATACAAGAAACGCAACAGTTAAGCACAGCAATCCAGAAAATCAACAAACACCAACATTCAAACACACAGTCGCAAGCGATTTGCCCAAAGCAAGTCAGAAATCAAGCCAATAAACAAACAAGCGCAACAAAGGGAAAACAAAAGCAAAGTGCACGTACCAAATAGAAATGCCGAGAAGAAAGGTTGATGTTGCGATACAAAATCACCGGCAAGAAAAAACTCTAGGGTTTTTTACTCAGAAAAGCAAAGGAAAGCACAGAAGGAAGAAGAAGCAAAAACTCTCAGAAAAAACGCAGTAGGAAAAATACAAACAGAAGGCACAGTCTGCTATTTATAAGGGGACAGCCCCTCGGAAAACCAAACGCCCAAACAACGCCATCATTGAAACGACATGCTGCCTGGGAATACCTAGAGTCGGCGGCTCATCATAAATGCCTTTTTTGCTTCCGCACCCCCACTTGCCACGTGGCCCAACCAAATAAAAGGTCGATTGGGTTTCAAAAAGCCAATTATTTTTTTTAACCCGCCCATTTTTTGAACAAAAATAGGCAAGTTAAGGGGGCAATGTAGGGACTCCTCCCTCTGAGAAACACGTGGCACGCATCTCACAGTGACACATGGCACGCATTATCAGCCGGATCGTCATCACCCGGATTTCCCTAAAGATATACATGATGCGCTTCTCCTATCCGAACTGCCTCAAGAAAGTACAAGCGACGTTTCAACTTCTCTTATCCGGACCGCTTCAAGGAAGAGCAAACGACGCTTATAAAACGTAGACACCCGGACAACCTCCATAATACATCCGCTCCACAAAATACATCCGGATAATCAACATATGCCATCCGGATATGATCATCCGAATCATTGACTAAAGCAATACAAGTCTTACACACTATCACAAACAGCCAGCCAGGGCCCACGTCTTGTCACCTGCAGAAGTGAAAGGACGGGTTGAAGTGACAACAAGTCACTTCCCACGATCATTCTACATGATCACTTCCCACGATCTCTGACAGCCGCATCACCTACCACGATTTCTGACAGCCGCCCGTAGGGTGGCGATGACCATGCTGCCACCTCATGTCATCATAACAACATAAAATATCTCCTCACCATTAATGAGAGGAACAGTGTCCCTGGCACTATATATAAGCCTTCACACGAAGAGGAAGGTGATTTCCGGAGACCTAGTAAAAAGCCAACTGATTTATATCTCTCTCTCTTAACCATGGCTAACAAAACCATCGGAGGGTGCATCCGGACACCCTGTCCGGATGTCTTTTGCAGGTGTAACGACTGAATCAAGAACCTTTGTGGGTTGATATATCGCGTGTCCATCCATTCAGCAACTACGTGGATCGTCAGAGACGCGAGGTACCAACACCTAATACAAACAAAAATTTAAAAATCATTTTAGCCTTTGGCGATATTGCATTTGAAATGGTTGAAACATACCAGTTACAAATTTTATTTTAAATTTTGTACAACCATTTGATGGCATAAAGAATATCATCCTATACAAATTAATTTAAGAATTATTGGATAATAAAGTCTAAATCAATCTTGTTATGATTTATAGGAGATGCCAGAGGTTAAACTCTTAATGTATGATGAGTTTGCCCATGTTATATTTTTAACCCTTTTATGATTTAGGCATCGTTTTAGAGAAAGAAAATATGACTACAATAGTAATTGAGAGGAGAGAGAGAGAGCTTTCATCATTATACCTCTTCTCTTTCATTTGATTAGCGGAGTCTTGAGTGTTGGTGCATTTTGTGGATATAGGGATTGCCTTGATCGCCAAACTATCTTAAAAATCTCTTATATTTTCTTTATTTACGCTTGTGTGTGGGATTTGGTTAATAACTGGTATCAAAGTGCCCAGGTTCACAAATCCTAGGTTTCACATATTTAACCAATCATTATTTGAGTGAAAGTAATGGAATCAAATAAGGATTCATACAAAATCAAGAAATTCGATGGTGCAAATTTTGGTTTCTAAAATATGCAGATGAAAGATTATCTATACAGAAAGATTTGTATCTCCAATAGGGAGAGAAGCCAAAATTGATGGATAAAAAGGAATGAAATTTGATGGATCACAAAACCCTTAGTGCGATTAGGTTAACCCTATTGAAATCAAATGGAAGATTGTCAATACAAAAAGATTTGTATCTCTAGTAAGGGGAGAAGTTAAAGTTGATGGATAAAAAGAAATGGAATTTGCTGGATTGCAAAACCCTTGGTGAGATTAGGTTAAACCTATTGAAATCAGGTGCCTTCAACAAAATAATAATAATAAAGGACACAATAGTGTCTCCCATGGTTTTCTAACTAGTACGTATGAACAACCCTTTAGAGCAAATAAGGTATACCTATTAAGAAGTTGTTTAATTTGAAAATGTGTGAGAATAAGAATTTCAAGTAACACTTGAATGAATTTGATGAGATCATGAATCTTCTAGAAAATAAACTCAATCATCTACCTTCACATAAAAAGCAAAATAAAATCAAAATTAAGTAAAAAAAAAAAAATTAAATTTATAATATCTCACTCAAAATTCTTCATCATTGGCCCAAATTTTCTTAATTTATTTCTTATATATGTGTAAGTGAAGTTATAAATACAAATTATCAAGAACTTAGATTTAAATAGGAAAAAAATAAAATGCCAAAACATTTTATTCTACAAATAAACAAGAAAAATGGATAATAAAAAAAGAATTAAAGTACTTTTATTATTTGAAAATTAGTCCTAATTTTGCTCATTAAGCTAGTTAATCAAGAATTAATATTTATTAACTATAAATTATGGGTGTGATAAAAAAGTGTCCACTAAAAATTTGTTCATCCAATTACCAATTATGGCATGAAAAATGATAAAATAATGTAAGAGTGATAAAACAACTTTCACCAAAGTTTGAGAATAAAAGAAAGACATAAGATACCATTGATATCAATGCGAACGTTCTATTTTTTTTTTAGTCGTATTTTATTTTATTTTACTTAAAATTGTTAATGAATGAAGGAAGGTTTTTTTTTTTTTTTTCATGATAATAACTTCTAAATAAAGACAAAATTTGGCTTATTTTTTATTTTTATTTGAATTTGGTAGCTTATTTGTCCTTTGATCACAAAATTCTATTATATTTTCAAGTTCGAAAAGCTTCAAGAACAAGTTGAAGATTCATAATTCATTATTTTAGAAGCTAAATTAATTATATTGTATTTAACTCTTTTAAAAATTGAACTTAAATATAAAATTATTGCCAATTTTATTTCATTTAATTTTTTAATTCTTCATTGGTATTCATAATTTTAAAAAATGATGAAATATAATAAAAAAAATGAAGTGGTAATTTCTTTGATTTTTTTTTAAATTGTCTATGTTTTCTTTGAATGTTTTAAAAATAAACTTTAAAGTAAAAAAAATATCAATTCTTTGTCTCAAATTTTAGGGTTAGTTTTAATTATCTCGCCTAATATTTTAACTAAATACATGTAACTCTATAAGTTGAAAAAGATAAGGGAGGTATTTAGTTAAAACCCCATAGGTTAATGAAATTAATCCAAAATTTTAATTATTTAATTTATTAAATAAATTTTTTTCTTAATAAAATGAAATACATAGAAAAATAAATAAATTTCTTTTTTTAGAAAGTATCAATATAAATTAATTTTCAAAAAATTAAAATTAAGTGAAATAATTTTTTTTAATGCTTATTCAATTTGTATAAAATAATATTTATTGGTATACTAAAATTCGTGTTTTTATTTTTTTAAATTGAATTATAAATAATTAAAGATACTTGAATCTTTTGGCAAAAAAAAAAAAAAAAAAACAGAATAGTATTCTTTTAAATAATAAAATTAATAATTTAATAGTCTTATAAGAGAACAGAAGATCCTCAATCTTCCAACCCCTTCCATTCTCATTTTAAAAACTTGTTGAACTTAAAGTCTTATACCATTTAAGTTAAAAAGAATACAGAGAAAAATAAGTAGTAAAAAAAAGATAGTAAGAGGAGATAATTTTTTGGAAAGGATCCAAATAACTTTTGTTATTGAATTATTTACTATGTTCATGCGATGTAATAATTTTCAATTAAATCTGAATGGAGTGAGTTAAAAAATATATAGAAAGTCATATAATAATGAACGTGGAGAACCAATATCTGTGGTTTTTTTTTTTTTTTTTACCATCATAGTTTATTTGGATAATTTATTTTTTTTTTTCTATTTTTACAATTTTTTATTGATATAATAATGAATTCTAAGTATAAATCAATATTTTTTTGTCTACCATTTTGTGTTTATTTTTATTTTTGGTTTATATTTATTTTACTATTTTCATGTTTTATTACTAAAAGAGCCATTTAGAAATCAATATCTTTTATCATTCTAATTTAAGTTTTAGTATCATTCTTAATTTTCTATTTCCTCATAATGATTTATTTTATTATTATGAATTCGTTAGATCATATTTTCTAAAACTTGTTTTCTAAAACAAGTTTTAGAAAACCTGGTTAAACAGGTTTATATTTTCCTTTTACTTTTAAAGATCGATGAAAACAATTTCTACTTATTATCTAAAAATGATTTTCTATTTAATTTTTTTTAAAAAAAAATTGTTTCCAAAAAACAACAACTAAATAGTGTTAGAAAATTTTTAAAATAGTTTTTATTTTTATTTTTTTTAAATCACACGGCCAAAAAAAGTCTTACTTTTTTAGTTTTTATTAAATTTAAATATGAAGAGATAAGTAATAACTTATTTTATTAACAAATGTTAGATTATTAGAGTGATGGATGTCAAATTTATTGTTGACATAAAAAAATTGATGGAACATATTTTGTCAAAAGAAATTCAAACTTCTTATTTTAAAAAAGGGAAAATAATTATTTCCAAAATAGGATTTACCATTGACAAGGTAAAAATGGTAAAAAATTTCCTATAATATTATGTCTTAATCCAATGTCTAAATATATTTATTTAATAAGTATCAAAAAGTTACTATTAGTCAAATAGATCAATCAAATTGTAATCGATGTCGGTAGAGAAATGTTTTATTTATATTTTGATTTTATTTATTTGTATCATCGATTCATTGATTTAGATCTTATCCGATTTCATCCTATACGATTTTAAGTTTAATATTTCACCCGATATATCAAATAAGGAGTAAAAAAATTATATATATTTAGATTTCACCGATTTCATCTCATATGATCTTAAGTTTAATATTTCACCTGATATATCAAATAGGGAGGAAAAAAAAAAATGATTTAGATTTCACCGGATTTCATCTTATATGATCTTAAGTTTAATATTTCACCCCATATAACCAATAGGAAGTAAAAAAAATATTGTGGAAAAGTAACCCTAAAGCTTATTTATGTAATTTAATTTAATAATTAAATATAGTAAAATAAATAAATAAATAGAGCCGTCAAATGCGACCACCGATGTTTCAACCTCCAACTCCACTGCCTCACACCAACAGCTGCCTTAAAAGTTAAAATCACTATAGGTTATGGTTGCCGTCAGATCTCTCACAACGGACGGTTCAGATTTTGACTCAGCGCTGCCCGACCAGGCCCCTAGAATCTAACTATTTTAATAAAATATATTACTTTTAGAAAGCTGATATCCTCACGGGCTGGTGAGATAGGAAGGTTCCACCGCCAATGAGAATTAGTCTTTTCAAGGACAAAACCAAGTCAACATTTCTTTCTCCTTCCAACCAGCAACCAATCTAGACTAGGTGTTCCTCACCCTCTCGTAACTTTACCCCCCTACTATTCCTCCTTTCCTATAAAAAGAGGTGGTCAACCTTGTAGCCAAACAACCCGCTTTGTATGAGGAGAGACCCTGAGAGAGTTCTCTTTCTCTCTCTACACGCTCTCTCTAGTTTCTCTCTCTGGAAATAGCTGGTACGTATGTGTATCTTTCTCTCTTCTTTCAATCGATTTAATGATAACTATGAAACTGTACTCTGATTGTGTGTCGATTTTTAGGTTTTTTTTTTTTTTTTTTTTTTCTTTCTGTTGTTTAATTCGATCGATTTTGCTTAGATCCCTCTTTTTTCTCAGGCGCTCAGATTCATATAAAATGCTGTTTCTTTTTTTCATTTTTTTTTGGTTGTTTTATTGTTGTTTGGGTCAGATTATGATCGGTTGTGGCTTTCAGGTGTATAAATTGTTTGGTAAGTTTTGAATCTACCAAACCCTAATTGGATGTTAGGGGTTGGGTTTATTAATTGGAGATTTAATAATCTGTATGTTTATAAGTTAGATCTTGATGGGTTTAGATCATAGTTTTGTTTCAGAATCTGCAGATCGATTCTTCTATGGTCTTTAATTTGGGTCTTATATGTTTCTTTAGAAAATTATTCAGATTTTTTTGTGTATGTTCAAATTTCGATTTTTATTTGCATCATTAATTATAATTGAAATTCAGGGTCTTCATCTAAACTCCTTAATAAATGTTATTTATTAACTAGGGTCTTCACCTAAACTCCTTAATAAATTATTTATTTGTGAATTATTTATTTATTTTTGCAAAATCAATTCTTTTGTTTTTTTTTTCCAATCTCTGGCTATTTTTAATTGCCTAGAGGAAACTGTCTGTACAACATATTGTGTCAATTGCGATTTATTGATATAATATTATTGGAAGAATGTTTAAAGAATATCATAATGTGAGTGTGAGGTAACAATAGTTGTAATCTTCAGCACTTATACTATATGTGGAGGGTGGTGACACATGTTTATTTTTATTGGATCTTTGTGTTGTATGTTTATGAGGAAAGCTAACAACTAATGTTCAACACTGACAGATGCTATCTCTTTTGGTACATACTGTATATCTGTTGTCATTTAAATTGGGCTTGCTCGTTCCTTTTTGATTAATAAAAATTGTTTAATTGTCACAAAGAGAAGCATACCATGTATGGAGACATGGCATTCTCCTCTTTAGTTTCATGCTGTGATATATAATTTACTGAAGGGACACTAAGTGTAATTTACTAATTTCCTATGAACAAAGCTTGCTGGTAATTCCTTGTTCCCATCATAGTTGTTAAAAGTGCACTCAAGCCCAAGGCACAACCAGCTATAGCGCCTATAGCGCCTGACCTGCCAAGGCTTATGTCTTGTTGGAGAGGCGTGCCTTGTCTGTTTTCTTTTTCTCTCACAAAACTCTTATTCTTGAAATGTCTATGTGAATATTAAAACTTTGTATATTTTCTTTATTTTTTTTGGATGATCCTTTTAAATGCCTAAAATCTTGAATTTTGTTGTTTTGATTGAATTTTGGATCATATTTTATAAATTTGGCATGCGCCCTAGGTTGCGTTTCATTTCAATCAAGCGCATGATTTGTGTTGCGCCTAAGCCTTATAAGACTTTTGTGCCTTAGGTGTGCATTGTGCTTTTTAAAACTACGGTTCCCATCTGGTTGCACTTGCTTGTTGACTGTGGGATTTCATTTGTTAAGAAAAATAACTTTAGACATAAATACTTAATAGTGTTGAGAGATGAAGTTATTAGCAGTTCAATTTGAAAGTGCAGTCCCGGCAGCCTGTTATTTCCATTTTTGAAAGGAATGAGGGGCAAAAAAATGGTCCCACTTGAATAACCCCACCACCGAAATAATCCCTTCATGGTTAGCCATCCAAACCTAATGTCCAAATTTTCTCTTCCATGTTTCCTTTTTCGATGGTTCTGTATGCTAGGCCCTCACGCACATGTGATTCACCCCCTCATTTGCATCATTAATGAGGTTTGCATCTTATAAAAAAATAATTGTAATAAGTATAACTCCACCTTCCTAGATTTCCTCTAATGGTAGAGAAGTCTTTTGAGTGTTGACAATTTTTTCACAATGTGTGAAAACATGCCTTAAATGAGATAATCATTCTTTATTCACTTAAAGTAATGGACTGATAGTATAGATTGATGGGTGTTTCTTTAGGCTCATGGAATGTCTTCATGCCATGTTGTTTCTCTTCTCCTGCTGTTTTTCTCATTTTGCCTTTTTTATATATTGATTATATTGGGTTTATTTCTAAGCTATATTTTACATTTTTGATATCTTTCATATAGATATTCTTACTCTATTTTTTCATCTTTTTAGATCTGTGTTACATTGTTGGAGTCTAGTTCGTGGATTTGCCCCTTTATTGCATAAGTGGTAGGTTATTGAAGTGCTTCAATCATGTTCGGGCGTCCCCCAAGGAGGAGTGATAGCACCAAGTACTATGATATTCTTGGAGTTTCAAAAAATGCCAATCAAGATGAACTGAAGAAGGCATATAAAAAGGCTGCCATAAAGAACCACCCAGACAAGGGTGGAGACCCGGAGAAGGTAAATCCTTATAAACCTAGACCACCAAAGCCACCATAACCACCACAATTACAGTTACAAATTCTTTTTAAAGATCTCCTATGTGAATGAACTACCCGAGTTCAATAACATTTTCTCTGATGTCTTTTATCTCATGAACATCAACATTATACAATACCATTGGCAAACTTGCCTTTAAGTTGGCCTCCCAATTCTCCAAGTCCCATGAGAAACTATGAGATCAGATGACACTAGGATTACAGGTTGACAGGTTCTTGGGAATCTATTAATGTCCATCACTTATGTCCATTATTTCTTACCATTCTCTATTATATCCCTTCCCTTCAGAAAAAAAGGGGTTTATAACTTCGGATGAACATTTAATGAATGCAACATACTGAGACTGGAGGGATATCTGTTGACTATTGAGCTAAAAGCTCCCCATCAGTGTTCAGTTGGGAAATGTGAATTTTTTCATTACCAATGAAATCCTTTTTAACAAGCAAGCCTAAAAAGGAGGTTTCCTTATTAGCATCCTTCTAGACCTTTCTATTTGTTGGTTCAAAGTGATACTGGAGACTGAACCAAGAAATTTTAGTCAAAAAGGAGATCTGAATGGTCGCTTTTAGAAAGTTCTGTGCTTCTCATGTAAATAGTGAGTCACACGAACCAAATAATGCAACTAAACATGGGATCTTATGCCTGTGCAAGGCAATTCAAAACTTTCTTAGCAAAAGAGTTTCTCTAATCTATTCCTATTTTTTAACTTGTATAGTTGTTATATTTTTGTATCAGTTCAAGGAGTTGTCTCAAGCTTATGATGTTCTTAGCGATCCAGATAAAAGAGAAATCTATGACCAATATGGTGAAGATGGGCTTAAAGAGGGAATGGGAGGAGGTGGTGGCTTTCATAATCCAGTTGATATATTTGAATCATTTTTTGGTGGAGGAGCTTTTGGTGGTAAGAGGATGCTTACTTAAATTTCTTGATCTTTATTTATTTTTTCAAATGTGTACTTATTTCCTGTCTACCTTTAAAGAAATTTTCAATTATATATTTACTGATTCCCAAGTATCTAATTTTGTAGGTGGTGGTAGCTCAAGAGGAAGAAGGCAGAAACGAGGTGAAGATGTTGTGCATACTTTGAAGGTTTCTTTGGAGGACTTGTATAATGGCACATCAAAGAAATTATCTCTATCAAGGAATGTTATGTGCCCAAAATGTAAAGGGTATGTCCTCTATGTTAGCTTTTCATAGTATTGACTCGTATTATCCTTGGCTAGTCATGTGATCAATTGATTGATAGAACCAAGGTTTGAAATATCGGTAAACACAGATATATTAAAAATATCAGTTGGACAAAAATTATTAGAAATTCATGAAAATGCTTAGAAAAACTTCAAAAAATGATAAAATAAACAAGAATACACGTATTAAAGTTATTTTGTAAGTATAATTGATATAGGTATGATCAAAGATGATGTTTATCAATTTTTTTAAGAAAATATTAACTTAAATTTCTTTAATATATTTATATTCATTTATTTTAAAAATTAAAAACCACTTATTAAAACATGTTTTATTATGTTTTAAATAAAAAATTAAATCAATTTACATAAAATGTTTTATTTGAGATTTAATTTCTAAAATTTTGTTACAAATTTGTGGTGACAATTTTTGCTATGAACATTAATTTATTTAAATAATTAAAAATTATATTAAAAATTTATTTTATCAAATTAATTTTAATTTATAAAATTTTTGAATTTCATTATTATTTTTTTATATTTTAACAATTTTTGAATAAATTTATATTTTTAATATTTTAAAATAAAAACATTTAAAATTAAATAAAATTAGAAGGATATATATAAAAAAAAGTAAAGTGAAGTGATAGTAATTTTAAAAATAGGATTAATGAGATAAATATAAAAAATAATTAAAAATAAAAGGATAATATAAAATAAAGAGTTATATAAATTTAAAATAAAAGATAAATTGGAAAAAAAATAAAAAAAACACAGATAATTTTTTTTATTTTTAAAAAAGGGTTTTTTTTTTTTAAAAAAAAAAATCGTCGGAGAATCGTCAATATATAGTTAATAAATTGGCGATTTTTTTTATGGCGCTATTCCCCCACACGCATGTGCTCCCTAGTTGCGATATTTTTGACGACATATCGGGAATTCACTGAAATATCGTTGAAATCTCCGATTCTTGGGTGATTTTTCGCCCAACTTATTATCGGTGGCTGATTTCGTTTTTGGCTACCACCGATAACCGATTCTTTGCCGAAATTTTGGCGATATTTTCTGATTCTTTAAACCTTGGACAGAACTAATTAATTTAACTTTTATCTAGGATGATAATGCTTCCCAACACTTTGGGACCAAAATTTTGTTATATATATAAATAGTTATATCTTTTGGGATCATACATGTTGTATGCTCTATTTTTTTAGATGAGAAACAACAATGTAATATATTAAATTAGGATTATATGTTGTCTGCTCAATAAGAAGGGCATAGACATGGAAACTGGTTTATTGATGTTTATTTGACACCGATTCTCATTGAGCACACTAGGGAGGCCCTAAAAGGAAAACATGAAGATAAAAGTTCTTGTTTCATTGATTTCATAGTAGAAAATATGAATCAACGTCCCCATTTGAACACCACACAACATAGATGTTGGTGTGGGATCCTTGTCAGATACTCTTAATTTGCTTTGGATATGACTATTTGATTTTGGGATTTTTTTTTTTTTTTTTTTTTAATTTTCAACTTCTTTAACAAATAATTACATAAAAGACAGTTTACTAAGAAATATTTATGGGTGAGAGATGAGGGGACAAAAAAGAAAAAAGATAGGGATAAAAGAGAGAGGGTGAATCCTTATTAAAGATATTTTTCCTGTTCATTGAGTTCTATTTCATTTGTCTTAATTCTTCTCCTTTTATTATGTCGAATCTAGGTTTACATACATGTTATCCGTTTTAGCCAAGTTCCCATGTTCTAAAATTTGTACATGTGAAGAATCAGACACCTAGACATTTTGACACACACCTGACACCCAAACCCATGCAACATAGATTATTAATTATATATGGTCATAGATAAATTAGAAGTATGGTGTGCTGATGCCCTGACCTTTACTTCACCTGGCTTATCAATACAACATCCTTAGTGAAGTGGTTTGCACCCTTTGTGTTACATCTGACTTCCCCACAAATCGTAACCATGATTTTAACCTCAGGGATTCAATCATATCCTGGAGATGCTCTATCTTGTACCTTTGTGTTGTTTGAGTCACTCCTTAGATTTCCTGATGGATTACTATCAGATTTTCAAGCTTTATTGCAAGTTTTATTTCCATCCTTTATTCTAGATTATATATTCAGCATGTAAGGGAAATATGCGGACATTACTGCCAACTAATGAACCATTGGGTGATGAAGTAACTTCATTTATAGTCCTGCACCTAAAGCAGAAAACTTGAGGACATTTCTATGTCCATTGCAGACTTAAAATTCTTGTTTGTGAAGATACTAGTATCTTCTGTTAGGATATAAATATTTGGTTTTCTTGAAAAGATGATATCTGGCATGCATTTATGTAATTATTTTCAATATTGTTCCATTATTAGTTGCCTTGTAGCTGCATAACAAGGAAGAACCGTTGTTTTATCATCCTTTGCTTAATTTTTATGTAGTGGAAGCTGGCACACTCCCAGCCTTTTGGATGATTATGTCAGAGTTCCAGATGCTTCATATCTGCAGTTTCAACGTCTGAAAAAGCAAATTAGAAATTTGGATATTCATTATCAATTTTTCGCTTCATAATTAGTCTATAAAAAAAAAAAAAACCAATTTTAAGTTGGGTTGGTGTTATGTTATCCAATCCAAGCGACACCCCCTAGTAAGCTAAGGTGATTGTGGAAGGTAGTTGGTTGACTGATAAATCTCTACTCTAAAGAACTGGTGCAATTGCCTGCTTAGAATACAGTTTGAAAGAATTTGGTCCTTGAGCCATCCTGAGGGGAAAAGTTTCTAAGGCTGGAGACATTGCTCCTGTTCATAAATCTGCTATTTAGTTTTATTCTCTCAATCTTTTTCCCCAAGATTTTTGTTCCGTGCATTGCCAAATAAAAAAGTTTTGTGGTCAAGCGACACGTTGAGTTTGTACCTGCCTGACTGATTTAGAATTATGAATGGTGCTTGGTCTTGCCAAGAAACGCTGGAATGATCATATTTACCAATTGATTTTGAGGCATCCTTAAATATTTCAGAAAAGGTTCAAAGAGTGGGGCATCTGGGAGATGTTATGGCTGCCAAGGTTCAGGAATGAAGATTACAACCCGACAGATTGCACCAGGCATGATTCAACAAATGCAACATGTCTGTCATGAATGCAGAGGGTCAGGTAATTAACTGAAACCTATTTTTGTTTCATGTTTTTTGTTTTTCAAATTTTTTTTCCTTAATTTTTTCAAAATTTTTTATGCCTGTATCTTATTTGGTTGATTCAGGTGAGGTTATTAGTGAGAGAGATAGGTGCCCCCAGTGCAAAGGAAACAAGGTTAGTACGGAAAAGAAGGTACTGGAGGTGCATGTTGAGAAGGGAATGCAGCATGGTGAGAGGATTGTGTTTCAAGGAGAAGCCGATCAAGCGGTAAGTGATTTTAAGATTTTTGTTTTGAATGCTTCAAGCTGGGGGTCTTTTGTTCAACCTTACCCACCTGGCAAGACGGCGTAAACATTGTTGTGAATGAATTCAGAAATTTAATATGCTGGTCTTTAAAATTAACTGATATGTGGGATTCCATGAGGACAATCAGAATGGAAAAGGTGTATCAGGGAGTTAAGATTTTGATCATGTCTAGTTTGTCATTAAAGAATGCCAGAACAGGCAATTTGTTGGTACAGATGTATTCAATTTTGTGAATGTAGGCCAGGGTCAATTTATATTTCATCATGTTTTTCATCTTTTTGGATAGACACTCTTAATATTTTTAGGGATGACAATAGTAACCCTGTTCATGTCATTTGCAGCCTGATACGATTACGGGAGACATTGTTTTTGTGTTGCAACTGAAGGACCATGCCAAGTTCAAGCGGAAATATGACGATCTCTACGTAGAGCATACCCTCAGTTTAACGGAGGCCCTCTGTGGGTTTCAGTTTGCTTTGACTCATCTTGATGGCAGGCAGCTTCTGATTAAATCAAACCCTGGCGAGATCATCAAACCAGGTAAAAATCACTAAAAGCAATTTCCCTTGTACTTGCTCTTGGATGAAAACATTATTCCTCAATATGTTCATCATCCCTTGGTACTTTCATGGATGCAGATCAATACAAAGCAATCAATGATGAGGGAATGCCGCACCACCAAAGACCCTTCATGAAGGGTAAGCTTTACATCCATTTTGATGTGGAGTTCCCAGAGTCTGGAATTCTATCCCCTGATCAATGCAAGGCTTTGGAGTCGATCCTACCTCAAAAGCGGAGCAAGCAAATATCAGCAATGGAGGTAGACGAGGCTGAGGAGACAACATTGTATGATGTGAACATCGAGGAAGAGATGAGGCGGAAGCAGCAGCAACAGCAACACGAGGCGTATGATGAGGACGATGATGATTTTGGGGCACCTCGGGTGCAGTGCGCCCAGCAATGAAAAGGTCATAAGAGGACATCCTCTATGTTTGGATTTAGGAATCTGTACGCAGTTCTGCATCTTATTATTTTTCTTGTTTAAACCATAATATAGGCAATTTTTTCGTTCCTGAATCTCATGTTATTGGGTTACAGTTGTCACAAACTTCCTACAGTAGAATTAAGGTCCAACCTTATCATATACAAATCATTAATTTGCTTAAAAATTTAATGGCTTGGGGATGAAGGTGATTGTTGTTTTATTCGGAAAGACTGTAATTAACAATTTCCAGAAAGTCTCTCCTCATGGGTGGGAAGTTGATATTTGCATGGATGGCTCCCATCGCCCGATCTGAATGTTCATTAGGGGTGGTGCCAATTTCTGGCCTGCCAAACATATGAAAGTCCATAACTTGCCAATTATTTGAAGGGGTGGTTCATGAATAGGATCTCAATTTGCTACAAAGCAAAGTTGAGCTTCCCACAAAAAGGCTTTGTTTGTTTGAGCAACCAAACACTCCCCAGAATAACCTATTTTCATACCATCTAATATTTTGAAGTATGTATATACCAAGGAAACATTCTATAAAATGTTTTCAGTTTTCACATTCAAGAATCATGCACTAACATATATTGGTATAAACAATTTATTAAATTGAGTCATTTTCAAAGAGAATGTTCAATCAAATACAAATTTATTAATTTTATAGAAAAAAACTATTTTATCTTTTACTTAAAATATATTATAATTAAAAAATAAATAATTAAATTAATTATGTTAAAATTTATATGTTCCAAAAATTATGGACACTAAATATACATATTATAATTAAACAATTAAATCATTAAATTAATTAAGATTTGTATAAAAATTAAAATTAAAATTAAGGTTTTAAAAAATAGTATTTTTATTTATTTACAATGACTAGAAGATTAAACAGATTTAAATCATGTTCATAAGTTTAGCAGTTACAATCTTATTAACAATTAATTATGAATTCAATTTATACAATATGATCAATTAAACCTGATTCAAGTCTTGTTAAAATGATTATTTTCACTATATTTCAGTTTAGTTAGTGAAGAGAAAATTATTGAAAAATTTTTTTTATTAAAAAAACCATATCTTTATTTATCTACATTCTTCTTTTGTTTTTTTAAAATGAGTGAAGATATTTTTTATTATAACTTTTTATATTTCACTTTATTTTTAAAAATTATTTTCAAAAAATAACAATTAATCAATACTATAAATTTTAATAATAATTTATTATTTTAAAAAATAAAAAAATCATGTTGCCAAACTCACTCTAATAAGCTTAATTAGGTTATTATGCTTAGTTCTCAAAAAAGTTAAGGAAAGAAAAAAATGTTAAAAAAAATGATTTTATCATATTTGGTTAATTGTATTATAAAAAATACAAAAAAAAATCAAATATAATTAAAATAAATTAAAAATTTATATAATTTAAACTTATTTAATCTTTATATCCAAGAGGTAAAATAAGTTAAATAAATTTAAAATAATATATAAGAATAATTTATTATTTTTTATTTTTCTTCCATTCTATTTTTCCTATTCATTTTCTTTTCCTTCAAAATTCAAAAAACCCAACATAACCTTTAAAAGTCAAATCCCAAATTATTTTCTCCCTAGAAATGAATTTTATACTGTATCCCTCAAGGAGCACACAGCATGTTCCTCTTCCATACATGTATAAACATCATCAGTCCTGTGTTGAAAACAGAAAAACCCTACTCCTTTAAGTGCATTTCACCATCTCCAAAAAGCATTTCTTCTTCTTCCTCCTCTTCTTCTGTCTGCTGGACCTGCAAGTCTTCCTCTCAATCATCACCCACTCGAAAGTCTGCTAAGTCCAAACTTTCACGTCGACAATATTGACTTCACCCAAACACATCTTGTCGCATTTGGATAAGCAGTAATTAATGAACGTACATTTGAGCATTACTATAATAATCGTCCTTTGACGACCATTATAATTATAATCATGTTTTTTTTTTTTTTTTTTTCTTTCAACCTTTTGTTTGGTTGGAAGTATCATCATTCTGATACATATGATATTGATTTGGTGAGAAAGAAGAGATGATTTTTTTCCTACTTATGGTTAGCAAGTGATGAATGATGTGAAAATTAAAACAGTAGTCATGGGTCCCCTCCCCCCCTCCCCACCCCCAATCATCTTCCATATTTTAATGTTAGTGGCTTTATTATATAGAATTTCAACAACCGTGAAGAGAAAGTAGGGAGGACACAAGCCCTAGTCATCATCTTTGAAGAATCTACATGCAGGACAGCTAGGTTTGATGAGGTTTGATGATTAGAGAGAGAGAGAGAGAGAGAGAGAGAGAGAGAGAGATGAATTTAGCTATATATTATAGACCATGGCCTATTTTGAAAAAGCATATAGCCCTACATATCAAAGCTTGATCCTGAGAAAATTAAAAGCCATGAAGTGTGTGGGACTAGCTTGTCACCTTTCTCCTATTGATGATGATAAAATAAGTTTCAGATTTCCACGTCCTATTATAAGTTTCTTGAGAGAGAGAGAGAGAGAGAGAGAATTAAATGTTTAATTTCTGAAATGTTGTCTTTTATTTTCTTTTAAAAGAAGATTCTGTTAATTATTTAATTGTGCAACTTGTCCTTATGCCCAAAAGAAATGAAAATATATATATATATATATATATATATATATATATATATGCTTCCACGTTGAACAATTAAAGGAGACAAGCTTTTTGCGGGGGCTTAATTAACAATAATTGAAATCAAATGAGACATTAATTGATGCTTTTCAATGCAAATTAGCACCATGCATGTTTTCAATTAATTATTTTTCTCCACCAACCCATTATAACCTTTTATCACCAAACACTTGAAGGATTTTATTTCTTAAATCCTTAAAATGTGCTTGGTAAAGTAGAAAAATTCATCCAACATAGGATCCGATAAAATCGAATTGTCTTTTTCTTCCTTCAAATTCAAATTAAAAAATGATGGTCATATGCTCCTTATGGGTAAAAACTTCTCATAGGAATGGCGACTTGCCATATATTGACGAACAAGAGAATCCCTCTTTATTTTGTGTCTTTCATTTTATTTCACATCTTTATTTATCACATTTTCATAAAATTTTTATCTTATAATATTTTCTCCTCATGATTGACAATATTTATTGAGGCGTTTCTTACAAAAACAGATATAAAGTAAGGATTTATGTAGGTGTTTGATAAACCAACTTAATAACTTAATAATTTAATTTAAATCATGAAGTAAATTAAGTATATTACTTAATGGTGTGATTTAAAATAAAAAATAATTAATTTATTCTTTAAGTTCACATATTCATTTTACCTTTTTACCTCATTTGTCCTAATTTACTTTATGATCTCTTTTACTACTCCATAACCTTCAATATTATTTGACCTCATTTACTCTAATTATAACTTATAAAGATAAATATGTTAATTTGAAGATTTAGGATAAATTTTAAATTAATTTTATTAAATAACCTTAATACTTAAAGTAAAAATTAAATAATAAATTTTAAGTAAATAATTTAAGTATAATTTAACTTAAAATCAATTTAAATCATTAAATAATAAGTATTAAATTTTATCAAATACTATCGAAGACTCTTTCTTATCATCTTGACCAAATTCCATTATATATATATATTATAACTTTTCTTCACATATCCTAAAATAAAAATTTGAAAAAAGAAAAAGAAAATAAACGTTAATGACATGCACCGGAGGTTCATGCATTCATGGACAAGAAAGCCCCCATCTCAGATTGATTTATATATGTTCCACTTGAGGGACATTTCACCTGGCCCTAGGATGATTCTGAATGTGAAAGCGACTCCACATGATTCTCAATTTTGAAATGCATCATTCCATGCAAAAAATGAGGAAGATTTTGATATACACATGTGTGGCCCTTCTTATACCAACAATAATGCCCACAAATCACTGCTTTTCTTTTTGGCCTGATGCATTTTTCTGTTGTGAATCATTGAAATGGGCTACATTTAATGTTCATGGCCTAATCTTCACCAACTCCTATTTATGTCTGCTATATAAAAATTCAATTGCCTAATATTCTTGTAGTTAATTCTTCTAAATCTTTAGATAAAAATAAATAAAATTGCAAAAAAAAAAAAAAAAATTCTCTTTATTTTCCTAGTATTTTCTTTCTTTTTCATTTTTTTTGGGCCTTAATTAGAAAGGTCTTAACTAGATCATTTCCTCTACAATTAATGCTATAACTTTTTTTTTTCTTTAACATGACCGAGAGTATGTTTAACAATGCTTCTATTCAAAACGTTTTTAGTAGAAATGTTTTCCTAGGAAGAGTTTTTGAAAGAATCATCTATAAAATATTTTTCTAAAAAACACTACAAGTGATTTTGTAATAGTACAAGTGATTTTTTAGATTTTTAAAAATGTTTCTTAAATTTTTTTCAAACATCAATTTTTTAAAAGTTAGAAGTGCTTTTTAAAAAATCATAATAAATGCATAAATATTTAGAAGGCAATCAATAAATAGCCCAAATTTTAACCCAAGTTTATAACCTTTGATACTCAATTTTCCTAAATTACATTTATTAATCTATTAAATTAATCAGTCTTATAGTATCCAATAATATATCAAATATAGTTAGAATAATCCATCGTAGAACAAACATTAAATATACATGAAAAACCACTTATAAAATTTCAATTGAAACCTCCACGGATCCACGGATCTTTGAATCAATCCACTAAATATAAAAAAAAAAAGTATTTAGTAATATAGATTAATCTAATCTAAATGCATTCAATTCCCATGAGACTAATATGTACTACCATTATTTACACTTGTTCTTCACATTTTCAACACAACAATCTCATACTCTCATTAGTGAATCACTCCAAAAACATATGAAGACTTAATGGTTTGAATCTTCGACTTTTTTCTTTGCAATAAAAAAAAAAATTTAAGTCCTCACTTGAAAATTTTCTTTTAGAGTTTCAAATATAGTGTAGAATAATGGTAAATCTTTTAATTTTAGGTTTTATTGAAAAGATATGTTTATTTTCTTTTTATTCTAAGCCATAATTTTTAGTATGGTCATATTGAAAAAAAACACTTGTTAAAAAAGAAAAAAAGAAGTTAATTTCACCTCATTCCCTTAAAATTTTATCAAATATCTCATTTATTTTTGAATGAGAAGGGAAGTTGAGAAAATAAAGGTTATGCTTAAATAAGAAAAACACTCAAGAGGGGGGTGAATTGGGTTTTTCAAAAACTTTTTCTACACGACAAATTCAAGCACAATGTAATAAAAAATAAAGAGATATAGTTAGAAAATTCAAACTCGGATTTTATAGTGGTTCGACACTTCCTTGCCTACGTCCACTTTCCTCAATCTTCTAACCGAGTGAGGGCTCCACTAACTTGAAGTTTCAACCAAGCTTCCAATCTTCTTACACTTGGATTCCGGCTACAATAGGCTCTTACACAATCTCTTCAAGATTCAAACCTCTTCAAGGCTTTAACACTCAGTTTTAACAAGAATGAACCCCTCATCCTATCTCAATGATATCTCAAATACAAAACAAAGTTAGGATGACTCACAAGGGTGCATTAAAAGATATGCAAGTGAGGATTTAATGCACTAAGACGGAAATAGGATCTTTTAAGGCAAGAACAAGTAGGTAGACAATTGATTGCAAGTGTTCTCTATGTCATAAATGAAGTGGAGTTCTCAATTTATAGGTTTCTAAGCTCGGGAGCCAAGAACAACAAAAAGCAGCCTCAACCGGTCGAGCTGGGGGTTGACCAGTTCACTAGTCGTTGGAGCATTTAATGTTTTGGTAGGTTACTGTTGCCTCGAAGGGACCTCGATCGGAGGTCGACCGAGAAGGAGGGAACCTCAACCTGGAAGGGAAAGCTACTGGATGAGAGAGAGTGTTTTTGACACTCCTTGACCGGACCTCGATCGGAAAAGGGCAACTGGTCGACTAGTTCCCTAACCGGTTGAGTCGGTTGGGCAGAGTCTCGACCAGTGATTACTACCAAAAAGTGCTATTTTGTAGACCTAATAATAATGGTTTTAAGCACCTTTGAGTAGTAATCATATTCATTTAACCCAATTAATTCATTAAGGTCCTTAGTAATTGGTTTTAACCATTTTTGTGGCAAGTTTACATGTTTTTATCAGCTTATGAACCAATTCAAGCATGCCAATTGATGGAGGAGCTATTTGGGCGAGTTAAGCAAGGATTTTGGATGATTACAGGCTTGAATTTCAAGTGGAAACACGAGCACAAGCAATGGAGAAGAGGAAAACAGAGTGAAGAAAACAGCTGCAGTCTTCTTTCACACTTTTGGAGCACTTCCCGAAGTCCATTTTCTACATGCTATATACCATTTGAAATCTTAGGAAGTCAAGAATCCAACGCTTCAAACCGTGTATGATTTGGAGCTGAAATGAGGAAGATATGGCCTTCAGAAGGCAACTGCATCATGCCAAATGACCAATTTCGCAAGGTGAATTTCACATTGCGAAAATTTCGCAAGGAGATTTTCTTCATGGTGCGAAATTTTGCCATTTCGCAATGTGAATTTCACATTGCGAAATTCCTTTGAATCATCTGTTTCTCCACGCACGCACCACCGACTTCCCAAATATTTTTAGCTTGATATTTTCTCATGTAAATTCCTTTTGTAACCTTGTATTCAGCCGACATAAAGCTTCATCTTGTAATTTTGCTATATATAGAGGTGCACAACACCTCCAACAAAAAAGGGGATGTTTTGGGGATCGATCCTCTGTACATTAACTTAGAGATATATAAAGCTTTGTTTTTCTCTCTTCTCCTGTTCTTCTCCATTTCTATTTTCTTAGTAGCCAAACAGCCTCTGAGGGCTTTTCCTCAGAGGATGATTGGCTAAAACTTTTAATTTCTCAAAGTATGGATGTTATGTGATGGCTTGGATGCAATCCCATGGAAATTTCTCGCACCTGGAAGGTAAGGTAGTCGTTTTTCATTAATGGTTCATTAATGCAAAGTTTGGTTTTTATTTCCTTTGGACAACTTCCAACGGCCAATACTTGATAAGCTTTTGGATTTCTATCCATTAGTTATCTCCTACGAGCTATTGGAAAGTGAGGTTTTCAATTCCAAGTTTTGCATTAATCCGTTAGAACCAATTTCAATGGCCATTGAAAGGTGAGTTTATCACCTGGAATGACTTTGAGTTGCCAATATTTGGTAAGATTTTGGCTTTAGACCATTAGTTATCTCTTACGAGCCATTCAAAGGAAGTCTAAGGTGAATAACCATTGATGAAATTCACTACCATCTGTTTTGCCATTTTAAAGGATTAAAACTTGATTTGCTAAATCCATACCGGTTCGGGAAGCAAGCATCACCATAGTTGCAACCCCAACGCGAGGAGCCTATCCTTAGATTTCCAATTTGCATAAGAGCCAGAGCATAGCTATCCTATCTTTGAGAAACTTGTTTCTACACCCTTTTATTTTAGTCTTTAATGTTAGCTTAGATTAGTTTAAATCTTTCTAAAACATTTTCATCTTCTTTTAAAGCTAACATCCATAAGAAAATCACCTATTTTCCTAATTTGAATATCACTTGTGTTTGCGAAAACCCTTCCCAGTGAACGATCCTAGAACCACTATGCTATAGTAGCTTGGCTACTTTAGTAATAGTATTTAAGGTATAAATTTTGTTGATACGCCTTTAAAGCTAAGCTACCATGAGTCGCATCAACCAGTTCAGCATTTTGGCCTCTAAAACCTATATTTTTCACTTCTTTTCTTTTCTAACACTTAGGCAAGGTCTTTAGGTAAATTAATATGACAATTTTGAAACGTTTTCCTAAGGTACATTTGATAAATTAAATAATAAATTAAGTTTTCAAATATGCATGAAAAGATATGAAAACTCTAAGTGCACCCATACATTCATCTTACATTTATTTTCTATGATTAAAATTCTTTCGAAAGTCTCGATCTTGTATTCATTTGGTCATTTGATGAATTTCTAAATTTATACTTGAGATTCTTTACCATTCAAACCGATTAGTCACTTAACCATGGTTTGTTATCATCAAAACCTGATTAGGAGAACCCTTGGGCTAACAATCTCTCTCTTTTTCATGATGAAAAACCTTGGTTATCTAGGAGAAGAAAAAAATCTCCTCCTCAAATCAATCATGGATCAATCAATAAAAATTTATGAATGTAAAACCAAGATAATCAAGACATGTGAATTTTTAATAGGAAACAATGTAACTCATGAAAATATCATATCATATATATATAGTAAAGTCATGTAGGTGTCATAGATCCTACATGTCTCTCCTCCTTTGGCAACATAAAAAAGAAACGAAGGGGGTCTCGATGAAATCAAGGTTGAGGAGGTGGAGGTGGAAACATGGAGCGAAGGTAAGCTATCATTTTCTCATGCTGACTCTCTTGGTGACTCTCAATACACTCAAATCCTCTATTGGAGATGATCAAATGCAGCCTACTGTTGATCCATACGATCCTCCATACGCTCAAATCTTTGCTGCAGATACTCAAACTAAGAAGTGAAGCCAGTCTGATACTGATCCATGGAATCCTCCATTGAGTAAAATCAAGTATCACTGACTACTGCAAGCTCCTCCATGCAAGTGCCAAGTAAGCTGATCTGAGCAAATAAATCCATCCAAGGTGCATGATCAGGAGCATGAGGTGCCTGATGAGGTGATGTCTTAGTGTGAGGAGGCTCGATGAAGGATGGCTGAGAAGATGGTCTTGTTGTGTAAGCCGACTCAGACATCATCGACTCTGGGAATGTGGTCTAAAACTGAACACCCTCAGACTGGAGTAAAGAGATGTTAAGCCTGGGCTCTCTCTGCACAAAGCCTTTCTGAGGGTCTAACCCACCCTCCATCTCTCGAATCTTGACCTCATCTTCTACTCCAGGATGCACCTGCCCCTGTCCCCAGGCCCATGTTGGTGGTCGCTCTGCTCTCCTAACCCAGGAGTCATCGAGGGATTTCTCAAACTTCATCCACCCCAAAGACTGCTCATCATATGTATCATAAATATCGAGGGCCTCGAAATCTATCTCTCTACTCAAATCGACCCCGACATCCTTGAATACTCAAGTGAGGAAGTGACCATAGGGGAGTACACGGGTCGTGCTCTCGCAGCAGGATATCATGTGCACCATCATCAGATATCCCACGTTAATCGCAGAATAGAGTCCATGAATAATGCCTCAAGATAGGAAACCTCATCTCGGTGCCCGCCTTATGGCAGTAGGATGGAGCAGATCATGTGGTGAAGGATTCAGCTAATCACGGTCAGGTTATGTGCCGATGGTTTGCCCATCCTCTAGGCATCTGCAAGGCCACACATCCTCTAAATGGCCTCTCTAGGCTCAAAACCCAGCATAGTGGGCCAAGCCTTGGACTCATATATCCTGAGTCCAACTGGAGGAATATCTAAAATACGACAAATGCTCTCCGGGTCTAGTTGGATCTCAACACCTCTAACGATGAAAATAACCGGTCCACCAAGTCCATATGTCACTCTTGAATAGAATGCTCTCACTAATTTCGAAAAAATCGGCTCCGAAATAGTCACGACGGGCAACCATCCCATCTGTCATAAAAGTCCCTCAAACCCGAAATGCTGTAGTTGAGAGAAATTGATACTTCTCCCTGGAATTACTTTCATCTGAGTGAACATCTACTTGTACCTCTAATAATCCTCTACTGAACTGAAGAGAGTCATGTCAAACCTTGCCCTTCTATGAGCCTCTATTTGAGCAGGCTGAGACGACTCAGTAGGGCGCTTGCCCTGTGCCCTAGAGGCAGTCGTCTCTCTCCTAGGAGCTATGAGAAGAAGCTAAACAGTGAAGAAGAAGCTGGTAAAGAGAGAAACGAGTACAACCAAAAGCCCTAGGTGTGCGGAAATGGGTTGTAACAGGCTGTGATGTGCGTTGAAGAAGGAGAAACTGTCCCAAAACCAAAGCCCTAGGTCCTAAATCCAAAGCCCTAGCCTCTGATCGTCCCAAAATCCACTCCAAGGCTTGCAATCTGTCCAATATCTTGCCCAAACTGGTCTCTGGAAGCATAAATGTGAAGAACCCTGAAGAAATTGAGGAGAATAGTGGAGAAAACAAAGCGCATGAGGCTTTTTAAATTCCCAGCCCCAATGAACCGGTCGACCATCTAGTTAACGCAATTTGACTTTTCTCTTTTTGTGCGTTTTCTCGTCTCGTGATCCTCCTCCTACCCTTTTCAATTGAAATCCCCAATTTTTTATGCCCAATGCTAAAGGAATTTTGATTTTTGGTAAAAAAATTGACCATTTATCTAAGTATATGTCTATATGATGCATATGACATGAAATTCATGCAATTAGAAAGTATATTCATCAAGAATTCATTAAGCAATCATTAGATCATAAAGAAATCACCCCTAGTTGTCTTCTAATATCAACAAATTGTTCTTCACTTAGAGGTTTTGTAAATATATCGGCAAGCTGATCTTTTGTGTTTACAAATCAAGTGTAATGTCACCCTTTTATGCATAGTCTCTAAGAAAATGATGTCTAATCTCTATATGCTTAGTCTTAGAGTGTTGCACGTGATTTTTTGAAATATTTATGGCACTAGTGTTATCACATTTAATAGGAACATGCTCAAAAGACAAATTAAAATCACTAAGTGTTTGTTTCATCCAAATGATTTGTGCACAACATAAACCGGCTGCTATGTATTCGACTTCTGCGGTTGACAAAGCTATCGAATTTTGCTTCTTACTATGCCATGAAACAAGTGAGTGCCCTAGGAAATGACAAGTACCACTAGTGCTTTTTCTTTCAACCTTACAACCAACAAAATGAGCATCCAAGAATTCAATTAATTCAAAGTTATCACTCTTGGGATACCATAAGCCTATGTCCATTGTCTCTTTCAAGAATCTAAGAATTCGTTTTATGACACTTAAGTGAGATTCTTTAGGACAAGATTGAAATCTAGCACACAAGCATACACTATACATGATGTCAGGTCTACTAGCGGCCAAATATAGCAAAGAACCTATCATACCTCTATACATAGTTGAGTCAATGGATTTACCTTTCTTATCCTTATCAAGCTTGATGGATGAGCTCATTGGAGTCTTCATTGTTTTGGCTTCTTCCATGTTTAACCTTTTGAGAAGATCTCTTATATATTTTGCTTGATTAATGAAGGTTCCTTCCTTTAGTTGCTTGATTTGAAGTCCAAGGAAGAAGTTGAGTTCTCCCATGATGCTCATTTCAAACTCACTATGCATGCACTTAGAAAAATCTTCACAAAGAGAGACATTAGTAACTCCAAAAATAATATCATCAACATATATTTGAATTAAGAGCATGTCATTTTCTTTGGTCTTTATGAAAAGAGTTGTGTCAATTTTTCCCATTTTAAAAACTTTTTTCAGAAGAAATTTGCTCAATCTTTCATACCATGCTCTTGGTGCTTGTTTCAAACCATAAAGTGCCTTTTTAAGTTTAAAAACATGATTAGGAAAGTTAAAACTTTGAAAACCGGGTGGTTGTTCAACATATACTTCTTCGTTTATAAAACCATTTAAGAAAGCACTTTTCACATCCACTTGATATAAAATAAAGTCTTTAAAACATGCAAGGGCAAGTAACATCCTAATGGCTTCCAATCTAGCTACGAGGGCAAAGGTTTCTTCATAATCTATCCCTTCTTCTTGATTAAAACCTTGGGCTACCAATCTTGCTTTATTTCTAACAATTATGTCATTTTCATCCATTTTATTTCTAAAGACCCATTTAGTTCCAATAACACTTTGATTTGAAGGTCTTGGCACTAATTCCCATACTTCACTTCTTTTAAATTGATTTAACTCTTCTTGCATAGCAATCATCCAATTTTCATGAACTAAAGCGCCATTTATATTTTTAGGTTCAATTTGAGAAATAAAAGCAAGATTATTGCAAATATTTCTAAGAGATGATCTAGTTCTTACCTCACTAGATGAGTTACCTATAATTTGATCTTGTGGGTGGTTGATGACAAACTTTCAATCTTTAGGAAGGTCTTGACTTGATTCACCTTACACTTGTTGAGGAGAGGGTAGTGCCAATGGTGATTCTTCTTTCTTGGGATCCTCTCTAATTTCTTCTTGTTGCCTTCTATCTTCAATTTGAAATTTTCTCATGGAGGTCTTCAAGCCTAAATCATCATCAAAACTCTCTCTTTCTTGGAGAGAATTGTTAGATTCATAAAAAATAACATGGATGGACTCCTCTACAACCATGGTTCTTTTGTTGAAAACTCTAAAGGCTTTACTTGAAGTTGAGTAACCAAGGAAAATTCCAACATCCGATTTTGCATCAAATTTTCTAAGTTTTCTTTGGTGTTTAATATAAAACATTTACACCCAAAGACTTTGAAATAACTAATGTTGGGTTTCTTATTTTTCCAAAGCTCATAGTGAGTTTTCTTAAGAATGGGCCTCAATAATATTCTATTTAAAACATAACACGAAGTGTTAATCGCTTTGATCCAAAAATATTTTGGTAAACTGTTTTCATTTAGCATGGTTCTACCCATTTCTTGAAGAGTTCTATTTTTCCTTTCAACTACCCCATTTTGTTGAGGAGTTCTAGTAGCCGAAAAATTGTGGTTAGTACCATGCTTGTTGCAATATTCTTTAAAATCAATATTTTCAAATTTTCTCCCATGATCACTTCTTATACAAGTAATTGTAAAACCTTTTTCATTTTGAATCTTATTGCAAAACTTTGAAAACTCATAAAAGGCTTCATTCTTTTGACTTAAAAACAAGACCCATGTGTATCTAGAGAAGTTATCCACAATAGCATATGCATAAGATTTTTCTCCAAGACTTGGTGTCCTAGAGAGACCAAATAAATCCATATGCAACAACTCAAGAGGCTTAGAGGTTGAAATAAAATTTTTGTTTTTGAAAGAGTTTTTGATTTGCTTTCCCATTTGACAAGCTTAACAAACTTTGTCTTTTTGAAAATTTATTTTGGAAAGGCCTCTAACAAGTTCATCTTTGTTGAGTTGGGAAATGAGGTCCATGTTAGCATGTCCCAACCTCCTATGCCACAACCAACTTTGATCATGCATGCTTGAAAAAACATCTATCATGGTCATCATATTTTGAAATATTTATAGTGTAAACATTATCACACCTATGGTCCATGAAGATGGTTTTATCATTTTGAATATATTTGATGATGCAATGAGATGCTTCAAAAATCACTTTAAAACCTTTGTCACAAAGTTGACTAATGTTTAAAAGGTTATGTTTTAAACCATCCACTAATAAAACACTTTCAATAAGAGAGGATGTGTCATTACCAATGTTGCCTTGACCAATAATTCTTCCTTTTGCATTGTCTCCAAATGTAACATATCCTCCCTTTCTCTTTGTATGGAAAGCAAACTTGGATTCATCCCCGGTCATGTGTCTTGAACATCCACTATCCAAGAACCACTTATCCTTCTTTGAACCCTACAAAATAAAATTCAAGTTGATTTAGGTACCCATATCTTTTTGGGTCCTTGAGGGTTAGTGACCTTGGATTTTTCAATCCAAACCTTTTTAGCTTTTGCATTTGAATTCTTTTGAGAACCATTTCTTAAGGGACATGTACTACTAATGTGTCATCATCTTCCACAAAAGTTGCAAATGGTAGAAGGACTTGCACTTGAGGATTCTTTTACAAAGTAGTTTTTAATATACTTTCGATTTTTTGAAGATTTAAATCTTAGCCCTTGTTTGTCAAAAACACATTTTTGGCTAGCTAAAATCATTTCAAAAGATTTTTGTCCACTAAAGACTATTGAAAGAGAGGAGGTCAACCATTCATTTTTCTTTTTCAAAATCTCATTTTATTTTTCAAGATGAGTTTTAGAAATTTCAACAATTGAAAATTTTTCTTTCACTTCTTCAAATTCTTTTTCAAGTTCTAGAATTTTCTTTTTAAGAGAATTATTTTTCAAACTAAGTTTTTCAAAATCCTCATATAATTCTTCAAAAAAATCATGCATATCTTCATCACTAAAGTTAGAGCTTACCTCATCAAGTTAATCTATTCCCATAAAGCACATGTTTGCCACTTCTTTCTCATTTTCTTCTTCGTAGGATTTTTCACTTTCACTCCAAGAAGCCACCATTGCCTTTTTCATTCTTCTCTTGGCTGAACTTTTGTAGAGAGGACAATCATATTTAATGTGTTCCAGTTTTTTGCATTTGAAACACACCAAATCTTTTTTCTCTTCCCATTTCTCCTTGTCACCATGAGATGAAAATTCCTTTTTAGAAAGGTTTCTTCTAGAAGTGAACTTTCTTCCTCTAAACCTTTCACCCCTCATGTATTTGTTGTGCTTTCTTGTGATGAGGGCTAAATCATCATCTTCTTCACTTGGTTTTTCTTCTTCAACATTTTTTTCTTCCTTAGTTGTAGTTTTGAGAGTTATGCTCTTCTTCTTTTTGTCTTCACCCTCTTGTAGCTTCTTTGCCAAATTGATCTCATATGTTATTAATGACCCTATGATCTTCTTCATAGGTAACTTGGTCAAGTCTTTTGCTTCTTGAATTGCGGTGACCTTTGTATGCCACTTTGATGGGAGTGACCTCAATATCTTCATCACCTTTTCAGATTCCTTGTAGGTCTTTCCCAATACTTCAAGACCATTGACAATGTCAGTGAACCTAGTGATCATCTCAACAATAGTCTCATTTTCTTTCATAAAAAAACAATTCATAGTTATGAACAAGTATATTTATTTTTTACTCTTTCACTTGATTTGTTTCTTTATGAGTTATTTCAAGCAATCTCCAAATTTCTTTAGCCGATTTACATTGACATATTCTATTATATCAATTTCTATCCATAGCACATTGCAAAGTAAAAACGACCTTAGCATTTAATTGAAAATTTCTTCTATCAAGCTCATTCCATTCTTACTTGGGTTTTAGAACCAAGACTCCATCAACTAGTTTTGTAGGATAAGTTGGGTCATCTTCAATGACGTCCCATATGTCTAAATCGGTTGATTGTAAATATCAAGTCATTCTAGTTTTCCAATAGGGATAGTCGATTCCCGTAAAAAATGGAGCTCTATGTTTTGTAAAATTTTCAGTTTGAGATGAGCTTGATGGAACAACCATTTCCTCTTAGACGATTAAGTCTTAAACAAGAGGCCTTGCTCTGATATCAATTGAGAAAATAAAGGTTATGCTTAAATAAGAAAAACACTCAAGAGGGGGGTGAATTGGGTTTTTCAAAAACTTTTTCTACATGAAAAATTCAAGCACAATATAATAAAAAATAAAGAGATAAAGTTAGAAAATTCAAACTCGGATTTTATAGTGGTTCGACACTTCCTTGCCTACGTCCACTCTCTTCAATCTCCTAACCGAGTGAGGGTTCCACTAACTTGAAGCTTCAACCAAGCTTCCAATCTTTTTACACTTGGATTCCAGTTCCAATGGGCTCTTACACAATCTCTTCAAGATTCAAACCTCTTGAAGGCTTTAACACTCATTTTTTACAAGAATGAATCCCTCAACCTAGATCAATGATAGTTCAAATACAAAACAAAGCTAGGATGACTTACAAGGGTGCACTAAAATATATGTAAGTGAGGATTTAATGCACTAAGAAGGAAATGAGATCTTTTAAGGCAAGAACAAGTAGGTAGACAATTGATTGCAAGTGTTCTCTATGTCATAAATGAAATGGAGTTCTCAATTTATAGGTTTCTAAGCTCGGGAGCCAAAAACAATAAAAAGCAGCCTCCACCGGTCGAGCTGAGGGTTGACCGGTTCACTAGCCATTGGAGCATTTAATGCTTTGGCAGGTTACCGTTGCCTCATCGACCAGAGGTTGACCAGGAATGAAGGAACCTTAATCGGGAAGGGAAAGCTGCTGGATGAGAGAAAGTGTTTTTGACACTCCTCGATCGGAGAAGGGCAATCGGTTGAGCCGGTTGGCTATAGAGTCTCGACCGGTTCAACCTTTTGGCCCCGAAAACCTATATTTTTCACTTTTTTTTTTCTAACACTTAGGCAAGTTCTTTAGGTAAATTAATATGGCAATTTTGAAATGTTTTGCCTAAGGTACATTTTGATAAAACTCAGGTTTTGATGAAATCGTAATCTTAAAGAATAAACCGAGTTTTCAAATATGCATGAAAAGATATGAAAACCCTAAGTGCACCCATGCATTCATCTTACATTTTTTCCCTATGATTAAAAGTCTTTCGAAAGTCTCGATCTTGTATTCATTTGGTCATTTGATGAATTTCCGAATTTATACATGAGATTCTTTACCATTCAAACCAATTAGTCATTTAACCATGGTTTGTTATCATCAAAACCTGATTAAGAGAACCCTTGGGCTAACAGAAGTGAATTAAAATAACAAATGAAAATTAAAGAGGAGGCCTTTAATGAAATTTTAAACCAATGAAACCTAGATGTATAACTAAAACATTAAGAGAAATAAATGAAATTGAGTGAGTGAGTGAGTGAGTGAGTGAGTGAGTGAGAGAAAGAGAGAGAGAGAGAGAGAGAGAGAGAGAGAGAGAGAGATTTATAAAATTTTGAAGCAACATTCTATAGACATGAGTGCCCATTAAGATGATGTTTAAGTGTCTACTCGACAATTTCCTATTTTAGAGCCAAATTTTTCTCAATCTCTCCTTGTTACTTTCAAGCATCCTTTGCTTGTCTTTTTTATTTATTTATTTTTAAACTTGATTATGACTAAAATTCATTTCAATTACATCACTACTTTGTTTTAAATTCAAACTCAAAACATACTTAACCATTCACTTATAGAGTCTTCAACTTTATTATAGAGCATGTAAGTTTCAATAGAAGTAAAGTAGTTTTGAATTAATAATTTTTTAGAAAAAAAGAATTATTGTAAGAGTCTACACCCAATCGTGTAAATATCATTCACTTTGAGCCCAAATGGACCTTCATGGTTTTAAAACGTGACTACATGGTTAAAATGAACTCATACATATATAATATTAGAAAAAATTTTCCCCTATGCGACGTGAGATATCATAAACACTCATACCCCAATTCAGACATAATGCTCTCATTGTATCCTACAAAATTGTAGAGTCAAATAGGCAGACATCCATTATACGACTCACATCCAATTGTGTAGATATTATCTACTTAGGGCCTTCACGATTTGAAAACGCAAAGATTAAGAAGAGTGAATACATATATGGTGTCATAAACTTTTTTCTCTATTCGATGTGAAATATTATAATTATGAACTTAAATGACTATTTGGATGTGTTCACTTTTACAATTTTAAAATTTGAGATTTCAAAATTTTAAAATAGTTTTTAAAACTATTACTTTTTCAATATAGATATCTGATAGTTGATCTTATATAAAAATTACTATGATTTCCTTATTTTAAAAACAAAAATAGAAAGTGCATTTGAACCTGATGACCTTGATGTTAAGCTGCACATTCAAATATTATTTTATTTAGACAAATATTTTAGGAATTGGTCGGCTAAAATTTTTACTACATGATGAGTAAATATATGCAAACTATAAATTACACATACTAAGTTGAAGAAAATGAAGCAAAAAATCAAAGTTTGGAATAGGGAAGTGTTTAGAAGGCTGGAAGTTAATAAAAACTTAGCTCTGCAACAAGTTGAGTACTGAGATGGGGTGGAAAGTGAAATGAGCCTTTCAGAAGGAGAAACATAGCTGAAAAAAGAAGCTAATGAAACCTATAAAAATTGGGTTTTACTAGAAGAAACCCATTTGAGACAATTGTCAAGGGAGTTGTGGTTAAAGGAAGGGGATAGGAATACAGGCTTCTTTCAACGGATGGAAAATGCCCACTGAAGAAATAATTCCTTGAATAGAATTAAGATTAACGGGGTGTGGATGACTAAGGATCAGGAGTGGATTGTGAATGCTTTTCAGCAATTGCTCTCAAAAAAGCTAGGTTGGAGAGCTGACATTGAGGGGTTGCACCTTCAATGTCTAAATTTTCGTGAAACTGAAGTTTTGGAGCTGCCTTTCATTAAGGAAGAAATCCACTCTACCTTGATGGAAATGAATGGGAATAAACCTCCAGGCCCGGATGTGTTCACAATGGCCTTTTGGCAAGCCTGTTGGGACTTTGTGAATGAGGAGATTGTGGATTTGTTTAAGGAGTTTTATGATTAAAGATCATTTGCCAAAAGTCTTAATACCACTTTCCTGGTTCTCATTCCAAAGAAAGGTGGTGCTGAGGACCTTGGGGATTTCTGGCCTATCAACCTTTTAGGGGGACTATACAAGCTTTTGGCTAAGGTGCTGGCGAATAGGCTGAAGAAGGTTTTAGGAAATGTGGTTTATGTGGATCAAAATGCCTTTGTGATGAGCAAACAGATTTTGGATGCTTCGCTTATCGCTAATGAGGTGATTGACTTCTGGCATAAACATAAAGATAAATGGTTGATTTGTAAATTGGACATTGAAAAAGCCTATGACAACATCAATTGGAATTTTCTCATAAAGGTTTTGCATAAGATGGACTTTGGGTCTCGGTGGATGGAGTGGATTTGGTGGTGCATTTCAACTACCAAATTTTTTGTCCTGGTCATTGGGGTGCCAACAGGTTTCTTCTTGAACACCAAGGGGCTGCGTCAAGGAGATCCTCTTTCTCCTTACCTTTTTGTCTTTGGTATGGAAGTGCTAAGTGCACTAATAAGAAGGGTTACTGATGAGGGCTTCGTTTCAGGCTACAAACTTTGGGGGAGATGGAGGATGAAGATGAATGTCTCCTATTTACTTTTTGCTGACAATACAATCATTTTCTACGAAGTAAGGAAATAGCATCTTACCTCTTTAAGCTGGGTTTTGGCTTGGTTTGAGGCAGCATCTGGCCTAAGAATAAACCTAGCTAAAAGCGAATTAATTCCTATTGGAGAGGTAGAAGAGATTGAGGAAACAACAGTGGAGCTAGGGTGTAGAGTGGGGTCTCTGCCCACTGTTTAGTTAGGGCTGCCCCTTGGAGCCCATCACAAGGCTATGTCTATGAGGGATGGGGTGGAAGAGAGAATGAGGAGAAGATTAGCCCTGTGGAAAAGACAATATATTTCTAAGGACGGGAGAATCACCCTCATTAAGAGCACACTGGCCAACATGCCTATTTACCAATTGTCCCTCCTTCGAATGCCCAAGATTGTCGCAAAAAGGCTTGAAAAATTATAAAGAGACTTTCTTTGGGGAGAGAGAATCATGGAAAGGAAAGTCCACTTAATCAATTGGGAGGTGGTGTGTACTCAAAATGAGAAGGGTGGTCTAGGCATACAGAAGATTGATTTCTTGAACAAGGCCTTGTTGGGTAAATGGATCTGGAGAGATGCCTTTGAAAAGGAAAATCTTTGGAAGAAGGTGATCGGGGTGAAGTATGGCTAAAAGGGCTTTGGGTGGATGACTAATGAAGCTCGTGGGACATTTGGAGTGGGGGTTTGGAAGGAGATTTTGAAGGAGGCAAATTGGTGTTGGAATAACATAGAGTTTAAGGTGGATAATGAGACAAAAGTCAAGTTTTGGATTGATCATTGGTGTGGCAATGCGGTGTTGTCCCAAAACTTCCCCCAGTTATTCGCCTTGGCGGTCCATAAGGATGCAACGATCAATGAAGTGTGGGACTCAAGCCTTAGTCAAGGAAGTTGGAATCTTAGATTTTCTAGAGATTTTAATGATTGGGAGCTGGATTTGATAAGAGATTTGCTTAATATGCTGAGGGACTTCAGGATATCTTCAGAGAATGACTCAGTGTTATGGAAAAGAGGGAGTCATGTAACTTTTGGGGTTAGGGACGCTTATTTTTTGCTGAATGCTCCCAACACCTTTGCTTTCCCAAATAAGTGCATTTGGGTGGATAAGGTCCCAACCAAAGTATTTTTTTTTTTTTTTGCCTGGGAGGCCACATGGGGGAAGATTCTCACCTTGGATAAGCTTAAAAAATGGGGGTGGCGGCTCCCTAATCGCTGTTTTTTGTGTGGTTGTGAAGAAGAAAATGTAAATCACATTCTTTTACACTGTATAGTGGTCAAGGTCCTCTGGGAGATCGTCTTTTCCTTGTTTGGAGTTCAGTGGGTATTCCCAGAGACAGTCAAAGAGGTGTTATTTAGCTGAAGGGGGCCTTTTGTGGGGAAAAAAAGGAAAAAGGTCTGGAATTCCGTTCCGTTGTGTATTTTTTGGACGGTATGGAAGGAAATGAATAGATTAGCTTTGAGGGAGGGTTATTTAGCTATACAGAAATTCAAAAATTCTTTTGTATGTAATTTGTGAAGTTGGGCTAGGGTGTATATTGGAGAGGAGTCATCTTCGTTCTTAGGCTTTTTGGAGTGGCTAGCAGCCACTTAAGGGCTGGTGAGGTGTTTTTTGCGTTTTTTTGGTTCAGACTGCTATGTATACTCCTTGTATGTTTTATGGCTTTTTGCCCCTTAATATATCCTGTGCCTATTTATCAAAAAAATAAAATAAAATAAATTACACATACTACATATCCATACAAAGACATTGTGTAGCATCATTGGGCCTTCATCATTTAGATTTTGAATGAAGGGAAAAAATAATTGTCCTAGCAAGACATGATGGTGCAATGAAATACATAAGGATAAAATATTTTTATATGAATATCATTATTTTTCATTCCAATTTGAAATTAAATACTCCCATAGCGAGAAAGACAATAAGACAAAATAATAAAATCTAGTGCATTGCTATAATTTGTTCCATGCATCCTTGGCTACTTATGTATGTATTAATATGTTGATTAGACCAAAAAAAGGTTTCATAAATAGATTTAAGGTCATGAGAGAATAATATTGATAAAAATTAGAAATAGTTGTAAAAAGTTATTCCGAATAACATCTTAATTACTTCAACCTTTAAATTTTTTTATTTTATTTATTTTTATAAAAATTGATTTAAAGAGATTTATTTTTACAAAAAGAAATTGTCAAATATGACATATTGTGTCTATTATGTGAAAAGTTAGGGTTTATTTTACTGACCTCCTTTGAGGTTTTAGGTAGATACAACTAATTCTTATTAATTTGAAAATTTATCAAATACCTTCCTTATTTTGAATTAGAGGGAAGCTGAGTGAAAATATTAAATTAAAAAAATAAAGAAGGTATTTGATGATATTTTAAATCAATGGAAGACAGATGTATTTAGCCAAAACCTAAGAGGAGATAAATGAAATTAACTCGAAGAGTTATTATCAAATACTTAATTTTTATCTATGTATATTAGTTATTTAATATTTTGATAAAATATAATTATTATAGAATTCCATTTTTAAATAATCTCTTAGAGGTTGAAACTCAAGCTCAAAATGCATTGGATTACAATCGAGGGTCAAAGTGCACAAGAAATTTTCTAGGAGACAAAATATTTTTTTATGATTGTCGTAATTTTTATTTTTTATTTTGAAAATTCTCTCCAAAAGAATGAGAGAATAAGAAAAGATAATAAAATTTTGATTTTATTATTTCCAATTTAGTTCATTTCTATGATTTCTTCCAAACATCTTTGGCTATGTATAGACATATGTGATAACTTTTGTTTCTATTTTGAAAATCCTTTCCAAATGGATGAGACAATAAGAAAAGATAATAAAATTCTGAATTTATGATTTCCAATTTAGTTCATTTCTATGATTTCTTCCTTACATTTTGGTTATGTATACATATGTGATAATTTTTGTTTCTATTTTGAAAATTATCTCCAAATGGACGAGGCAATAAAGTTTTTAATTTATGACTTTCAATTTAGCGCATTGCTATGATTTCTTCATTAAAACCTTGGTTATATATATAGATTTTGCACATGTCTAAATCAAATAAAGTTAGATGATCAAATTAATAAAATTTAAATCATGTATCTTAATTATGCCTTTATTTTAATTTAAAAAATTTAACATTTTATGAGCTAGCATAAAATATTTTATCTTGATTATATTTGAAAACAATTTATTTGATTGGATTTCATAAAGTTGATGGTTACGTGACTATAAGGTCACTTGATGGAACATCTGTTGTAGTCCATTATGAAATCATTCCAAACATATCTTAGATTAAAAAAAGTTTTAAATCACTTAAACCAAATAATAATAATATTTGAATGAGACATGATCGACATAATTTATGAAAAAAAATGTCACATGTAATAATATAAGATCTATCATTGGAATGATTTAAATGATTGAAGGTGTTTGTGATATGCTACATCAAATAGGGTAGAAGATTTCTGATACTATACAAGTATTGACTTATTTTAATCTTATAAACATGTTTTAAAGTCGTGAAGGGAGAGATTAGGTGTAAGTCATTACAATTATAATCAAAATTCATTAATTATATATGAATTTGATAAGTAGTGAATTTATACAAACAAATGGAAGGTCATGTTTGCGTGAACATGGAAAGACCAATGAAATTGGAGAGATCATGTATAATAATTTATGAGAATATAAAGAAATTAGCCCTTGGTGTGGATCTTGGGAAGGAAAGGTAAAAAAAATAAAAAGTTGGAGAATTAAGTTTAATAATTATAAAATCTAGGAGAAAAATAAAATAATAGTTTTTTAAAAAATATTAAAGATTGTCTTTTAGGGTTTTTTTTTTTCGAAATTACATAAAAAAAAAATTTCAATTTCAACCAATCATCCATTTTCTAAAATTAAAAGTCAAGTACTAATAAAAATTCATTCTCAAACATTTGATTATTAAAATTTTAGAGACATGATACCTCCACATGAATCATAGAATTCTTTCTACCTTCCATCATAAACAAGATGTTGAACTTATTAACAACCACTTTTAATATCATTTAAGGCATATTATTATTATTATATTACCACAGATTTCATAAATATTGATAGAAACAATTAAAGGCGTAAGGATATAATTTTTTTTTCTAATTTTTTAAACAAATTTTTAAATGAGAAATTATGCTCATGGCTCACCTCACATCATATTTTTCTTTACCAAATAATAGCAATAATGGCTTATACATGAATATGAAATATCACTCAATGTCAATTAAAAATCATGATAAAATCATTAAAAAAAAGTCTTTTACTTATTGATATATAATCACCAAAAATGTTTTTGTTTTTGTGTTTTTAAAAGCAAAAAAATAAAATTATAATTAGAAAACATGTTTAGTATTTATAAAAATAAAAAAAATATTTATGTTTCTACTTTAATAATTAGTAAAATAGAACTTAAATAAATATACAAATATATAATTCACAAATACACATTAATAATTTCTAAAACTCAATGGAGTCGGGGTGAATGTTCTATGTGGCCCCATAATCTCATGTCTTATATTTAACAAGTACCTTTTAACTTTGAAAATGCAGTTTGAAGTCATGAAGACATTTACTCAAAATGAATGATATCTATCCTAAAAGGAAGTAAAAGCAAACCGCATGAAATCAGAGTTGATTTTTTTTGTTGAATATAAAAGTTTGAGTGAGTGTTTTAAATGACTTATAATCTCATTAAATACGATATAAATATAATAAACTCCTCTTAACCTTGAACAAACATTTTAAAGTTGTAAATGCTTATTGGGTTAAGAGTAAACAATATTTACATAAAAGATAATAAGTCATTATACATAATATTAATCAAAGTCATTCTTTAATCCTAATAAGTCATTACATATGATATCAGAGTTGATTTATTTGTTGAATATAAAAGTTTAAGTGAGTGTTTTAAATGACTCATAATCTTATTAAATACAATATAAATATAATAAATTTCTCTTAACGTTGTAAACACTTATTGGATTAAGAGTAAACAATATTTACATAAAAGATAATAAGTCATTATACATGATATTGATCAAAACCAATCCTTGATCTCCTAATATGTGAGAATCTAAGTAAATGTTATGAATAGTCTCATAATCCGATGAATAGACGTGGAGAAGAAGAGATCATCATCATCATATACATAAAAGGGAAGAAGGAGGAAAGGAAGGAGAAAAGGAATACATTGGGGAGAGCATAAGGCTCTGATACCATAAAGGAGCAATAAGCAATGAAATATAAACTAACCTATGTATTAATTTCTTGATAAAAGATTAATTACAAATACAAATATATGGCTAACCGGAATGCAAAATGAAAAAAATTAGTGTTTGTTTGATATATATATATATATATATATATTTAAATAAAAAATAGTTGTAAGTTTTATATAAAATATAAAAACATACATTAAATAAATAATGGTTTTTTTTATAAAAAAAAAATGGTTTGGTTACAGTACAAAATGGTGTTGTTTCAATACTTACATAAGAAGTACCAATTTTTATATTTTAATATTTATATCCTAATTTTATTTTTTTATATTATTATATTTTGATGTCATTCATTTATACTTATTTATTTAATAACATGGATGTCATAGTATATATTTGATGGTCCAGATCTTTTGATTAATAGAAACTGCATAATATTTTCCTTAAAAATTTTGAAAAGACACAAGGTTTGTGTAAACTAAAAACTTGTCAGTGGAAATTCTTCCCTTCTAAACTATTCACGGAATTTCAAACTAGTGATTAGAACAAAACAACATATTAGAGGCAAGAAAATGACAGGAAGGACCCATTAAAAGCAAAGAGCAATATGAGGGGCAACTTGGATACTGGTGTGCATTTATTTGTATACCAAGAAATTCTTTCAGGGTACTTCAACTAAAGGGTGGCCCAAAGTTAGGTTTCCAATTTTAATGTCAAAAATGGGTTTACATGATTTTGGATTTGAGTCTCACCCCCAAAAAAAAAATTGAGAGAGAGAGAGAGGATATCTTCATTGCATTAATGTCAGTGCCCCTTTCCTAACCTGCATTTTCCAGGAAGGATCTCTACAAGTAGGGACAAGGGTTCCCCAATTATTTTGGTTAATAAGACAATGAGTCCCTTCAATATTGGACACACCATTGTAGGACCCATGTAAGGTTATATAGGGAAATGTTTTGGGATTCCATGGTAAAAAAAATAAAAAACAAAATTAAAATCATGTCATTTTATTTTTCATGGCATGTGATATTGTGAACAATGTGCTTAATTAATTACCATTCACTTTGATGGATCCTCTCATATAATAAAATGTATCCCCAAAATTACAAATACAAGCCTAAAATATTATTGATAGGGATGTTAATGTGATTGATTTTTTCAGGTACTTATCCCGCCCACTCCCTAATGGGATGGGTTGGAAATTTAAATAAACAGGTTTGGGGTGGGTTTGAGGATTTTTTTTTTCAAAACCTAGGACGGATTTGGGACAGGCTCAAGTATTTGCCTTGTCCTAGAGTTGACCATAACTAGGCACGACCCGATGTTTAGCAAGCCAACGTGCTAAGCTGACATGACCCACTTAAAAATCGTGTCAGTTAGGTCCGACCCATGCAAACCAAATAGGTGGTCTGACACGATGCATAAGCCTGTAGGTTAATTGTGTCATGTCGTGTCGTGCTGTGCCGTGCCATGCCAATCGTACTGTGCTAGTGGTCACTCACTTTGTTAAAATTTTTAATTTAATTTTTTAATTCATTTTGTGTTAAACTTTTTTTTATTATTAAATGAAATTTCTTTTTTGTTACTTTAAACAACTCTAATAATTCTAGTTTTTATTTTTTATATTTATATTTATCAAGTTTGTAATTGTAAAGTTTATAGAAATGTTAATTTTTTTAATTTATTTTGTGTTAAACTTTTTTCATTATTAAATAAAATTTCTTTTTGTTACTTTAAACACCTCTAATAATCATACTTTTTTATTTTTTATATATATTTATCGAGCTTGTAATTGTAAAATTTATAGAAATGTTAATTTTTTATTTTTAAAATAGTAAAATATTATATTTGAATTTGTTTTTTAAGGAAATAACAATAAATTTAAAATAATGGAATATAAAAGGAAATTAAATATAAAAAACTAATAGTGAGTCATTTACTTATTTATCCCTAAAATTAACTGTTATTTAGTTGTTGAGATGAGTATTATAGATATTTGACATAAAAAATATTAATAGTGAATGATTTACTTATTTATTATTTAAACGAATTGTTATATAATTGTTGGGAAGGGTAATATAGACATTTGACATGAAAAAAGTAAAAATAACTATTGATTTACTTTTTTACCCCTCAAACTAGTTGTTATATAGTTGTTGAGAGAGTATTATAGACATTTGACATGTAATAAAAAAAAGTAAAAAGTAAAAAAATGATATTTGAAAAGACAAGGTGAGTTGACACGATGGCACGACGAGTAGTCTCCTTAAGCCTAGCACGACCCACTCCTTTGGGTTGAGTCAACTCGACCCAACCTTTTAGTGTGTCATGCCACAGGCCAAAATGAGTAGTCTGACTCGTTGGACAACTCTACCTTGTCCCACCTCGTCTCGATTATATGTAAAATTAATTTAATTTAATTTTTATTTGCATATATATATATATATATATATATATATATATATATATATATATATATATATATATATATATATATATATATATATATATAATAAAATAATTATCAATAAAATAAGTTATTAAAAATTATAATATTTTAATCATTTATAAAATATATTTATTTTAATGCAATTAAAAAATTTTAAATTTTAAAAATAGTACTTTTAAAAAAAATAAAAAAATTTCAAAAAATAAAAAGTTAAATGAGATGGAGATAATAATTATTTTAATGAGATGGAGATAATAATTATTTTTTAATAAATGAGACAAAGTTGGAATGAGGCGGCACAAACCCGTCCTATTGTCATTCCTCTGTCAACTACGTGAATTTGAACACTCATACCATAATTTTTTTTCCTCTGTTTTTTCTTATTATTATATTTTTATTATTTTTAAAATTTTTAAATTCAACTAGCAGTAATCATGTAAATAGATGATAAAAAATGGAAAAAAAATATTGAAAATAGTATTACTCTTTTTTTTTATAGGGTACAAAGTTATCTCCAAATCAACTTCATTCATTAACATTTTTAATAAAGTTTATGATATAATAAAATATATAAATACGAAAATTAAAATTAATTAATCATGTAGTCTTTTATTATAGTTATTGAAAAAGTAATTTAAAATTTTATTTGAAAATAATATTTTCTTTTCCTTTTTGCTCTTGTTAATTCATGAGATGAATTTGTCTTAAACTCTTCAAAATAAAACATTGACATCTCTTTTTTCATGGCATTCCCTTTGAGGATACAGAATGAAATTAGCATCATATTTTATTCAATTAAATATCAACTAATAAACCCTTTTTAATAGAAAAAAAAAATTACTATTTAGCCATGTGCTTAATTTAGTTGTCACCAATTGTCTCCTACTGGTCCTTAAATATTAATTTCCAAAATGGAATAATTTCAGGTGTTTAGATATCATTTTTTTTTCCTTACACATCTGGTTGCATTTAGAAATAATTTGATGAACACTAAAATTTAAGTGAATTTATAAATAAGCTATTAAGATCCATGTATTGACTGCTTCTACTTCCAACAAAAGGAATGATATTTTATTTTCTTTATTTTTGAAAAAATGGGATATAATAACTTTTTGAATATTCCATGGTATACAAGAGATCTATTCAAACTATTTTAAATATCATTAAGCACATTCTATTTGCAAATAAATATTATTTTGAGAATGGGATATAAAAAAAAATAGTTTTTGATTAAAAAATCATTTTAAAATTCTTATATACACCCAAGAAATGCCATGGTATGAACTAATTAATGTTGTTCAACATAGATTTTGAAGATTATAACTTATTCTGTCTTGGTATAAACTAAGTTTTCTCTGATAACATAGGTTTAATTGTACACAGATGGGCTCTCAAGTTGACTTATTATTGGGTAGCTACCAAGCAAATTTTGGCTTGTAGGTCCACTAGTTGAATCACTAAGGACTGGTAGGCATGTGCACCATGTGTAACATTGGTGGGTGTGTGTTATTTTATAACTATATATATATATATATATATGCAACTTGTGTTTTGACACTTCATGTGCTTATAATCATGCCTTGGATCAAGATTCTATTTTGTCGTTCTATTTTTAATCATACTAATCATATTTTAGGTAGTTTTTGTGACACATAATATGAGCTAATCTATTCCATATAATGATTTAATTTCACTACTTTATAATGGATATAAATTTTATAACTTAAAAGGTTAAAATTTCTTGAAGATGTTATAAATTATGTTTGATTCTTGAAAGGCATTAACAAAAGAAAAAATATATTAAGGGAAATGATTTTCTAATATTTAATTTCACCATAGAAAATATAAAAATAAATAAAATAAAATGTAATTAAAATTTATCAAAGATTTATATATTTTTTAATTATTTAATTTTTATATAATAAAGAGAAATAAGTAAAATGAGTTTAAAGAAGAATATAAAAATAATTTATTAAATTTAAATGTATTTTTTTATTTTTTTTCTTTATTTTTTGCTCTTGTATTTTTTCTCAATTTTTATGGGAGCCAAATATACCCGTAAAATATGGATTTGAAAATTACTACGAATCATCTTTTAATAGAATTTACAAATATCCCATCTAAATAAAGGGGAAAAAAAAAAAACTTTGGCCATTTTGGAAACTAAACTTTTATTTTAAACATGCACGCATGCCTTTTGTGTGTACGACTTGTGAGAAAAGTTGGAGTACGAGTACGTAGATTCTCATTCATGTGTCTTTACGTCTAAAATTCATTGCATTGATGGAAGCATCATACTGATAATGCCATGTGGTTGAGAAAGTTGGACACGGTGAATAAGACTTCTGTGGGTTCCACTTTTTAAATGGCTCATTGATTCTGATTACTGAAATATGAAGACTTAAACAAAATTTTATTTACCACAACAAGAAATTAATACTAATTTAGCATCTTGTGTTGTATGGAAAAACGTAGAAAAGCAAAATATTATATATATAATACCATGAAAATCAAATAAAATTATGAAAAAGGGATGTAAGATAAAAGGGAAAAAATATATTTAAATTGATATAATTTTTACCTCTTTTTTACCTTTACTCATTATCAACCTTTTTTTAAAAAATAACCCTCCTCACACGTCTTCAATTAGTAACTTACTCTTTGTGTTAAAAGTGTCATTCTCGCTTACCTTTTTGACTTAATTTTAGGTAGAACATAAAATTAAACAGTATTTAATAAGTTAAGTATTAAGTTATTTGTTTTTTTAATATTTTCTTTTTATTAAGTATTAAGAACTTTTAATATTAAGAAAATACCAAATATTTTAGTTTTTTATATTCAATAAAAAAAATATAAGAAATAAGTAATAAATCAACAAAAAGTAAAAAAAAAATAAACAATTTGAAATCTGAAACCAAATTATTTTAAGCAAAAAGTTAAGAAATAAACATCATCTAAATCTCTCTATTTTACAAAATACACCTACTTTCTTGCTCTTCTTTATTTTATGTTTTTATTTTTATCCTTTGTATTTTTCTTCTTTTACCTTTTATAAAAAAATATTTCTCAAATTATTAGTTTTTTAAATAAATATTAAAATATTTTTTGTCAAAAAATAATAATAATATTTTATAAGCTTTATCAATGAATTATAATATTCTAAATGAATATTAAATTATATGAATGAATAATTATTTCTAAATGAATGATATAATTATAAATAGTAGTATTAACAAGAAAAACATAAATTGTGTATTTTTTATCTTTTAATAGAAATTATAAAATACGGTTTTCATAAAGCCATAATTTAAATTTTTAAATAATAATAATAATAATATTTTAGAAATGATAATAATTAATAATAATATGTTAAAATGAATTATAAAAACAAGTGTAATTTATTTTTGTAAATATATACATAAATCAAGGTTTTCCACACATATATATTTATTATTTAACCCATGAAATACTATTATACTAGTTTGATCCAAAAATGACACTTCTAACATGAGAAGCCAAGCAAGTTACTGTTTAAAGGGTACCTAAAAATGATTACTTTGAAAAGAAAAAAAAAGTACATGGACATGTGTTTTTTTTTTTTTTCTTTTTTCTTTATGACATTTAAATCATTTTAAATGCTAGCTGTGAATATGGGAGTGCATGAAATATGAACAGAAGTCAGTGGAAGAATATTTTTTTAATAACAAAATAAATGAAGCTAAATGGCAGGCCAACTCAAATCATGGGAGTTCTTAGGGGGTAGAGAAAGAGGGTCAAGTTTTGAGGACTCCAGTCTCAAAGGAAGGGCATCATCATCTTCATAGGGGACCCTACAAATTGATTTGAAATCCATGTGAAATTCATGGGGTTGGGTGAACCTAAAATTTGAGGCCTGCCATTAATTCAGCCATTCAACCATCAGCCATCAGCCATTCTTTATTTAAGTCCAAATCACATCACTCAAGACTCATGAAACATTGAAAAATAGTGTGGCATCAATGAATGGTCATGTATTGACATTAGAATACACCATATACCCTAACAAATTGTTATCAAACCCATGCATTATTCTTCAAATATTGCCCTTATATTGTGGGGCCCCCTTTGTGTCTAGGCCCCTGTCCTTTCTTTCTTTCTTTCTTTCCATTTTTATTTTCTTTTCTTTTTATTGTGATTGTTTTACGAGGGATCATAAAAGGCCAACCCCTCTATGTTTTTTTTTTTGTGCCACCACTCAGACACTCCCTCTTTTAGGCATACACCAACAAGCCTAGCAATCTCTCTATCATGGAAAAGCTCAACATAGAGAGTGATGCTCAAGACAATTTCAATATTCTTTCTTCCTCAACCTCCACTTCCTCTTCATCTTCTTTCCCCTCCTCCTCCTCCTCATCATCCTCATCGTCCTCTTCCAATGAATTGGTTCCCTTTCCGGGAGGGAATTCAGAGGATGACATGCCGAGACAAGGTGGGAGAAAAGTACAAGGAATGAAAAATGGGAATGAGAGTAGGAAGAGGCAGAAGACGGAGAATGATGGGAAGCAGCATCCGACGTATCGAGGAGTGCGAATGCGAAATTGGGGCAAATGGGTGTCGGAGATCCGGGAGCCCAAGAAGAAGTCTAGGATTTGGCTAGGGACGTATCCTACGGCGGAAATGGCAGCTCGGGCACACGATGTGGCGGCGCTCGCCATCAAGGGTAGCTCTCCCCACCTCAATTTCCCTGAATTGGCGCACGCGCTTCCCCGCCCCGCCTCTACCTCCCCTAAGGACATCCAAGCCGCGGCGGCGGAGGCGGCCAACACCACATTCTCGCAGCCTGATGAGACGGAAGTTGAAGCTGAGCACCCCGTATCATCGGAAAACACGCTGGAGTCATCAAATTCAACGTCAGTAGACAACGATGACGCGTTTTTTGACCTCCCTGATATAGTGATGGATGTCATGGACCTTACCGGAGATAGGTTTTGCTACTACTACTATCCGTTATGGCAGCCGGCCGGAGGGGCTGATAACATATTCCGGCCGGTGGAGGAGCCATTTTTATGGGAGTAGTAGTATCTACCTATCTATCTATCTATCAACTGGACTATGTTTCCATGGCCATCACATTGATGGGAACTGCGTGTCACTGCCTTCTCCATACACCCAAAGAGGAAGAAGAAAAGCCCAACAGATAAGTTGAGAATTAAAATCATCATCAGAAAGTAGAAGGGTTGGTTGTGCTGTTTCTACTTTGGTTCATATTGGATATGCCTCCATTGAAAGAGGGTGGTTGCATTTCTCTTTTTCTTTTCTAACATGCACCCTTAATATCACAAAGGGGGCCTAATTAACCTTTGGGTCCTCCATGATATACGACCACAATATGTGTGAAAAATAAATTCTCTGTGTATATGATGAGTGTAATAATGTGGATTCTGATGATCTAGCTAGCTCGTAGTACTCCAAGTTGGGTGTCTTTTTTCTTTTTCTTTTTAATTTTTTAACATCATTAGCTAGGGTTTTGTTATTAGGGTTTTAATGCTATTGACTCCGATGTTAGTTGTTACCCACATTTCTATTTTGGGCTACCCGTTTGGTGAAACTTTAATGCAATTGACTCTTAACTTAATGCTTTCCCATTTCCTATATATCTAGAGAGCCTTCACACCTTTTGCTCCAGTGGAGATGAATGCTTCATACAAGAGTGATGTCATGACAACCTCTTTCTTCTTTTGGTGGCACTATTAAACTGCAAAGGCAATGAGCCATGAGCCATGAGCCATGAGCCATGAGCCATGTGTAAGATGATCTTGGTAGAATATTTCTGGCTGCATCACATCATGATTAACCAAAAGAAATCTTGGGTAGTCCCCCACACTTTGTGTGGACACACATGGAGGTGCCCAAGAAGACGACAACTTCTTCGAATTAAAGTGGTTTTTGAGTTAAAATATGAATCACTTTAGTGAAAGTTTATCATTAGAGAAAGCAAACGGCTATGTTCCATTAACAAACCTATTCGACCCACTATTCAATGGTGCTGTGTGATCTCACCTTCACTATGTAACTCCCTTTTTTTATAGTCCATTTCTCAATCATTTTGGCCACACTTCATGTCACCATTGGCTCAAGAATAAAGAAGAAAAAAATTAACCAACGATTATGGATAACGTGAGAAGACAACATACGAATCTTACAAACATTTCGGGTTAATGGTGATGATCTACAAGAATTCTCAGTTCTGAGTTTGTTTTATGGTATCTTCTTGACAATAAAGTGGAGTTTAATATTCATTCATTTTGGTACATTAAGGGAATGGGAATATAGAGGTTTAGTTTCTACTTTACATAGCCCTTTAGGGTCTGGTTCTGGGGCTTCCACTGGTGTGGGGTTTGGTGGTCAGTTCAATTCCTAGAACAGATTAATTATTGTATGCATTTTGGATTCTTGTGTGTACAATGAGAAGAAGGAATATTTCTGCCTCTTTGGCTGAGGTACGTTCAATAATTTTCATTTTGGCCCGACCAATTTGACGAAGAAAAAAAATAAAAAAGAGCAAGGCCAAAAACATGGTCTATATTTTAATATATTAGATTTTTTTTTTTTTTTTGTTTTTTGCAATTAAAATGGAGTTTGTGGCTGTTAAACAACACTAAAAAGGAAAATAGTACTTTTTTTAGTGGCAAAACCACGCTATGGTTCTATTACACTTTATTTTTACCCCACCCTTTTTATCCTCTCGTGATAGAACCTTAATCCACACAAAAAGTTTAAAACATGATTGTTGGGTGTAGTTTTCAGATTTTTAGGATAATTTTAAAAATATTTTTAAGATCAAGTACAACCACTAATTTGGTTTTTAATACTAAAAAAATAATAATATGGATAATTACTTGATTTCAAAGAACTAATTTAGTAAATATTTTAGAAGGGTTCAACATCTACTTTATTTTTATCCCGCAAAACCATGACCGCTGACGGTAGTTTTAAGAATTTTAGGATAATTTTAAAAATATTTTTAAGACCACGTCCAACTACTAATTTGGTTTTTAATACTCAAAAAAATAAATTCATATGAATAATTACTTGATTCCAAAGAACTAATTTAATAAATATTTTGGAAGGTTCAACATCTACCTTTTTTTTTCTTGAAAAGACACTATTTTGGCCTTCAACTCATTAAAATGAGAATACACATAAACATACGACAAATACTTGTTAACCATCTTGGGGCAATGGACGCTAAGCTATCTAGCTTTTCTGATATGTATATATTGGCATGTGGGATTTGAAGGATCACCTACTTCATTAGATATATATATAGGGGACCGGAAGCAAACGTCAAGACAAGGATATGACAAAGGCATTGCCCCCTGGATGGTAAAACAACCACTGTTTCGACCTTATGCTTGCTTTATGACATCATTGAATATTGAAAGATATCCTAACTAGGGCCACCCACTTGGAGATGGAAGAGGTTGAGTGTGAGGAATTAAAGTATTCGCATGCTTTTCACACCATTTTGTATTAATAATCATATTTGATATCTCGGTATCTTCCATTCTTACCAAAGAAAAAGACTTAGGGCTGGTCAATCTCTCATCTCTCTCAACTGAATTTCTCTAAGTACCTCTTCCCTAGGAACCTCCATGGATATTATATAAGAGACATTATTGTTGAAGTACTATTGATCAAATCTTGGAATGATTAGTTGTTTCATAACCTTGATTTTATATGGACCCATCACCATCTTATTAATGCACCATTATTAGAAAATATTAACAAGAAATCTCGCCAATCGATCTTAATTGCTTTCGGATGATTATGATGTTTAATTGCTTAGTTTACGTACGTTTATATATTATATTTTAATAAAAGAAAAAGAAATGCAATAGGAGGAAGAAATTGAGTAGGAGGGCACATGGGGAATAAGATGAGAATAAATGGATTTAAAAACTCACTAATGGACAATTATATATTAGTTAAGATTCAGCTCATCAATTAATTTAACATATACTTGAAAAGTAATTGATTGGGATTATGATTGTGGTGGTTCTTTTTAGTAGAAAACCCCAAAACCATGAGAATACAAGTGGAAAAGCTAGCAAAGAATCCAACCTTGTGTTTTCTTTTAAGTTGGAAAGAAGTGCTTCAATTTCTTTTGTCCAAATCATTAGATACTTTGTATGCTTTTGATGCATGTTTTCCTTTTTTGGAGAGAGAGAGAGAGAGAGTAAAAGAGCTAGAGAGAGGGAGAGTTGGAGGGAGCTAGAGAGAGAGAGAAAGAGTTTGACAAATGAGGAGAGGGGAGAGGGGGGAGGGGGAGAGAGAGAGAGAGAAGCCTCACATACATGGCAGCCATTTAGAAGAAGTGATTTTAATTATTTTAATATTACAGCTGGTTATTGTCCCTTTTTAGCTAAATTTAGCATTATTTACTTCCATTTGGCCTGCAAATTTCTTTAATTTATTTAATGCCAAACAATTTACACCCTAGGCCCTTTTCAAGATCTAGGCCTATATCCAAGTCCAATCATAGAAGACATTAGCCACATTTAGATCTCTTAAACTGAACAAAATAATGAAAATCATGATATGATGATTAGGGAACATCTTATACTCACTATTTGGAGATCAAGGAGTGGGAAAAGATACATTTCCACAGTCAAATGAGTGTGTAGCAATTGTCCAAAACGGTTAAAAAACTATTTTTTTATTAAACAAAAATTTCAATCACATCAAAGTGATTAAGACCTGTTTGTTTAGTCTATTTTCCGTTTGGATATTTATTTCTTATCTAATTTCTTATCTAAAGTTTGGTTTCACAAAATTGAAAAAAAAAGTTAATAATAAAATGTGGTGTTTGTTTTTTTATTGAATAAAAAAAAATCAAATATCAATCCACATGTCCATATAAATTTATTATCAATATGTTTAGCTTAGTTATATTAATTGATATCAATAAATTACTAGAAAAAATTAAATATTTTGATTTTTTTTATTAAATAAAAAAATAAGCACCACCTAAATATTTTTAAAATTTTCTTTTAAAAAAATAAAAATAGTTTTCTAAAAAAAAGAAAAGATGAAGTGAATAAAATAAATAAAGAAATATGAATTTTTTATTGGTAAGATTATAATATTATAATCTACTTTATTTTTTATATCAATAATATTATATTTTTATATTGAAAAGTAATTCATTTTAAGAAATGAAAATATACATAATCGATGAATTCCTTGTTAATTATAAACATACTATATTTTTTTATTATATTATTAAAATAATTAATAAAAAATAAAAAGGAACAATCAATAAATGCAATCTAATTCTATTTATTATGTTTCAAGTAAAAAATTTTGTAATACCAAACAAAGTTTCCCAGTTTTGTTTTGTTTTTTTAAATAATTTTTTTTTTAACAATCTTGTTTTCATGAAAAGAAAACATAGAAAATAGAAATTTAAAAAAAATTAAAATATTAAAAAATGTTTTTCAAAACCAAATGTAACCTAATTTTTTATCGAAGTAGTTTACTAGCTTCTCCAAACAAAATAATTTTGACTCTAGAAAAAATATATCATCTTTTTACATATTAAAAATGCAATTTGACATTTTCTTTTTCATTTTGAAAATAACTTTCATATTGAAATTTTCTCAAAAATAGTTAAAATTAAATAATAATAATAATAATAATAGAATGGAAAAAAACAAGACATCATTAGGTCAAGACTAAAAATGGCCACACCAAGTAGATATAATATGATAAGCAAGTTGGTTCTCCAACTTTTGATTGAATTCTATACTTTCTCCCTTTTAGGGTTTGTTTTATATGTGTTTATAGTGGAGCATGTAACAAATTGAGTTCTTGTGGGCTCTCCCAACCGTGTTTTCCCCATAAATCTTTTCTTTTTCCCTCAAATAATTCAAGACACCTAAATCAAAATCAAACCCACCACCACGAGGAATGTTTAAATCACCTGATAAAATTTACGTAATTTTTTTCAATAATGTAGTTCATTTGATTTTAAGTAATAAACCCTTGTAACCTTTGCTCTCTCAAATTCTCTATTTAATATCAATATACCTCTTATACCCTTAATTAAGGGTTACAGTTTGTGTTAATAGATCATATTAGTATCATGTTATTACCCAAATACTCAATTAAGTAGGTTAATTCAAACACAGTACAAATGATAATCAATAATCAAATAAAAAATGCAAACTCTAATATGATATAATTATTAAATAGGTAAAATGTCATATAGCTTATTTAACTTATTTAATAATTAGGTTTTATTTAATAAACCAAACAATTTAACATGTTTATGATTAAGTTTACCTATTTACTTAAAATCAAAATTTGGATGAGTAAAATATAATTTAAGTAGATTAGAGTTATAAACAAATACAGCTAAAATATGTTAGAGTTATAATCAGGTTAATCATAAATACTAAAAAAAAATGCGGATGAACACAACTTTGACCTAAACATGGCTATACTTGTCTCAAATTTGTGAAAAAAGTGTTAAGTTAGAACGGGATTTTCCAACCAATTCTTTCATTTATTTATTATTTATTTATTGCTCTTTTGAGAGTGGAGGATGTATATATTTATTTTAGAAAAATAAAATAAAAATAATTTATGATTCCTCAGTTGCTTCACTCGCAAGATTTGGACATAATCATGTTGGAGATGAATACTCAAATAATTGTTTTGGACGGATCTTCAAAGCTAATACAAAAGAACCTCTCTACCCAAGGACTCACTGGTCCACAGGGAACTGGCTGGCTCTTTCCTTCCACCCCGCTCAATGTCCTAAGAATCACAAGTAAAAAAAAAAAAAACAATAATAATAAATAATTAAAGGTTCATTGCTTGTATTTTGTTTTTCAATTTCCTTTTAAAAAAATTTAATGTTTTAATAATAAATAAAAATATAAAAATGTTTTTACTTTCAAATTTTTTAATAACTTTTAAAGTAAAAAACTAATTCCTTTGACTTATTCATGTCCTTTTCCTTTTCCCTCAACCAATGAGATTGATGCTTCCATCTTGGACATCAAGAACCATTGAAAAATCATCAAAAACCAAAGTTGTATTTTTACCATTATTATATAGTTATCAAACTTATTTGATTTTAAAAAAAAAAATGAGAAATATACCGGAAGAGAGGTTCAATTATCGGGAAAAATATGTTTTCATAAACTCATATAAAAAAAATAAAAAATAAAAAAACTATAAAATATAACTCAAGTTTATAAAATACAAATTTAAGTAGTTATTTAAAAATAAATAACATTCTCTACATTTTTTTTTATCAAATGTATTACCTTTGATGTTTTAGATACTAACTTTTTATAATATAAGTATTATCTTTTATCATTTTAGACATCACCTTTAACCCGTAAGTACATAAAACTTAAATTGTTTTTAGAGAATTGTTATTTTGTAATTATTTTTATATAAGTGTATAAAAACAATTTTTTTTTAATATCTATTAAAAAAATTGAAGTATAATTAAAAATATGTTTATATTTTCCATTTTTAAAAATAGTAAAAAAAAAAAGTATCAAATCCAAATATAAATAATAAAATATTGTGTTACAATTCCCACATGCCATAACATGTAGCAAACCTTTATTTACTTGTCTCCCTTTTTTTTTTTCTTGTCAAGAGATTGGTATCCAATAAGGCAGTTCCCCATGAGGTGAAAAAGAAAAAGGAAGAAGAATAAAATTTCTTTTTAAGAGCATAAGCAAAGAAGTGGCTTTGTGGATGTTCTTTATCAGACTTTTTCTTTACAAAGAAAATAGTTCATATTCCCATGTGCCACACATGCATGCTTTAATGAATTATAGAAAAGGCAAAGACAAAGTGAACAAAATTATTACAAGGAAAAAAAAAATTTAGAAATTAAAGGGCTGCAATCTAAATATATTTAGATAAAAAAAATAAAAATAAAAAGTGGGGGGTCTGGTCTATTGTATTTTTGTAGTAACTTTTCTTCACTTCACTTGGCTTTTTTAAATGGGAAAATAAATTTTTTTTCCTAAATTTTATACATTTTTTTTTTCATTTTTTTAATTATAATTAAATAGAGAATTATGTCCATTGGGTTTTACCTCCCTCCCTCTTCCCCACCTCTCTTTTTCTCATATTCTACTTGAGCTACAAACAAAACTTACAAAATGGGGTGAAACTATAGGTACTAGCCACTTAAAAAAGCTATACACAATCGTGTGGGATGTGAAGGTACTGATAAATACAAGCAATAAATTTTTGTCCAAAAATCTTTCTATATTATGGAAAGAAAAAAAAAACCCATGTTTGTCACTCCATTGGAAGATACTTCAAGCTTTTCAAAAGATCATTCTACAGTCCTGTTGCATGCGAAGATAGCCAACAAGACAACAAGGTGGTCCTCATATGTACAAGGCCAATTAAATTCACATTTCTCTTTTTTTTAGTTAATCTAACCATGAAAAAAGAGGAAAAGAACAACAGATCCATGAATCCAATGATTTTTTTCTTAATATGTACATAGCTTTATGCTATAAGGAAGTACTATATTATGGTCCAAATTGATAGCCGCACAAAAGACATACATGTCACACTCTATAAGGAAGTATTTAATTAAAATTAGTAAACTAAATTATTTTTTAAAATTGATTTTATATATCACCAGAGCATAAATAAGATAATACCAAAATCTACCCCTAATCCATTTATTTTAATTATAAATCCATCATCTTAATAATAGGAAGGATATGAATACTCGAAAAAAAACTCGCACTTTGTCCATCCTTGAAATCAAATACTAAGATGGTGTTTGTTTTTTTACTTAATTTTAAATAGAATCTTAATGCTTAATAGTGTTAAATATTAGGTTGTTTGTTTTTGTAATATTTTATTTCTATTAAGTATTAAAAAGTAAAAAAAAAATCAATATATTATTTTTTCTATTTAGAAAAAATTATATATTTTGGTTTTTTCTATTTAGTAAAAAGTTTATAAGAAGTCATGAAAAAGTAAAAAAACAAAGAATCTAAATTTTAAAATTAAATTGCTTTCAGCAAAAAGCAAAAAAAAAAAAAACACCACCTAACACATGAATCCAATGACTTTTTTCATAATATATATGTAGATGAGTTGTATGGGATAAGGAAGTATTGTATTGTGGCTAAAATTGATAGCCCAACAACAGATATAATTGCATTACATGTTACACTCCATAGTTTCAACCAAGTGATGTTGGAGATTCCTTATGGCTAGCTAGGTGCATGTGCATGTGCATGGAGACATGCCATCATGTATAAATGGAGTACAGGCATGATCATGATGGATGAGTTAGAAAAGTCTTGTTGTTCCCACTTGGATCAATGGTAATTCATGTCATTTTCATTGAATCCATCTTATTCAATAACTATCGAGCTCTATTTAGATTGATTTTTTGGAAGGGCAAAAAAAAAACGTTTTTAAAGGTAAGTATAAGATTTTATGCGTATTTGATTATTCAAAGATAACTTGATTGAAAAGTAAGGAGATTGTTGTGTTTGGTGAAAACTCTTTTCCCACTTGAAAATAAAAAGTTGTATTTTCACATTTGGACTTTAACTTTAATTTTAATTTTTAGTCGAAACCAAAACAAAAATCTATCATAAAGAAGATCTAAGTAACATTAGATTTTTTTTATTTTTTATTTTTAAAAATATCAAGGTATAGTAGCAAAACCTACCAAATTGAAAATTCAGACTGTTGAATATCTATAATGAGATATAAACTATTAAACGAAATAATAAATGAATAAAATCAAGATATAATAGTAAAAACAAATGAAATTATAATATAAATAATTAAACTTGAAAATATGTACGTGACATCAACTGATTGATAATATATTTTTAATAGGTATTGAAAAAAATACATTTAGACTTTTTTATGTCATCTAATACAAATAGACTACCGAATCATATATCTATCATTGCCCATAAAAATGTTGAATAAGCGTTTACCTTGCCTTGCCATGGGTCACTAGGGTTTGTACCTCGAGTAAGAAGAGGGTTAATTATTGTGAGATATTGATAAGAATGAGAATATCTTTTCTTGCATATGACATTGATAGGAATGAAAAGGTCCAAAAGTTTTAATATTGTGACATTGATTAGAGTGAGAATATCTACCCTTATCATTAAAATGTGAGAGTTATTGTTAAGCTTGTCCTAACATAGTTCACTAGGAATCATAATGTATATTGAGATGCTTTCCATGAGTAAAGATAAGAAGGTTCTATTCTAAAGTTATGTCCATTAATTACTATGTCGATCGTGTACATGTGTAAATAAACTCAATTTTTTTTTAGAATTGATCGAGTTTGTTTTAAACTCAAGTTGGTCAAAGTGTGAATTGGGACTTGAAGATAATGATATTTATTGTAAAGATCTTTTTGATTAATTTGAAAAAAATTATCCTAAGTAATAATTTTGACATTGGTGGAAAACTGTCTTTTAAAAAATAACTTTAATTTAAATATTAAAGTGTGTTTTAAATATAACTTCCTAGTAAATTTTTAGAAATAGTTTTAAAATAATATATTTTAAAAATTATTAATCTATTTTGGTAAAAATCCCTAAGAAAACCTTGGACCTATTAAAAGGTGGATAGTGTAAACCACATACAACAAACTAATTAATCATTGAAAGCTTTAAACAATACCACAAGGTGACATCCGTGATTCTCTATGACAAAAAGAAAGTTCCAATATATATGGCGATGGTCCCTTCCAAGGATTTTGAAGAGCAAACAGGAGACAAAGAAAAAGGGTACCATAATGTTGCTTTGTTTTACTACAGGATCATTTACTTGTGGACAGAATGTCACGTTCCCCTCAAGGACAGAATGTTACTTCCTAACCCCATTAGCCTAAGTTCATGTCCTGAAGAGTGGAGGCATGCTGCAGAGTAGTTCCAAAGCTGTGGGGTTGCGTGACTTTCATTTTTCCATACTATGGGTTTGTCGTTTTGTTAAATTTTACATACCAAGTCGTTGTCTACCAAACTTCACCTAAGAACCATTATAAAATTTTGCGCATCAAGTCGGTATCTACCAAACTTTACGGTAAATTGATTGAATCTAATTAAATGCAAATCGTTTAGTGGGTGTACAAATAAAGTAGATCGGACAATGCATATATGACACCTCTTGATTAATAACATCTTTTTGATACAATGCTAATCGGTATCGTACGTAGAGCAGCGAAAAACAAAATATGAAAAGAATATTGAGGAAAAAAAACAAGAAGTATAATAAAAGTTTGAGTTTTCATTATTCAATAAACATAAGGGAAAGAATCGAGCTTACTCAAAGAATTCTTTCGTATCATCATCCTACTTAAGATTAGGTCTATCTTACCATTCCATATCTTCTATCATTGACTAAAATGATTTAATTTCCATATATCAGATCCAACATACTTTAGAGTCCATTTATAGGAAATTTTTGTTTTAATGTTTGATTATTGTTGATATATAATTCAAGATTTGTATCAAGTTTCTTATTTTATTTGTATCATTTAATTATCTCAAGAATCTTATTATTCAAATATATATGTATATATTGTTCAATAAGATTAACCGTGAATTTCATAATCATGATTCCTCGCCCGTGATATTCCACATCCCACTTCTAACTTTTCATTTCTTAGACCAATTTCTTCTATAAGGTCACATTTGGAATATTTGAATAGAAAATTAGAATGAAAAATCAATTTCATTAGCACTCATTAATGTGTTTGAACAATGGGAATAACAATAAAAATTTATTAATATAAACCAAATTTCACTTCAATTGTTCTCTTTTACATAGTGTATATATATATATATTATCCCATTAATTTATTCTAACTATCCATTCCATGATTAAAATATCCTACGAAAAATCATGTCCAAATTTTAATATAAGAGTTGATATAAAATTTAAGAAAAAATTTTGGAGAACCAAAAGAAAAGAAATGTATACAATATGATTGTAAGTTATGCGGTCCAATACAATCCAGGGTATGGGCTTGGGTAACTTTTACAATTTTGGGTTGGGCCTAGTTGGAGCTTAGACAAGTCCAACCCACTGGAATAGTTTCTTTCTTTCTTTTCTTTTTTTTTTCTTGGTATAATATAGTAAGTGTACACGTGCCAAAGCAAGTGAAAGAATATAAAAAAAAGTTCAACAAAAAAATTAATATGTGAATTTATTCTTCCAAAACTTGTATATAAATCAAGTAAAGATTCATAATCAGATAATTCAATTAAACATGAAACCAAATTTTAAAAATATATAAGATTACCCTTTTTGGCACCATATTTTATGATAATAAAATTACTTTTTAACCAAGTTTCTTAGATTAAAAAAATAAATATCACCTTGGTCTTTAACTATAACATTTACCAATTTTAATTTAAACACGTTGTTTATTTCTTTTACACTAAATTTGTAAAAAAAAAAAAAATTGTGTCAATTATTTTATATATAGTTTAAATACTTTTCTTCTTTTATATAAGAGATTTTTAATTAAAAAAAGAACAAAAATGAATTAATTTGAGCAAGAAACTTGTGGATTAAGAAAAAGAAAAATCTTTACAAAAAAAAATCTCAAATGATAGCATTGTTAGACATAATCCATTGGAAGAGTTAAAGAGAAAATTTTGAAAAAAACTAGAGAATGACAAAAGAGGAGAAAATTTTTCAAATTTTAAAAAGAATAAAATTTATAATGGATGAGAATTTTGAAAAGTTTTCAAACTTTTAATAATAAATTTTTATAACATTAATTATATTAATTGTACAATTTTAAAGAGAATGAAATTTATAATTTTAAGACACTTTTGGAATGAAAAAAAAGTGGAGTAAATAAAAATTAATGATTGGTTTTCATACACTTTCTTTTCAAAAAAAATTTATATTAAATTTAAAAATTATTGACTTATAATATGTTATTAAAAATTATTTTTAAAAATTATGTTTTTAATTTTTTTTAAAAAACCATTATATATTTTGCAAAACTTATTATTTTTTTGTTGTTAAAGATAGAAAATAGAATCCAGATTAAATTAAATAATTTAATATCAAAATAAAAATAATATATCAAATTATTCAATCAACTGGAAAAAAATATAAACGAAAAATAAGTTTTGTTCTAAAAATATTTTAAAAAATCAAAAGAACTAAAATCTCAATAGAAATTTTTTTATCATTTTGGTAAATTTTATATCAAAATCTTAATATTTTTAAAATTATGTTATAATTTTCTTAATAAAACTTAAATTTATATAAATAAATAATGTAAATGAGTGATAAAACTTTTTATTCAATAATTATTTATAATATAATAAGTGTTATTATTAATTCACTATTATTTAATTAAATATAAAAGTTTAAAATATTTAAATATCTCAAAATGAATGGAAATTACTATTATAGTGATAAAAGGTAAAAAGTTTCATGTAATTTTTTTAAAAATAAATTAATTTATTTCATTGAAGAAATGAAAGATAGGATAAGATAAGAAGAAAAAATTAATAATAAATATAAGTATTATATACACTTTATTTATTTTCTCAAAACACCTCAAATATGATTTAAAATATTTCAAATTTGTTATTAAGAAGAAAAAAAACTTGATTTGTGGGAGAATTCCAAACAAATCCTAACTATTATTGATCTCAATTCTAAATTCGAAATCAGAAAAATGCTTTTGTGATGATCTCTTACCATAACAAGACTTCTCTACATACATATTATAAATAAACCAAAATTAATTGTTGAGACTGATAAACATTATATTGGTGGATGATGGGGCACTTTGTCAAACAGGATGAAGGATGGAGTAATTATGTCATATATATTATAAATAAACCAAAATTAATGGTTGAGATTGATAAACATCATATCGTGGATGATAAGGCACTTTGTCAAACATGATAAAAGATGTAGTAGTTATGCCAAATGGGAAGAGTAGCTATGCTATATGGGACCAAACCGATTGTGTCAAAGATAAATACCTAGTTTAAGAGGTTTCTTACAAACATTAACATTTTTCTTTATAGTTTCTTGAGAGCACTTTTAGGATTGAATTTGAATATAAAATCAAAATGAAGTTATGAACATACAAATTTTCATTAAGTCAAGTAATTAAAACTTTAAATTAAATCCCTATTGCAATAATTGATGTAATAGAAATTGAAGGCAGAAGAAAAAATTAAATTTTCCATTACTTTTTAGGTTTGTTATGTGTGAAACCAAGATTTGGTTAATCTTGATTTTGATGATAACAAAACAAGGTTTAGAACTAATGATTATATTTCAAGTGTGATTAGGCAAGACGATTTCCAAAGTGGCAATCACAAAGACAAATCAAGTTAAGGAGAAATCATGAAGAAGAAGACCACCTCAAAGAGAAGTGTTTTTTCAAGACCCAAGCTTCATAAGATCTCTTTGTAAGGTTGTTGGTGCATTAGGATTTTCATACATTACATTCTTTACTTATGCACCAAAATCATCCAAGAGTTATTTTGTTTTAAATATTTTAAAAATTGGATAATTTCATGTTTTCAACTAAAACCTTGTGTTAAATGTTTTTCCAACTTGTTTTAAAAGATTTTAAGTTGAAAAAGTTGGTTGTTGAGCCAAAAACGGCTCAACCGATTGAACTGGATGATGAACCAGTCGACCCCGAGATCAACCGGTCGCAATCCGAGTCGACCCCCAGTTCAATCGGTCGAGGACCGGTCGAGAGATTCCAAAAACTTTCTCTCTCTCCCAATGGCCTTCTCTTCCCGGTTGAGGTGATTCTCTTCCCGGTCGAAGTCCGGTTGAGGCCCAACGGCCACCTGCCAAACATTAAATGCTAACGGCTAGTCAACCGGTCAACCCCTAACTCGACCGGCCAAACCCCCAAACGGCTAGTTTGACTTTTCTTTTCTATAAAAAGGCTTCAATCTTCATTTTTTTTTAAAAAAGCTTAACCTTCCCAAACCTTTCTTGAATATATTTGAGTCTTGGAAGAGTGTTTTTGAGTGCACAATTGTTCTAAAACTTGCATATCTTTAGTGCATCATTCAATCCTAGTTTTCTTGTATCATTTGAGTTTAAAGTTTTTATACTAGGATTTTGTGAGATCATTTATTTGTAAATCTTTGAGAAAAAGTTTCTCAAATATGGGGTATCACTTGAGGAGTTGTTCAAGAGTGGGATATCTCTTGAGAAGTGTAGAGGGTGCTTGGAGCCAAAAGTCCAAGAGGGTGAATTGGAACCATAATCCAATTGTATTGCTTGAAGGCTTGGTTTGGAAACCTTGAATTAGTGGAACCTTAAGTTTGGGATTGAAGATAGAGGAGAGTGGATGTAGATCGGGTTGTGTCGAACGACTATAAAATCTTGTGTTTGCATTCTCTTCCTTACTCTTTTAATTTATATGCAATTGTCTTTATATTGTTTATTATATACTTGCATATAATAGTCTCTTACATTCACATAGTTTAAATTTGCAAAAAGAGACCATCACCCTATTCACTCTCCTTCTAAGGTGATTACCATAGGTTAGATTAGCCTAATTTTTCTAACATTATGACAATGTTAGGAATGACTTCTGTTAACCCTAGTGAAATAAAAAAATTAAATTCCCAATTAAGTTGATTATAAGTATAAAAATGATTAAATTTTGAATTACCTTTTAGGTTTATGATGGTAATTTCAAAAATGGTTTTAGTCACGTCTAAGTAATAAAAACTCTAACTAAATAAAAAAATGAAATTTATATTTAAGTTGATTATTAATATTAAAAAGACTAAATTTTGAATTACTTTTAAGTTTGTGATAATAATTTTAAGAATGACTTTCGTTACATCAAATAATTAAAACTTCAACTAAATGAAAAGATTATATTATTATTTAAATTGATTATTAGTATTGATAAGTGTATTTTTGGAAATAAAAAAGTGAAAAACAGCTACTATTTTTATAAGTAGTATTGTAAACCCCTTTGTGGAGATCACCCGGGGGGAGTTGTTTTTTTGAAATGGGAGGGGGGGACCCCTTCATGCCTTGAAGATTAGCATACATGGACAGGTGGCCAAGGGAATGGTTGGCCATGATGGTTGGTGGACAGTGGTGACATGCTCCCGGGACAAGAAACAGTGGAGCAGAAAGGAGCTTGTGAAGGAGAGATATTGAAAAGAGGCTGGCAGAGGAGTAGGAGGGGAGACGGTCTGGCCGTTTTGATAGAGAGATATTTTCAGCTGCAAAGTAGGTCTCTTGCCTGGCAGCTAGGGGATTTGAGGGAAAAGTTGCAGAGAAATGCCAGAAAGAGAGAAGGAAGGAAGGCACAGGAGGGCATTGCTTTATTTTTCCTTTCGTTAGTTTGTGCTCTATTTTGTTTCCCCACTCCCCTGCTCTTGGCATCTCGTCGCGTTGCATATCAATTTGCATCTCCCTACCTGAGGAAACCGGGCACCAAATGGACCCTTCTTCAACCTCTCGTCATCTCACTCTGTTTTCAACCTCCAGGTTCTTTCCTTTCTACACTCCATTTTATTTCCTTCTCAAATTTTCTCAATTTTGCTGGAGCTTTGCTTTTGTTATGGAGGATGGACGTCTCGTGGTCTGTGAAAGATCACTTTTTTATTTTTTTAAATAAAAAAAAAATACTCAGAATGGTCCAAGCACGCCACCAGTGCAGCATTTTGTGAGAGTAGAGATGCTGTGGGTTTTTTTTTTCTTTCAATTCTATATATATATATATATAGGAAAATTCTACAATACCTCCTTCGGTACCATGCCTCCATTTTTTTTCAGCCATTGGATGAAAATGAATAAATCTCAGCCATCCAAATGAAAAGGAAAAAAAAAAAATTCAAACCGCGTACCTCCCCCTCCCGTTCTCTCCCTCATCTCTCCTCATTTTCCCCTTTTTCCCCCCTAATTTGCTCTCTTCGCCTCCATAGCCGGCTGTGTGGCTCTTCCCCACCCTCACTCATCCTCCATAGCCGACTTCCTCCATAGCTCACCCATTTCCCACTCTCATCTTTGTTTTCTCTCCCTTTTCCCGTTTTTCTCTCCACTGATTCTCCACAACTGGGTGAAGACCACGGTCGACTTCAACCAGGCCAACTTCTTCGAGGCCAACGTCGCAGACCTTATCAAAGACGTATCCACACTCACCCATTTCCCACTCTCATCTTTGTTTTCTCTCCCTTTTCCTGTTTTTCTCTCCACTGATTCTCCACAGCTGGGTGATGACCATGGTCGGCTTCAACCAGGCCAACCTCTTCGAGGCCGACGTCGCAAACCTTATCAAAGACGTTTCCACAACTAGGTGGAGACCACCTTCGCCGTCAACCGGGATCAAAGACGTCTTCACAGGTGGGTGAAGACCACCATCGCCGTGAACCAAGCCAACCTCCTCCAAGACGACGTCTTGACCTCATCAAAGAAGTCTCCCTCAAGGACCGCGAGCTCAGGATTATGGGCGAGGTCGGTGCCAAGATCTCTCTCAAGGACCGCGAGCTCAGGATTGTGGGCGAGGTCGATGCCAAGATCCGAGTCTTAGACTTCATTTCTCCCGATGTCCAGGTCAGCTATTTTTTCTACTAGATTCTTCTTCTCGAAGATTTTATGTAAATTTTCTGAATTTTTGCTTTCTCTCCCCCCTACCCCTGCATTTTGTCACACGGAGAATTTCGGTTCTTTCACACTGAGAATTTTAGTGGAATCTTCATAACCCTTGTATTTTCTTCATATTTTATATTTTGTTTAAGAGGTGTAAGGGGGTGTTTTCAGGTTCTAAATTTAATGGTTTAAAAACCCGAATTAAAGACGTAGCTGGAAGAAGAAGAAGAGGACGTGTAGTACTAAGGAAAAGAAAGCTAAGAAGGACACAATTGTTTCTTACTCAAAAGGCGCTTGTATCCTAATTATTTGGCGAGTTCTATATAAAGGGGAAAAAATGTGAGTAGTAATTATGTGTTTTACAATATTGTATCCATTATATTTCATATTTTTTGTTAGATTTATGGATTGATTACATTATAGAAAAAGAGTGTGGTTAGATCCATTATTGAACATTGAAAAAAATTTATATGTTAATTTTGTCATCATTTTAAATGTAAAGATATTTAGGGAGGATGTTGTAGTTGTAATGGTATTTGTATTTTAATTGGCATTTGATTGATTGTAGAAAGATATAAATATAAAATTTATTGAAATGTGAAAAAAAAAATTATGTTGAGATAATGTGTTGGTGAAAGTATGTTTGATTTATTATATCCGAAATCATATTATAAAAATTGACTTAAATGATTTGATTTAATTTTTAGGAGCGAACGCGATGGTCTTGAAGTTGTTAGAAATCCAAAGAGGCCTATCGGCGCTTGGATACATTACTAGTAAAGGAAAATAGAAATATGTAAAATAATATGTTTTTTAATGTAATTTTTGTGGTTGTTATTGTTAAATTTGTTTGAAATTGTTTTGTAGTAACGATCAATTAGCCATGATGAAAGAGAAGGATAAAGGAGTGAAGATAAATGATGATGTAAGGAGTAATATTGCTATGTCTAATATAATTACATTTTAAAATTAGAATTTAAATTATGTGACCAATTAATGTAGTTGAGGAAAAAATTGGGCAAGAAGTGGAATGCACTTTCAAAAGTAGAAAAAGAAAATTTCATTGCAAAGTCCAAAGAAAGTTCAAAACAATATTCACTTCAAAAGGGTGTGGTTTCAAAGGTAATTTTTTTTTGTAATGAATATTTAATTTATTTACTTATGTATTTGTTGGAAATTATATTAATGTAAACATGTTTGATGTTTGTGTATCTTTTCAGTTATATCTTCAGACTCGATGCTCCCCCGAGCGAGTGATTAGAGTGATTGAAAAATTAGAACCAAAGCAAAAGGCAGCCATAGAAGAAATAGGATTTGGTAGCCTCTTACAACTTCGATGTAGGAAAATTGATCATGGGTTATGTCTTTGGTTGATAAATAGTTTTAATCCGAACACTTATATGTTATAGTTGTATAATACTTGTATCAAATTATCCCCCATTGATGTTGAATTTATTATGGGATTGAGGGCAAGAGGGTTCAAGATTGGCATGAACAAAGATGTTGACCATAAGAATGATTTATGTAAAAAATATTGTGATAAAAAAGGGCGATTGCCATTAGTGATGTTAGAAAATCAAATTAGGGAGGATAAAGAAGGTGGAAACGATTTTAAAGTTCGTTTTGTATTATTTGTGTTGGGTGCATTATTGTGTCCAACAATGAAGCTTTTTGTGAATCGTTGTTTCTTACATCTTGTGGAAGACATCGATTCAATAAAGAAGATGAATTGGGCAGAATTTGTGTTGTCCTATCTTGTGCACGGATTGAAGAGTTTAAGAAAAAACAACAAAGTGGGGTTTGCGGTTGCTTATTGTTTTTAATGGTAATATCCTTGTAATTAATTTACATCATAGTGAAATACGATTTTGTTTTAATATAATTTATGAACTAACTATATATCTATGTCAAATATACTCGTAGTTATTCTACCACGGGCATATATCGTTTGAAGAGAAATTTCTACCGCTATATACTCGACCTTCTCCTCGGATTACTACTTGGGGAGATGATGAAGTATTGGACAGGAAACGAAGATTGAAAAAACTTGGTGGATATGCAAATGAGAATGTAAGTTATAGTTTTAAAAGTCATTTACTATTGATTTAAGTTTTTAGTGATTTAAAATCTGATATGTATTATATTTTGATGAATATATTGTAGCTCAAAATATGGGTGATAGAAAATGAGATAAGGGATTGCGTTGATGGAAATGCAACGACAATGGCAAGTGAGAATGAGGACGATGAGAAATTTGTAATCAATCTAAACAAAGGTGTTATTAAACGAGTAAGTATTTTACAATATTCATCGTGACTATCTATATTAGCATTGAACCTTTGTATTATGATGTTATTAATCATGTTCGTATATATCACTAGGTTGATGGTGGGAACTTAATGGAGATGGATAAAACCTTTCAACAATTAAAAACACATCTAATTGATATGGCTTATGGTGCAAGTAGTAGTAGTTGTGATCAAATTTTGGCTAAATTTGAGGAGAATTATACTATAGTGAAAGGTCTCTTCCTTAGGTCAAGCGGAAAACCTTTGAGAATGCACGAGGAAGGAACGAAGAATGACATGCTCTCATGCGAGAGAAGTTTGGAAGATACAAACAATATGAATGTGAATGAACATTATTGATTACTACCAAAAAGTGCTATTTTGTAGACCTAATTATAATGATTTTAAGCACCTTTGAGTAGTAATCATATTCATTTAACCCAATTAATTCATTAAGGTCCTTAGTAATTGGTTTTAACCATTTTGTGGCAAGTTTACATGTTTTTATCAGCTTATGAATCGATTCAAGCATGTCAATTGATGGAGGAGCTATTTGGGCGAGTTAAGCAAGGATTTTGGACGATTACAGGCTTGAATTTCAAGTGGAAACACGAGCACAAGCAATGGAGAAGAGGAAAACAGAGTGAAGAAAACAGCTGCAGTCTTTTTCTCTTGTTGTTTACTTACATATTAAGTACAATATACTAATGTTCGTATTATGTTTTCTTATTAGCAAATGATTTTGTGCGGGAGTCCTCATCCTTTTTTCAATAGAAAAACATCAATCGTGAGTAAGTACATTAGCGAATTGGATGATTGCGAGAAGGTTAGTAATTATTTCTAATGTTTAATTGCATATATGAAATTTAGAATAGATATTGTTTTCACCTATAATATAGTAGATTTTTTGTGCCCCAACTCATATATATTGTTTTTCTAACTTTACAGCTATTTATTCCAATGCATGACGAATGCCCTGATCATTGGTATCTGTGCGTCATTGACTTCAAAAACTCTCATATCCAAATTTTGGATTCATTACGATCGAAGAATCGAGACAAGTTCCGGTTTCAGAGTGTCAAAACAGTGGTATGCTTTCATGTTTATATTTTTCTTCTATTCTATTTTTTTTCTCTTCCATATTTATTAACACTTTCATAATAAATTAGGTTGAATTTTGTCAAACGTTCTTCAAATTGTATGACATAGGGAAAGATGTCTTCCAATTCTCCATTGATTGGGCTCCTTCGATTCCGACCCAAGAGAATGGGTTAGTATGAATACATAACTCACATTACTATTCTTTTTCTGAGGTATAATTAGACAACCATTTAATAAGTTGTTTTGCTTTTCTTTTCTCTTTCTTAGGTGGGACTGTGGAGTGCATGTCATTAGACATATGCAGAGATTCAAAAATGGTGATTCGATGACGAGCTCCGACTTTTGTAATTCTGTTAAAATACGTCGAGAAATAGCATGTGATTTAGTTTTACACGAGGGAAATAGAGAAAAACAAACCATTGTGGCTATTATTTGTACAAAGACGTCGACACGAGCAATGAAAAAATTATTATTATGATATTTGTTCTTTTTCTAATATTTATCATTTCCATCTCCACATATCGTTATGTTTATTGGGAAGTTGTGAGATTCAATGACCATACATTATTAATGATTAAGTCCATTTTATTTGAATATCCAAATACTCTTCTTTCAATATGGTAGTCAAAATGAAATTGTAATATATTGGTATCATTCATGTTCGACATGTGTGATTTTGTACGATCTTTAACCTAATCAGATTTGTAAATATTCATTTATCTATGCTAAAAATATATAGTTAGTACATTAGTAGACCGGTTAACGAATGACGTTGAGCCGGTAAGAACCAGTCCAATGATTTAGCTAAGTCCACTTTTCATAGGCAAACGCATTATGCTAACCGGTTGAGAACATTCCTCATATGGATAATGACCCTATGGATGCAATGTGAACTCGTTGAGGATTTGTCCCAACCAGCTCAAACAATTTTGGATGCAGAATCACTCGGTGTAGGCGTTCAATTGAGTGATTGAAGAATTTTCTAAAGCGAGTGAGCAATTTTTTGAGTTGTGGAAAGCAGTCAATGAAGAAATTGTCTCAACCGGTTGACGAATGATTTGACCAGTGGGAACCGGTTGAGGAATTTGCTCAACCGGTTGAGGGTATTTTTAACCAAGGGCAACCGGTCGACCGCTTGTAGCAACCGGTTGAGGGATTTTCTCAACCGGTTGACGGTTTTTGTAACCAGTGGCAACCGGCTGAGGAATTTTATCAACCGGTTGAGGAATTTTCTCAACCGGTTGAGGGTATTTTTCACCAGTAGCTACCGGTCGAGGAATTGTAACAACCGGTTGAGGAATTTTCTCAACCGGTTGATGGTTTTTTTAACTAGTGGCAACCGGTTGAGGAATGGTATCAACCGGTTGAGGAATTTTCTCAACCGTTTGAGGAATTTTCTCAACTGGTTGAGGATTTTTTTAACAGTGGCAACCGGTTGAGAAATTTTCTCAATCGGTTGAGGCCAAATCTTAGCCGGTTGCCTCCTGCAATGCTATTGTGCAATTTAGAAGTACGACTACCGTCCACAAAAAGGGTATGAGTTGTACCAATAACTTTTCACTACATAAACATTCGACAAGGTACCATTAAGTTCAATTAAAAGGTTTGAAATTGATGGAAACTGCCATTACAAATTACCTAACTACGATTTACCCATTTTGAGTAAAATCACTAACTTTACCTATTTCATATGAATTACATCATATTGATTACTTTCCTATAGTTAACTCATAACCACCTAATTGTCAAACTTTAACCACAATTGAATTTAATTAAATTCGCATAATTAACCGTTTTTTTCGACATGATATAAATGAATCGGTTTCTCCATTTACCAATCATTTTATCACTTGTTATCAATTAAATTATAAATGTAGAGGATATTGCATTCTATCAATCAACTTGACTCTTAATCAAAATTCAAACTTTTCATTAAATAGTTAAATTAAAAGTACACATTAGTGGAAGTGATAACGTCAACTAATATAAATACTGATTTAATACCTACCATCCCTTACTCCGTTAAGGAATAAAAAAAAGGTTGCATATCCTTTTCAATTGGATATTTGTTTGGATCCCCACCTTGACATGGTGTTGTCATATTTTGTTCATGTTGCTGAAATCCTGCTATCTGCACATGCACATTCCATTGTTTTTTTCAGCTGTCCAATTCCATTCCAATTAATTAAACCTAATCATTAAATAATGCATAGCTCAAATTCATGTCAAAAGTGTTTCTTTATTCCCGAACTTACATTATTAAGTTCACCACAATCTATGTACATGTCAGATCAGTCATTCGACAAATGCTCCCCTAACATTCCCTGCATTTTTCAATAATTAAGTGTTGTCAATTATTATTGAATTAGATGTTATCAATGTTTGGAAATTATATAACAAGCCTATTGTACATACATGTACGGTTGCAAAAATGTCAATTGATGAATTTGTTGAAGGCATCATTTCCATTTAAATGTCACATTGGGAAGACAAATTAGTTTCCTCCTACGTACTCATAATGCCATCAAAACAATTATGTTAGTTATTTATGTAAGTACAACTACAAAAATTAATCTTAAGGGCAATTTTTTATTGAATATGACATACCATATAACCCGGCTGAGCATTTTGAGGGATTGTAGCTTCTGACACTTTCGAATTGTGTGACCCACTCTTTTACAATGACTGCATCGTCTTTCCTTTTGAACATTCATTGCCACTTTGCCTGGATTCCCTTTAGTCTTCACAATATTTGGATCACGAACTTGGTTAGTACCTGTCACTCCATCTACTGCTATTTTCTTCCCTTTCAAATTATAGGTATAGAGTTCCTCCATTCTCGCCGTCAAATTTTGTATTTCATTTTTGGCCTCTATAAATGAAGATGACGTATCTGACGCAAAGTAGGAAAGCTTGTTGCACATCGAACTCAATGAACCATATCGTACAAACCGATCCATGTCGTTATCCGTCTCATTCACTGGTACTGATCTTGTATACACCTTTGCTAACTTTGTCCACCTCTTCATAATACATGACTGAGGAATCTCTTCCAAATGCTCCACCTTCATAACCACCACCATGTGGCAACATGGGATGCCAATTGACTCAAACATCATGCATGAGCATTTTAATGTTACAATATCCGGGCAAAATTGTACTTCCCAATTTAAGTTCGGGTGTCTAAACTTAGATAATGTGTATGCCCGCATTGAATGATCACTTACAAGCCCTACCACAAAGAATAACTCTGCATTTTTCATCTCCTCATGAAATTTAAGGAAAGATTCTTTCGTGTATACCGTCGCAGCATGATTTTCAAGTATGGATAGTTTGGTTGAAAGCACGGGTGAATAATTGTTCGACTCGAACTCTGCCTTTGCCTCGTTTTGCCGTATTCTCAGTATGGCTCTATCAAATTGTTGTACAAACTCATACAATCGCAAGTGAATTTTTAAGAATCTATTTAGATATGCATTCATACTCTCACACCTTTGTGTGGTTCTCATCCCTCCAAAGAAATTTCCACGTAAATACGCCTCTACCCATCTTTTACGTTTCCCATATATCTCGGTCACCCAACGATTCTCATTAAGTCCCAAATTTGCAACCATTTCATGCCAAACCTTTTCAAATTCTTCTTCATTCCCACGCATGAACATACACCTTGCAAATATGCTTGAGAAGTCCTTAATATGCACATTCGTGAATGCATTTCGTTGCAAATGCCATGAACACAATCGATGACACGTATCGAGTAATACTTTTTTAATTGCCTTACGCATAGCTTTATCCCTATCGGTTACAATAGATATGGGTTTCTTATTCATCATTGCATCAAGAAATGTCTCCAACACCCATTCATATGTCCCAACACTTTCATCTATCAATAACGCACAACCAAATACAACAGTTTGGTGGTGATGATTAACATCGACCAACACTACTAGAGGCTTTTTATAGGCATCTGTCCTATATGTTGTGTCAAATGTTAGGACATCTCCAAAACACGCATAATCCATTCGAGCAGTTGAATCGGCCCAAAACAAATTTGCTAGTCGACTTTCTTCATCAATGTTGAATTTATAAAAAAATGAAGAATCCATTTCTGCCTTTCCACACAAATAAGCCAATGTCGCTTCTGCATCAACGTGATTGTATATATCTTTTTATGTGAAACCGACGTGCTCATGTCCCCCTGATTGTTTGACCATATAGTCCATAATTTGTGTGGTTTTAACACCTACTTTACGCAAAACATCAACTTGTGCCTTATCTGGAATTGTGTGTTGATAGCATCGACCAAATTATGATTATGATCTCCTATAAATTCCTTTACAATCCACTTTCCATCTTTCCTATTCAAGCCTACACGAAATGCAGCTTCACATCCAACTCTACTCAATGATCGTGGCTCACGCTGTCGCTTCTCATTTTCAATAAACTTTGTCGCTCGCTGTCCTTCTCTAGAACACACCCACTTTCGAGATATTATATCTCCATTCTTATCTTGCTTCAAATCATCTTTTCAAATACTAAATCCGACTACTTTTGCTAACATGTTGTAAAATGTTTCAGCCTCATCTATGCAATCGAATTGCAATTTGTAAACTTCTTCATCTGAAATACCCTTCAACACCTTCTCTTTCAAACCGTTTCCACCCAAGTGGTAAGTGCCACCGATAAATGCATCGTCATTGACGACGTCCTCCTCCTTCACTTCAAACTCCCGCTTGATTGTTTTCTCATTCACCGATTGCATCATCTACATTACATAAAAAATGTAAAAAAGTGCCCCAATAATACTTTAACAAATTATCGTATCACTTTTGTATCAATTGATTGCATACTTGAAGATAAACCGAATTCGACAACGTCATCTATTCTCATTTTTGGATAAAAATTGAGATTTTGAGAAATTACAGAACCGATGTAGACTGCAGACGTGATAATTTCTCCATGATTTTCAATTTAAAAGGTCATATGTTGCAAAATTGATACTTGTCTGCTATACACAATCATAAGCAAAACTTTTTGAAATCATTACAGAAACGCACCATAATTTAAATTGACCTTAGACAACCAAGTGAAGTAATAGTTAAATTCAACTTCCTAGACATGATTCTGCTGTTGAGGCTAAGGTTGTAGTGTTTTTGGAGGTCCTTGTGCAAGAACAATATTTCATATTGTCCAACTTTTTTGTGGTAGTGGATGGTGTTGTTGGTCTTGATGAGCATAAAAAAACAATCGGTACAATTGTTTGGTTCCTTGTAAACCGAATCTATTCTCTTCCCTTACTCTAAGCTATTATAATGTGGAAGAAAGTTGTTGACCTACAAATTAACCGGATGCATTTTGGTGCTGCTTACAAAATTTGGCAGTGTCTACCGGTTGAGAAAATGTATCAACCGGTCTTATTTTACCGGTCGATCGGTACATGTTCACTGTTATAATATGTTAACAAAGTAGCTAATTGTTTGTTTTCGTTGTTCATTTCATTAAGGCCTTCATTCCTTATTAGAACGTTAGAATGTTGCCCTATTTAGGCATAATATGTTAACAAAAATTCCATCATTAATCTTAGTTGCCATCTTCAAGGAGTTTGCTAGTCACAATAATTAATACCTCTCATGCACATTCTTTAAAAACATGGAAAATCACTTTTATATAATTCTATCTAATAGCATGGAAGCTTTTGGGTACACCGCCAAACTTATTCCAAACTTACCCCATATTGGGAGTCAATAATACACATTTCTTAAGGTTGATTCTCTCCTTTTAAGTCAGTTGAATATGTATTACCCTATAATTTTGATGATAGTGTGATTTTTACATCCAACATGAATCACTTATATTAAATAAATTAATGTCAACTGTTCAACAGATCACTGATGCAGATTACTAACAATGTGCTATAGACAATCAAAATCCAAACTCTTTAACATCATTACATGCCATTTAAAAATCACTATTAGGTTTTGGGAATATTTCCCCATCCATTTGAAAGATGAGGGCATTCAGCTTAAAAAAAGTATTATGGATTTGTTTACCTAATCTTTATTGAGTTAAAGATCATACCGTTAAAATGGAAAGTCCAAGTGTGATGCAGCTTGACCTAAAGATTTGTCTTATGGATGTTTTTTGTAACCTGTTCTCCAACATATAGCAGACCTCATTCAGTCTCCAAGATCCTTACAATATGTTCCCTTCCAAATATATACTAACATATGTATGTGGTTGGTTGATGGAGTTATTACATTTTTTAATAGGCTGCCACATGTTGAAAACCTACCACCACAATGATACACTTGGTGGTTGATAGTTTGGATATTTGCATCAGTTTTTTAGGTGCCATTAAATATAACATTTATAGCGGGTGGGAAAGTCACCTAATGTGGATATTTTTTACACCCATTTGAAATGGATATATGTATAACTTAACAAAATATAAAGGGGAGATATGGACTTAATTGATAATATTGACATTTCTTACTGTTGTTTAGCCTATTTATTGTAACTATGTTTTCATACTTTGTGGAGATCACCCGGGGGGAGTTGTTTTTTTGAAATGGGAGGGGGGGACCCCTTCATGCCTTGAAGATTAGCATACATGGACAGGTGGCCAAGGGAATGGTTGGCCATGGTGGTTGGTGGACAGTGGTGACATGCTCCCGGGACAAGAAACAGTGGAGCAGAGAGGAGCTTGTGAAGGAAAGATATTGAAAAGAGGCTGGCAGAGGAGTAGGAGGGGAGGCGGTCTGGCCGTTTAGATAGAGAGATATTTTCAGCTACAAAGTAGGTCTCTTGCCTGGCAGCTAGGGGATTTGAGGGAAAAGTTGCAGAGAAACGCCAGAAAGAGAGAAGAAAGGAAGGCACATGGGGGCATTGCTTTATTTTTCCTTTTGTTAGTTTGTGCTCTGTTTTGTTTCGCCACTCCCCTGCTCTTGGCATCTCGTCGCGTTGCATATCAATTTGCATCTCCCTACCTGAGGAAACCGGGCACCAAATGGACCCTTCTTCAACCTCTCGTCATCTCACTCTGTTTTCAACCTCCAGGTTCTTTCCTTTCTCCACTCCATTTTATTTCCTTTTCAAGTTTTCTCAATTTTATTGGAGCTTTGCTTTTGTTATGGAGGATGGAAGTCTCGTGGTCTGTGAAAGATCACTTTTTTATTTTTTTTAAATAAAAAAAAATACTCAGAATGGTCCAAGCACGCCACCAGTGCAGCATTTTGTGAGAGTAGAGATGTTGTGGGTTTTTTTTTCTTTCAATTCTATATATATATATATATATATATATATATATATGTCCTAGTAGCCGGTCAAAGTAGTACAATTATGGACACCATACATGGGCAGCCACCTTTGCACTCAATCCAAAGCATGCCCATTTTCTTTTTTTTACCCTACACGTTTTCATGTTTTAATAATTTAGTTTCTTTCTTAAATAACTTGGAACTTCCTAATAGTCATACTCTCACTCCCAATCTGATATAATTTCCTAAAAATTTCCAATTTCAAAATCTAATTCTTTAAAAAATCTCATTCACCAAATATTTGTTTAAGTTGTAATTCTCAAGTTCATTTTTTCTAAATTCTATTTTTAAGTAATTCTTCAAAATTCCGATTTTCGAATTTAATTCCTATTTCAAAAATTCTACTATTCACGTCCATTTGGTTAATTATTATTTCCATTAATATTATTATCATTCCATTTATTTATTTTATTCATTCACTTTAAAATTTCATCCGTTGACAATTCAAATTTTCCGACTTCTGCATTTAATTTTCAATTTCAAAAATTCAAATATTCACACTTATTCATTTAATCATCATTCTCCTTATTATTATCATTCTATTTATTTATTTATTTTAAAATTCTATTTTTAAACATTTTTTTCAAAATTCCAATTTCTAAATTTAAACCCCAATTTATGAGATTCCAATTTTCATACCAATTCATCTAATCATTATCATTTTGTTCATTTGTTTATTTTTAAAATTCAATCTTTAAATAACTCTTCAAAATTCCGGTTTCTAATTTTAAATTTCAGTTTCCAAAATTTTAATTTTCACATCAATTTATTTAATCATCATTATTTTATTTATTCATTTTAAAATTCCACCGTTAAACAATTCTTCAAAATTTTCGATTTTCAAATTTTATTTCTAAAATTTAAATTCTTAAATTTAATTCCCAAGACTCCAATTATCAAATAATATTCGGGACTTCAATTTTCAAATAAACTTTAAAAATCCAGTTTTCACTCGAGTTGTTTTAATTCTACTTTAGTTTTCAAATAATCTTCTTTTTGTCTTGATTTTATATAAGCATGAATGCAATTTTCATAATTCCAGAATAATGAAATTTGTGAGATTAATTCGTGCAAGATGGATCGGGCTTTGGTGGGGGCCCCACATACGTGATTTTATGATTGATTGATTTATTTATTTATTGATTTGTTTGTCACGCGCAATTGATTTATTCCACTCTATGACATGCATGTGATTATTTTGTATTTAATTGCTAACATTCGCTTTCATTGAAGTAAACCAGTTCATCACTCAGGTACATTCTTTGTCTCTCCTATTCATTCAATTATTTTGTTTTGAGTAATATTTATCTGGTATCCATGCTCGATTAATCAATTGTCATGATTGTTTCATTTTATTAGTAGAGACCCATTTTAGGGACTTAGAGAGGTGCTACGGTCTTTACCGTACCTTCCTGATAAGTAACCTGACCCCCGAACCCGATCCGATTTTTCACAGACCACATTTTCCAAAATAAGGAGTCACACTTAGGGTTTTCTTTCTTATTTTGTTTACCCTTTTAAAAATGAAACAAAAATAAGTGACGACTCCAAGTCAGTTTTCTTAATCAAATAAAATCAATTTTTCAAAATAAAGATCGAGCTCGCCATCGAGTGAGAAATGCATGAGCCGAAATGCGGGGTCCACAAGTATAAATTGATAATTGTTTTAATTTTGATATATATGAAATTTTCCATAATTTCAAGGAGATGTTGTACCGGATTTTTAATCTGAATTATTATATTTTAATATTTAATAAAAGTCACTGACAAATAAAAAAGAGACTAATTAAATGAAGAGTCAGTCTCAGTCTCTTTCTCCACTTTTCTAACCCTTCTTCCCTTACTCTACTTTTTGTCTTTTTTTAAAAATAATAATAATCTAAAAATACTCTTCCACAATGTTAGCACTTTTCCTATTTTTATCCGATTTAAATTTTATTTTTCTCCAAAAATTTATATCCTATTTAGAATCTAAACAAAAGTTTTTTTTTTTTTTTAAAAAAAGAAATCATCTAAAAAATATCTCAAAAATTAAAGAATATATTAGAAATGCCAACTAAATAAAACTACATAGAAAAAATAAAATGAAATGAAATGAAATTACTATTATAAACTATTACACCCTAAATACCATCTTAGAAAAATTAAAATAAAAAGCAATATTTTGTATTTTAATTTTATATACTATTGTTTTTTAATTTTATTTTTATATCTTTTAAATTATTATTATTATTATTATTAGTGAAGAAACTTTCAACTTCAATGTTAGATGATTATGTATTTATAAAGTGTGAAGACAAACATGGCAGCTCTTACATCAACTATCACCTTAGATTTCTCTTAATCATAATTTATTATAATTTGTAACAGATTTGATTATATCGAGGAAGTCTCTAGAACTTTCTGAAACTTCTTTTTTCTTTCTTTATACTCAGTTAAAAGACTCCACGAATCAGAAAACAGAGACTTGACCCTTATAATTTTCTTGGTTCGATAGGTGTCAACATGATAACAGCCATGGAAATCTCAGAAGGAATAAGCATTGCCATCCAATCGACCATTTATGCTTTCATGATATTATTGCACATAACATTATATATTTTATATATATTTGCTAATATTTTATATTATAAATTAATTATAATAAATTATTTTAATTAAGTTAATTTTACTTATCATATTTTATATAATAATTAAATGTAAGACAAATATAAATTTATAAATAGTATATGTTTGAACCGGTTGGTCCACCAATTCGCATGGTTCATGGTTGATCTATGTTATTTTTTATTTATTTTATAAACTATATATAAACATAACATAATATATCTCATTTGATACATTACTTTAAGATATCATGCTCATTGGATATAATATTAAAATATATCATATTCCATTAAAAATTATATATTAGGATATATATTGCCTATTTAATAAGATATGATATCTTACGATATACTTATTATATCTTACCTTATCTAGTCAATTAGAATAGCTAAAACATATTCTTTTAATGTGGTGAATATCAAGGGAAATATTGTAAATGCTTTATAGAGAGTAGTGTTCTGATCACTACATTTCAAGCCAGTTTGGCAGTGTTTTTTCAAAGTGTTTTTAGCCTTAAAAACACTTTGAAGCATTTTTAAGGTAAAAAATAGGTGTTTGGTAATATTTTGAAAAACACTTGAAGTATTTTTTTAAGAGAAACACTTGGGTGGTGTTTTTTTAAAAAACACTTCAAAAATTTTCATGTATTCCTAAAATACCACTCACCGCTATGTTTCGTTTCCCTTTCACTCTAGACTTTCTTCTCATTTTTCACTTCCCTTTCATAAAAATAATATAATAAATATTTATATATATTTTTTTGTAATAAAAGTTTTTGGTTTATTATAATATTTTTTTTAATAAAAGTCATTTTTAGTAATTTATTATTATTAAAAATGTTTTTGCATTTACGCCATATATCATAAAAACATTATTAGAATCACTTTTTTCAAATTCTTATAAAAACGTTTCTCACAGAAGTGCCATAAAAGAAAACACTTCCAATAAAAACACTTCCACTATGTACAATACCAAACGGGCTCTTTATTTACTTTCCCTCACTCTCTCATTCTCTTAATTATCTTTTACAACTTATTTTTCTTAGTTTGTTTCTTGCTACCATTCATATTTATACATTTTTAAAAGCCAAATTCTTATTACATGTATGACAATTGCAAATTAATTTAGAATTCATTTGGTAGTAATTTTAGAAAGTGTTTCTAACATTTTAGTGTGTTTGGTAATGATTTTAAGAAATATTTTTAATTATTTTAATACTTAAAAGATAAAAAATTTTAAGTGTTAAAAAAACTTCATAAAATAACTTAGTGAATGTGACTTTAATTCGATAACTAATTATTTATTAAATAGATGTAAATTTACTTTTTGACCGATCCTTATCCAAGTCACTATGAATGATTAAAAAATTTCACAATCACTATAAAAAATTATTTTAAATTTCACCATCACGATAGAAAATGATTTTAAATAAAGAGATAGTAAATAATTATTTGGATAAATTTGATAATTAGTTTATAAATGAAGTTAGAGGGAAGAAAAATCTCAACTCCAACCCAAAATTAGGGAGTAAAGGATTTTTATTATTTATTTATTTATTTATTTTTACTGATCTCACAAGATTTTAATTAAATAAGTCCAAAGATCTTTTCTTGAAATATTAAAATTTGATATAGTTAAAAATTAAAATTTCCAAAATTTCATCAATTAGGAAAATAATTCATTATGATAATATCTAATGAAAAAATGCGCCCCCAAGTGTACCAAAGAGAATATTTTTTTTTCTTTCAAAATTTGAAATTCCTAGAAGAATAGGGTTTTGACCCTAAAAAGATTCAAAATGATTAATTTACTTATAATTTTTTATGAATATATTTTTATTTTTTAAACTATAAAATAGGAAAATACATTAGAGTCGGTTTGATAATATGATTTAAAAACAGTTTTTTGTTTTTAAATATAGAATTTATTTTTAATGATTAAATATAGAATTTATTTTTAAAAATCATTAACACCCGATATTTTTTAAAAATAATTTTAAAAAATAAAATGAAATAAAGAATAATTTTTAGAGAATAAGTAAGAGTTATTTTCATTGATTTTAAAAAACAAAAGAAAAACATAAGCTTCTTTGACCATATTTCAAAAAACAATTTTTAAAAACAAGCTTGAGAAAAGATTGGACCCTTAGTTTTTCAACAATTGAAGGATTAAAAAGGAAGAATAAGAAATAATAATAATAATAATAATAATAATAATAATAATTATTATTATTATTATTGTTATCCAAATGATTTCAAAACAAGCTTATAAGTGGTGACATATTTTTAAAAACATAAAAATAACGTTTTTGGAATCATCTTGCTTTCAAAAGTAGTTTGAGAAAACGTGTTATTAGAAAATAGACTTGGGATTTTATTTACTTTATATATCTAATTCTCACATTAAGTTTTAATAATATATTGTCACTTAAAAAGTTTAGCATGTGACGGTGTACTCACGCGCCTGCAATTCCCGTAGATTGAAATACTCCATATTCCCTCACCGAAAAGCCGAAAAGCTCCGAAACCCTGCCTGCTAAGATTTCTAGGGTTTCGAAATCTCCATCGCGAGAGAGGATGGTTCTATCGCAGAAGCTTCACGAAGCCTTCAAAGGAACTGTAGAGAGAATCACTGGGCCTCGTACCGTCTCTGCGTTCAAAGAGAAAGGTGTTCTCAGCGTCACCGAATTCGTCATCGCCGGCGATAATCTCGTCTCCAAATGCCCCACCTGGTCTTGGTAATTTCCACTTCTTTGTGTTTTTGTGCCGACGTTTTGGTTTTGGTTGAATTGTCGATTCTTTGTTGTTGCCAATTTCGATTATTCGGCTTTGAATTTCCGGAGGTGGTTTGTTGCTTCGTCAATCATTCTAATCACGTGATTGGGCATTGCGCGGAAGCAACAGGATCAGTTCTTGCAATCCTTTCAATTTTGTGGAAAAATATGAGTTGGTTATTATTTTGATTGATACTGTTGTTCGATGTCTGTTATGGGCGATGTATGTATTTCAGATGTCATGATTTGATGCTATTTTTTTTTTTGAATTGTGAATTGATATTGATGTATGATTTGATTTTGAATATGGATGTTTTATTCCTTTCAAGGTTTATGATGTTGATCTCAATGTTTAGCTTTGAATGCCGAGTTTCTGAAACTTGTAACTGTTGTTAAAGCTGTAATAGGGGTTTTGCAATGCTCTATAGTTCAGGTGGGAATATGTTGGCTTTGGTCAGTCCTGGTGATGTGTTTTGGCATTAAGCTTGCTATTTCCTTGGGCAACATGGTGGCTCTACCCATCCAAAAAGGTCTTTAGAGTGTCCATGAGGACTAGACGCCCCATGGATGGTGCCAAGTGTGGACTCTGGGCATAAATTTCGATCTTGAGGTGCTCAGATGTGCTTCCTCCAGGCAGTGCCATATTGACTAAGTTGGTATTGTGTTTACTGGATTAGGCTTTGGAGGGCATGTCCTATGCACTGTGTGCTTTGTGTCTCTGCTAGGATTAAGTTGGATTAGTGTCTTAATTTGGATTTCAAATCATGTCCTATGCTCCAAATCAAATTGTGTTGAGTTCAGGAAAAATCATGACCTTTTAAGTTTTGAATTTTGTTTTAAACTACAAAAGAATTAGATTAAAAACTGTTAAATTTGGCCATAAAATTATTTTATTGATCCGCTGAAATTTTAAATGAATAATACAGAATTTGGTCTAAATTTGATGGTATTTTAGCTAATATGATTCAATAGTTTTGGCCATACAAAACTGGCTACAATCAGAAATTCTGGAAAAGTCAAGTTTAAGTTAAAATGTAGAAATTAGAATTTCCCTGTCAATCTTCATATTGAAAATGATACCAGAGCTTAGGGTTTTTGTTATATTTTAAAATGTAGCCTGAAAACACAATTTTGGTTCCTCCAGTTTTGTGTTCTAGTTTTTTTATTCTTAAGGCTATTTTTGTTGATGAAACTTCTTGTGCTTTTTCTTACAAATGATGGCTAAACTTTTAATCCACCCCTTATTTTTCATTTTTTTTTTTTTTTTTGGAAAATAAGTTTTTGAGGTGATAGAGTTTTTAGTACAAGATACTCTTGAGGATGGGGGGGGTTACTAAATACTGGAATGGGAATATAAATTGAAAGGAATCTTAAGCTGGTTTGACAATGTTATCGAAATTAGTTCTCTATTGTTTTTGGGAACAAATTTGTTTTTATTCTTTATATTTTGTGATAGGCAATGATGAAATTTTATAAACAACCACTGTGAAAATAGCGCATCAACTTCATGAACAAGATTCTTATTGGAAATTTTCTCAGCATATTTTCCATGAAGACCTCATTTTCAAAAAGAAATTCTTAAAAACTTGTTGTTAATAAAAAACTTGTTGTTAATAAAAAATTTGTTTAATGTGTTTTCTAAGTTAGAAAACTTTTTTCAAAATAGTTTCCAAACAAACCCTTAAATTCTCAACTTTAAGAAAATATTAGAATGGGAATCCCATAATTATTTCATTTTCGGCATCCATTTCTAGAAATTTAATTCTCATTCCTGAATTTAGATGCTGATGAGCCAAACACACTTAAAAGGATTATTTTTTAAATTCACTTTAATTCTGAAGCAATTTCCAGGATTATGAAATACTATAATGGGAATAAAAGTTAAAGGGAATCTTAAACTCCTAATTTTAACCAAATATTAGAATGAGAATATTGTATCTATTTCAGTCTAGCATCCATTTCCAGAAATATTTTTCTTCTGGAATTTAGATGCTGATGACTGAGGGTGTAATTGTTTTTGAATATCGTAATTAGGGAATGAGTGTTTCTTTATCAAGTACAAGATTGCTATATTTAGGATGCACATAGATCTCAAAATTTTAACTTCCTTGGATGTGAGATTCTCTCAAATTGAGCAGATCTAATACCTATCATAGATTTGGTAAGATAAAAGAAAGTGGACAATTAATTCTTGTCCTTCTTTATTTATAAATAAATCTATTGTATTAAAATACTATTTGAAGGTACTTCTATAAATTCTAATTCTCAATTCAATCCTATAATAACCGAACACTAGAATGGGAATAAAAGTTGAAAGGAATCCATATTCCCAAATTTAACCAAAAGTTTGAATGGAATCTCATATCCATTATACTTTGAGAATTGATTTTCAGAAATATGATTCGTATTCTCAAGTTTATATGCCTGCAAACTAATTGCAGCTTGAGAACCATCTTAATTTGGTGTATTATGAATTTAGTATTGGCATATTCCATTGTAGTAGCTATTTGGGTTAGTTAGGATCATGATTATTCAATTAAATCAAGTTATAATCATCCAATTAAAGTAAGCCTATTAAAAAAGTTATAATTACCCAATTAAATCAAGTTGTAGTATGAAGGCAAGTGTTCCATCCGTCTATATTTGCTTTGGACACCATCAATGACTTTGTTTCATGGACACTCAAAAATATAGACGCCCTTCTATTGGATATTAAATGACAAGGGTTTAGGTATGAGATTGTTTTTTTGATAGGTAAGTAAAGATTGTATTAAACAAAAGAAAATACAAGTAGGTATACACTACATATACAAAGCAACCTAAAACCCAAAAACCGGTGCTAAGGCACAAAAATCAGCAATCGCACCATACATAGAGCCATCCTTTTGAGTTGATCTAGAGTCATAATCTTGCCCTAAGTTGCTTCCTAGAGAAGCTAATTCTTGATGGGACCTAGGAATTCTACACTGTGCTATAAGAAAACGACTCTGCTCTCCTATTTGACAAAGAGGAATAAAAGAACTTAAATGAGAAGTGACCGTTCTTTGTAACCAACCACTCCATATTATCTTCAATGCCCATGCTAATGGAATGCTCATGCAACCTCCTAAAAAAGACTTCTACCTCCTCTATATCCCAGTCATGCAACTGTCTTATAAACTTTGGGCTCTAGCTACTACCATCCCAAATGTCAACCACCTTAGCATTTTTTAAAGAGGGTATAAAATAGAGTTGTAAGGAAGACTCCTTCAAAGGTGTGCCCCCATTCCACTTGCCCTTCTAGAACTTCACTTTGTTCCTAAAGCCCACCTTAAAACTTGTTCTATCCTTGAAAGCCTCCCAACCACCCATGATTGCCTTCTATACCCTCACTCCATAACCCTCCCTTGCCTCTTTAGCACACCACCCCCTTTCTTGCTCATACTTACCAACAATTACCCATTTCCAAAGAGGACTTCTTTCACTCACAAATCTTTAACACCATTTTCCCATAAGGGTCTTATTAAGGATGGATAAATTTCTTATCTATCAAAAAAAGGATGGATAAATTTCTTATGCCTAAGCCCCTTTATGCTTTTCCATGTAAACAATAGACCAATTCACCAAATGCAACTTATGTTCCAAAGGCCCCCTATCCCCAAGAAAATCTCTTTGAATATCTTCTAATCTAGCAACTACCCTCTTCGGGATGACAAAAAGGGATATGAAATAAATCGACAAGTTGGACAAAGTATTTTTTATCAAAGTCTATCTTCCACCTTTTGAGAGATACTCTCTCTTCCACCAAGCAAACCTTTAGAATTTTTCTTCCACCCATCCCAAACCTTATAGGACTTGAAAGGGGCTCCCAAAGGAAGGCCTAAATAGGTGGTTAGGAGAATGCCCACCTTGTAACCTAAAACTCTAGCAAAATCCTCCATATTTGAGACCACCCCAACATGAATCAACTTGTTTTTTTCCAGGTTGATCTTTAGCCTTAATATTGTGTCAAACAACATAAAAACCCAACTCAGGTGCTTTAGGTTCTCCTTACAAGCATCATAGAGAACGAGGGTATCATTTGCAAATAACAAATGGGAGACCTCCACTCCCACACCATCTCTTATTCTAACTAAGAATTAATAAACCCTCCCCCCCCACCCCACACCCCACACCCCACCTCGACTCTCTTTGAGGAAAGAGCCTCAATTGCCATGATGAAACATATAATGGGACAAAGGATCTCCTTGTCTCAAACCTCTAAAGCTTTACAAGAAACTTGATGGGGATCCATTGACCAAGATATAGAAATGCACGATAGAGATGCACCATTTAATCCAACTAATCCACTTGGAGCTAAAGCCCATGTTTTCCAATCCTACAAGAACATAACTCCAATTTACATGATTGTAAGCCTTTTCAATATGAAACTTAATAACGATCCCTCTTGAGTTGTCTTTAAGTCTAGAATCAATGGCCTCATTTGCTATCAAAACGCATCCAAAATTTGTCTCCTCGCTTGAAAGGCATGCTAAAAATTTGAGACTATGTTACCCATCACCTTTTTAAGTCTGTTGGCTAGGACCCTTGCTGGAAGCTTGTATAAACCTCTTACTAAGATAATCGGTCTAAAGTCCTTTAAGTTTTCTACACCCCCTTTCTTTGGAACCAAGGCTATGAACATGATGTTTAAACTCCTCTCAAAGGACCCTAAATCATGGAACTCTGTAAAAAACCCCATCACCTTTCTTTTCACAAAATCCCAACAAAACTAAAAAAGAGCCATGGAGAAGCCATCCAAACTAGGGGCTTTATCCCTAAAGTAGCAAGGACCTCCTCTTTTGAGTAAGGGATCTCCAAAGCCTTTGAATCAACATTGGACAAGGATTCAAAGGACAAGCCACTAATGCTTGGTCTCCACTCCCCCAACTCAAATAGAGTCATGCAAAAAGCATTTGCCACTCCTCCTTTAATGTCAACTTCCTCTCCTCTTTTGAGTAAGGGATCTCCAAAGCCTTTGAATCAACACATGGAATATAGTTCTCCCATGGTAAGGGGGGGGGGGGGGGGGGGGGGGGGGAAAGAGGGGGGAGCTGCTGGTTTGCAGTAGACTCCAAGACGTTTGAAATCTCTGTGGAGGTTTCTGGGAAGAAACAGAGGGGGATTATTGTGGAAAGAAGCAGAGGCTTCACTTCGTGGATTAGATTTGGGGAATCCAGCTTGGGCTGGCTGTTGGAGGGTGTGGAGACTAGCTGTAGGGGTGAGGGTGGGCAAAGGTTTGTTAAAAGGTGGGAGGATGGAGGTAGGAAGTTCAGATTAGAATGCCGAACAAATGATGCCGGTAGGTTTCTACTATGTTCTGTGGTGGATTCGGAAGCAAAGAGACATTGCTTGGTGTTCCCGGAAGGTAAAGGTTTCTTGGGAGGATGGGCTTTGCTGGCTGAAAAACTTCGCTCCATAGGAATTCTGTCAAGAGATGAGACTAGGGAAGAAGAGATACCCCATAAGACTGAGAGCAAAGATGGGGCTCCTAAGGGGATGAAAGAGAAATCCTATGTTGAAGCAGTGAATACAAGAGAAGTTCCAAGAGAAAGAAGGCTAGGGGAGGCAGTGTGGATTCAACTGGGAGAAGAAGATGTGGGGAAAGGAAGGGAGTTTTTGGATAGTTGCTTGGTTGGGAGATGGGGAGAGACGGAGATGACGGATGCTGATTTGCGTGATATGGAAAAGTGGGGAAAACATCACTGGAAACTCCAAGGAGAAATGAGGATAGCAAGGATAGGGGGCTGCTGCTGTTTGTTTGTGTTTGAGTCTAAAGCAGAGGCAAATAATGTGTTACAACGAGGCTTCCGGCGCTTTAAGGAATCAGTAATACATCTGAAAAGATGGGACCCAAGTGTGGGATGTTCTCAGAGTCGTGAAAAAGTCAAGGAAGTCTGGGTGAGAGTAATGGGATTACCACTGCATCTATGGAACCGGGAAGTGTTTAAAAAGATTGGAGACAGTTGTGGGGGATTTATTGCAATGGATGAAAGTACCGGGGCATTGAAGGAGCTACAATGGGCTAGAATTTTGGTGAAAGTGGAGGGGATGGGAGGGCCAAGCTCTCTGCAAGTGGTAATCGGTACTTCCTGTTACGCTATTCAACTTTGGTGGGAGATGTTGCCAAGGATGACTGATGTGATTCCAGCCGGCATGTATGGGAAGGGGAAGAAGATGGAGGTAAGGGAAGAAGAAGGGGGGAAAACACGCGCCAGTGGTGCGGTGGAAATGGTGCAAGCAAAAGGACAACTTGTAAAGCTGACGGTGCCGTCTGAAGATGGAGAAAGCAGCTGCATACCAGCCTTGGTTACAGTCTCTGACATGATGCAGACAAGAGGGGTTGTGGCAGAGAGGCAGAAGGATGGTGGGGAGTTTTTGAAAAAAGAGGGGACTGCAATCAAAACAAAGGATAGATCGGGCTGGGTCCTGGATTCAGAATTGGAGATTAGGCCCAGTGAGGAGACCCCGGTGGTCACTAAAGAAGTTAGTGGGTTGGATCTTTTAGGCCCACATGCAAAAGAGTCAAAGTTAAAAGCCCAGAAGGGGCCAACTGAGGAGGACCATCTTGAGGTACGTGGGCCGTCCCTTTTAGGCCCAATACCAAGCAATTTTGAAAGTGTAATGGGCTGCGCCCAGGTGGATACTCATAAGGGCTCAGCTGGGATCGGGCATCCCATAACTCATTCCACAGTTCCCGCTGGTGCTAGGGCTCGCGAGGCTTGTCGGGAGGAGACAGATGGGTGGACTGATGGGGTCTTGGTCGGCGCCTCTCAGGGATCGACTTTCCCGGACTGTAACTTCAAAGAAATTACCGACGAAGCTCTAAAGGAGGAGGCGGCAAGGTACACATACTCTTGTACTCGGGACGATTTTTCGTTTGGGGAGAGGGCTCTCTATTCTTCTTCTCGTTCTGGGTGGGTTGGGACGATGGTCGATCCAGCTAGGGGTAGCGATGTTGGGGGACTAGACATGGACCCTCTAAGGATGATTATGACGGATGGAAGGGAGGCAGAGGTCCTAGGGTCGTCGGGGATGGTATTTGGGACTGATGGAAAGGAGGCAGAGAAAGTGGTGGGATGGGATATTACGGAAGAGAGAAACGAAGGGGGCGAGCAGTGTTGGCAGTCCAGTTGCTTGGCTAGATTCAGCCGATGCCTCGGGATGCCGACGGAGGGCTTTGAAGGAGAGATCCTGCTCCTGCTCAAAAGAATGAAAGAAAGAAAATTTCAGAAGGGGAAGAAGGGGAACCAGGATGGTAGGAAAAAAAGAAAAATGGAATCCTCCAAATTCGAAAGGGAATTGAGGAAGTTGGAATGGACCGTGAATTATATTGGAGGAGAAAGGGGGGGGGGGGGGGGGGGGTAATGTTTCCAAAGTTAAATGAAGATCCGAATTCTATCTTGGAATGTTAGAGGGGCAAATCACTGTGACAAGAGAAAGGTGATTAAAGCATTGATTAAGAAGAATAAAGTAGACTTGGTCTGTCTACAGGAAACAAAGATTCAGGAGATGACTAGAGGGATTATTCGGAGTATAGGGGTGGGAAGGTTCCTTGATTGGGGAGCTGTGGACTCAAGGGGGTCAGCGGGAGGCATAGTGGTGCTCTGGGATAATAGGGTGCTGGAGATGATCGAGCTAGAAAAGGGAGAATGTTCAATTTCTTGCCTTTTTAAAAATTTTGAGGATGGCTTTACGTGGACCTTCACAGGGGTTTATGGTCCGACTAAAAGGAGAGAGAGGGAAAATCTATGGAATGAGCTGGGGGCCATCCATGGCCTTTGGAATGGGCCGTGGTGTGTTGCTGGGGATTTTAATGCTATTCTAAGTCCTGAAGAGCGCAGTAGAGGAGGGAGCTTTAATTCAGATATGAGAAGATTTGCAGAAGTTATAGAAGAACTACAATTAAAGGACTTGACTCTGTTTGGGGGTCCTTTCACCTGGAGTGGAGGGGTGAACAACCAGACCATGTCAAGACTAGATAGATTCCTGGTCAATGAGGGGTGGGACTGCCGTTTTAGCCATTCAAGGCAAAGCATTCTACCGAGACCAGTGTCAGACCATTTCCCAATTCTGTTAGAAGGAGGGGGCTTGAGAAATGGTCCATCCCCCTTCAGATTTGAGAACATGTGGCTTAAGGTGGAGGGGTTTAAAGATTTATTGAAGGCCTGGTGGGAGGGGGATAATTTTAATGGTGCTGCAAGCTTTGTTCTGGCTGAAAAATTAAAGGTGGTGAAGACTATGTTGAAGGAGTGGAACAGAGACGTTTTTGGCAGAGTGGAGTATAGGAAAAATGTTGCTTTGGACCAGATGCAGTTCTGGGATGCAAAGGAGAAGATAAATCGATTGACGGTGGAAGAAATGGAGGCTAGAAGAGAGGCGAGGGAAGAATACAAAAAATGGGTTCTTTTAGAAGAGGTCACTTGGAGACAAAAATCTAGGGAAGTGTGGTTGAAAGAAGGGGACAGAAATACAAGTTTCTTTCATAGGATGGCCAATGCGCACAGGAGAAGAAACAACATGGAACGAATAAGAATTAATGGTGTGTGGAAGTCGGAGGAGAATGGGATGAGTGAAGGGATAGTAAATGCATTTAAAACCCTGCTGTCCAATCCGGGGGATTGGCGCCCTTCTTTGGCTGGACTGCAGTGTGAACAGCTACAGAGATTGGATGCTGATGCTTTAGAGGTGCCGTTCACGGAAGAAGAGGTTCATGACGCGTTAGTAGGTTGTAGTGGGGACAAAGCCCCGGGTCCTGATGGATTTACAATGTCTTTTTGGCAGTTTGCGTGGGATTTTGTGAAGGAAGATGTGATGAGATTCTTTAGGGAGTTTCATGAACATGGTAAATTTGTGAAAAGGCTAAACACTACTTTTTTGGTTTTAATCCCAAAAAAAATGGGGGCTGAGGATTTGAGGGAGTTCAGGCCCATAAGCTTAGTGGGAAGCCTATATAAGTGGTTGGCTAAGGTTTTAGCCAATAGACTTAAAAGAGCGGTTGGAAAGGTGGTTTCTAAGGCTCAAGGGGCTTTTATGGAGGGAAGACAGATCCTAGACGCGGTGTGAATAGCTAATGAAGCCATTGACTCGATCCTAAAGAACAATGAAAATGGGATCTTGTGTAAACTTGACATAGAGAAGGCATATGACAATGTGGACTGGTCCTTTCTTCTTATAGTAATGCAGAAAATGGGTTTTGGGGAGAAATGGTTAGGGTGGATCAAGTGGTGCATATCCACTGCAAGTTTCTCTGTGTTGATTAATGGAACGCCTAAGGGTTTTTTCCAAAGCTCAAGGGGTTTAAGGCAAGGGGATCCTCTCTCGCCTTATCTCTTTGTGATTGCTATGGAGGTCTTCAGCTCGTTCCTTAATAGGGCTGTGGACAATGGTTATATCTCGGGCTGTCAGGTGAAGGGAAGGAATGAAGGTGGGATTCAGATTTCCCACTTGTTGTTTGCAGATGACACTTTGGTGTTTTGCCAAGCCTCCCAAGATCAGCTAACTTACCTAAGTTGGCTGCTAATGTGGTTTGAGGCCGCTTCGGGAATGAGAATTAACTTGGATAAGAGTGAACTTATTCCAGTAGGGAGGGTTGTGGATATTGATGATCTTGCCTTGGACTTTGGATGTAAAGTGGGTAGTCTTCCGTCCACGTATTTGGGTCTTCCTTTGGGCGCTCCGTTTAAGTCAGTGGCAATGTGGGATGGAGTGGAAGAGCGGTTCCGCAAAAGATTGACTATGTGGAAGAGACAATACTTATCCAAGGGAGGAAGAGCAACCTTGATCCGGAGTACCTTGTCAAACCTTCCCATTTACTATATGTCTGTTCTAAGATTACCAAGTTCAGTTAGAAGTAGACTAGAACAAATCCAAAGGGATTTTCTTTGGGGCGGTGGCAGTTTGGAGCGTAAACCACATTTAGTAAGATGGAAGGTGGTATGCTTAAGCAAGAAGAAAGGGGGTTTAGGGATCAAATGCCTTTCCAATCTCAATAAGGCACTCCTTTCTAAATGGAATTGGCGTTATGCAAACGAGAGAGAGGCTTTGTGGAATCAAGTGATTAGAGGGAAGTATGGGGAAGATAGAGGGGGTTGGCGCACGCGGGAAGTGAGAGAGGCGCATGGCGTGGGGCTCTGGAAAGGGATAAGGATGGACTGGGATTTGGTGGGTGCGCGGATTTCTTTTAGTGTTGGCAATGGGAGGAGGGTGAGCTTTTGGAGGGATAGATGGTGTGGGGATGCCCCTCTGTGCGATTCGTTTCCTTCCATCTATGCCTTATCGATTGAAAAGGAAGCTTGGGTGGCGGATGTTTGGGATCCCTTGGTGCAAGGGGGTAGGGGGGGTTGGAACCCTTGTTTTTCAAGAGCCCTAAATGATTGGGAGGTGGAGGAGGCGGAATTATTTTTGGGGTGTCTTCACGGGAAGAGAGTCATTGGAGACGAAGATGATAAGGTAGTTTGGACTGAAACAAAGAGTGGCATTTTTTCGGCTAAGTCTCTATACCTTGCTCTAGAAGCGGGCTGCCCTAGTTCTTTCCCATCTAGCTGCATTTGGAAGGTGTGGGTACAACCCAAAATCAGTTTTTTTGCGTGGGAGGCCGCATGGGGTAAGGCGCTTACCCTAGATCTTGTTCAGAAAAGAGGATGGTCATTGGCTAATAGATGTTACATGTGTATGGAAAAGGAGGAGACCATAGATCATCTGTTGCTCCACTGCTCCAAAACAAGGGTCTTATGGGAGTTGCTTTTTGCTTTGTTTGGGGTGTCTTGGGTGATGCCGTGTTCAGTTAGAGAGACTTTGCTTAGTTGGCAGACTTCTTCTGTGGGCAAAAAACACAGGAAAGTGTGGAGGGCGGCGCCATTGCATATTTTTTGGACGGTTTGGAAGGCGAGAAATCGTTTAGCCTTCAAGGATGATGATATATCAATACAGAGGTTGAAATATTCCTTTTTATGCTCGCTTTGGTCTGAGGCAAAGCTGTTTATAGTAGAATGCCCTCAAACTTTGGTGAATTTTATAGATTGGGTGGGATCATTGTAAGATTTTGGGCCTTTTGGTGGGTGGGTCTTCTATATGTTTTTGGTCTCTTTTGGTGGCGGGTGTATAGGTTTGTATACCTTACATAGGCTGTATACCTTGAGTCGCTCTTTTGGCGTCTCTTTTTAAATGAATTTTCTTTACTTATCAAAAAAAAAAAAAAAGCCTTTGAATCAACACTAGACAAGGATTCAAAGGACAAGCCACTAATGCTTGGTCTCCACTCCCCTAACTCAAATAGAGTCATGCAAAAAGCATTTGCCACTCCTCATGTCAACTTCCTCGGTTAACATTTCACCATTCACCTGTATCTTAGCCAAAAAAATTTGTATTCTTTGTGCATGGGCCTTTTTCTGAAAAAATTTAGTGTTCTTATCTCCCCTTTTTCGCTAAAGTTCTCTTGACTTTTGTCTCCAAGAGATTTCCTCCATCTCTACCCATTTTTTAAAATCCTCCACCACCTCCTTCTAACCTCCCTTTCCTCCACTAAGAGAAAACCTTTCCTTTCCTTGGCATCCCAAAAACCCAAAAACTCTTGTATTCAACATCTTGTTTGTCATATATGCATTGAATAAAGAAAAAGAACAACAAGTTCCTAAATTCATTCTCATTTACTTTAGTAATTTGGCACTCATTTCACAAAGACAAATTAAGTACTTATACTAGACATTCTATATTAACTTAACCAAGGTTTTGAAAATTGGATTGGACTGGCTTGTCAAACCGTCGACCGGAGGCCTTTTTGGTCTAGTTCCCCATTTTGAACCGTCTACCCATTGGACTAGTCTCGAACCGCTTGAATCGGCGGTTGGATTGGTGAATCGGGTGAGCCAAATAGTTCTTCAAGAACCAAACGGGTCAACACCACCACCTTTTTATTTTGGGAAAATGGGCCAAATTTCCCTCATAGCCCAATATTCAACGCCCACTCCTATCTTGCAAAATGGGTCATTAAGCCATACATTAAGCCCCATGGCCCAACAGTCATTTAGTTTGTGATGGATGGGAAGAGGTTTCTAAAGCTCTTCATGTTTCCTCTCATTTCTGATGTAGGATCAATGTGAAAGAGTTTAAAGAAAAAATCAGCTTTGTTGTTGCAACAAGGGAGCTTGAACCATAGACCTCAAGTTCACAGTAGGATAATCTCTACGCTTTGCTATGCCTTTGCTTGTGTTGAAACCTTACAGGGAGCAACTACATAGGTTAATTCAAAAAATAATATAAATATACATAATACAATTTTTTTTCCATTTTCAATATATTTTCATATTTAAATATTTTATATATTTTGTTTAATAAATTTCAAATATTAATGCATTTATATAAAAATGAATAAATAATATTACAAATATTATTAATTTTTAATTATATATATTTAAAATATTTTAAAATTATTATTTATTTTAATAAAATATAAATTATATATTTTTTACGTCACCAATTCAACTGTGGTTCAACCACCAGTCCGACCAGTGAACTGCGAATCGATAACTTTTTCGGTTCAATGCTTGGTCCGGTTTTGAAAACATTTAACTTCAATTTGGCCAAAGATATAAAATAAGGGGAAAAAAATGAAAATTAGGTTACTAATTGTGTGATTGTGTCATAGGCCCTGAGGAATCTAACACTTAGGCAAATACCAGCAGCCCAACACATGCATTTGAATCCACCTAATAAGTCAAGACGCATTTTAAGGCATCGTACATGATTTTGAGACTATAAGAAATAGGTGGTTAAATTATCTTCTTTTTTTCTTCATTAACAACATGTCCTTAGAAGTTTTGCTTCACCTCTCAAAGCTTTTATTTGATTAATTGAACTCTAGTTTCTTGTGTCAATCAAAGGCAAAACAAGCTCAATTGATTTCTCAATGTTTTTTTGATAGACAATTGATTTCTCAATGTTGTAATGCTCAATCAATCAAGCAGTTAATAAAATTGGTTTTCTTATTTATAAATCTTAACAAACATTTTTGTAGCAAGCAAGGGTTTTTGGTGACATTGATATTGTAATTTTCTCTCGGAAAACATACTCTATCAGCCCCCAAATACTAGTGAAATTGTGAGATCCAGACTTTTGCCTCCTCATTCTTTGAGAGAAAATCTCAAAATGATAGTAGAATAGGGCTCATATAGCTTATACCCATTCAAGGATTCAAGTGTCTGCTGATGGGCTTTGGTGTTTGTGTGTTACGGATTTGTAGTTCAAATCTTTGACGTGTACCTAGCCATGGATCAATCTGTTGCTTTGTGCAAGTCATGGAAATGGTTCTTGCGTGTCATGAGAATGGTTCATTCGTGCTTTGCGATTTGACCTCAGATGCTGAGATTGGAGGATTCAAATTGGGTAATCAACACACCAGTATTTTTCCCTGTAAACTTATTGTGCACTACTTTATCTTTATTAAGTGCTGCGGTTTTCCCCATTAGGTTTTCTCATAAATAAAAAAAAACTGTCCAGGATATTCTTTCACTTGATATGACAAAAACTAAGCTAATCAATTGAAGATAAAACGTGCCTTTGATATATTTGTGAAGATTGATAAATCTTGTTCAACTGATCTTTAGGTATTTATTTGGTGTGATTACTAGACCTAATTAAATTGAATTCTTTAACTATTTGAGTTGGTAAAAGAACAAGTATGTTAAGACTTATTTGACTCCCTTTGAGCCAGCAAGTCTTATATTACCCAGAGTTTCTGGGTTTTTGGGTTTCTTTGCATGGTCATTCTCTGCAGCTTTTGGAGGATTCTTCATCATCCTTTTCTAGTAATTTTCCTGATTTATGTAATGATGTTTCTCATTTTCTTATCAAGAAAAACGTTTAGTTTTCTCATCATGTCATCTTGTCAGGGAATCTGGTGAGCCAGGCAAGAGGAAGTCATATTTACCTCCTGAAAAGCAGTACTTGATTACTAGAAATGGTAAAACAAATACCTCTGGTTCTTTCTCTTTCTTTCTTATTATTTTTCTTTTAGTAACATTCCACGTTTGAGTGGTGGTTAATATTTGGCTATTATAAAGACTCTGAAGTGATGAGATTGACTATGGTTCCATTTCCACTTTTCCTTTTTGCCTTTTATTAGTTACCTTGTGATGGTTGAGTTTAGGCATTCTTTCCCCAGCTTACAGGGCCACCATGGGGAACCTTTGAAGTCATTCACTGGTGATGGAACATCTCCAATAAATAATTTTATTATGCTTTAAAAAATTAATTTAACAAGGAATCTTCCATCTCCAACATGTCACAGTTTACTTGCCTTTTCCCCTTTTGGAAAAAATGCTCTATTTTTTGGATGATTAGGCTCTAATTGTTTGGTTGTTTTATTTATTTATTTATTTTCTAAGTGAGATATATCATAGGTGGAATCATAGATATCAGTATGGAGGAAAACTTCCAGCAGCTCTTTTTTAGATTATTACTATTATCCAAAATCTATTTTTAGCTTCTTCCAATTGGTAGGGTTCAAAGCAATGATCAACTGTTTGCTTACTTTTTCAGTCCCTTGCCTGCGAAGGGCTGCATCTGTTGAAGAAGAATACGAAGCTGCGGGTGGGGAAGTTCTTCTTGATAATGAAGATAATGATGGCTGGTTAGCAACCCATGGGAAACCAAAAGGTACCTATTTTTTTTGGATAAGAAACTGTTGTAACAAATGTAAGAAGGACAACGTGTTCCTTCAGGTACAAAAATATCATTTATCTACTCCATTCTCTGAACCATGCACTGAAATAAAAACAAGCACCAATCTATTAGCTTAAGTCAGAGGTCTGCCTTATCCAATGTTATACACCCAACTCCCATCTTGCCTTCTCTAGCCCATGAAATCATCTTGGATTAATAACATCTATCAAGTTGACATTTATCATTTATCTTGGATTAATAACATCTATCATCTTGCCTTACAATTTGATAGTGATCCCCCTCCTGAAAGGCACCAAAAATACCATAATATATCATAACCATGGTCTCTGAAAATGCCACCAATGGTAATAGTACTTAGATTTCCATGAAAGACAGTGCTTGGGAAGGAGATTGATTATTTTTCATAGACAGTGTTTGGGAAGGATGATTGATTATCTTTCATTTGTAAGATAGAAAACAGATTCACTGGAGAATTCACCACTGGATCTAAAGATCCAATGTCCACTTAGTCGTTGATGCCATGTTACTTCTTGAAGTAGTATGTTTGAGTGTCTTAAGTTTAAGCTTTTGAAATTTAACTGTCTTTTCTGTAGAAACTAAAGGTGATGCAGAAGAGAACTTACCTTCAATGGAGACTTTAGATATCAGCAAGGATAAGACCATAAAGTCAATCCCCACTTACTTTGGGGGTGAGGAGGAAGAAGATATTCCTGACATGGCAGATTATGAAGAAACTGACAATGTTGTTGAAGCAGATGCTGTAAGTTGTGATCCTGTATACTAATCTTTATGAAAAATGTTAACTATATGTAGGGAGCAATGTTGCTATTTTTAATTTTGTCTGCAAATCTGCCCAAAAAATGATGGTGCTAGTTTCTATTAAATTTCCAGATCAATGAAGCATTTCTTGAATTGTGTAATGCATGCATTGCAGTGTATCATTAAAAAATGAAAGGAAAAAAAAGGAAGAACTAGAATACAAGTTATAGAAATTACATCCTCCTTAGAGGAAATTCCAGATCTGTAGTTGGGTGATGACCCACCTTGGTATCCTTCTTGGCTTTGCCCCTGTACATGTCTATTGAACCTGGCTTAATCTATTTGATGGGTCTATGGCCATCAAACATTTTCTTAGAAATAATTTTCTGAAAATTCTTGTAGTTTGCAAATTACTAGTGCTTGTTGATAACATTTTCTGCATTTGGTTAAATTGCTCACTAGCAACCTTGTTAATGAAGATTTCTTATTTTGGGTTCTTAGGCCTTGAAATGTTAAAGAGTAAGCCTTTGTTCTAGCACTAAAAAAGAGGAAAGGCATTGTTGATAAGTGCAAAAACAATCTATTTTAATTCATGTTTTTAGTTTAGAACTTCAGATAATCGTGTATATTCATGTCAACTGGCCCTGCTTTGAACAATGGCTTCCTGGTTTAATATCTATGCAGAATCAATATTGACTCAGAAACATCCTTTACAAGGTTAAACATTTCCTTAGTGTAAATTCAATCACATTTAAAGTTGTTTTTCTTGTTGTTGCTGCTGCTGTTATTCTTTTAAGGGAAAACAGAAACATACTTCATAAGTTGGACATAGGAATAAGTTCGATTTCCTTTTATACCTGATTAAAAGTGTCAAAATGGAGAGATTTGTTAGCTAACTTATTATTAAATCAGTGCATAACAAATTTTGTTGAGAAAGCAGATCTGTCATCTGATGAGGCAATGAGGATTAATTTACTGCATAATTGAAAAGATCTATAAAAGGATTCCAATGGACATTTTAGACATGACTGTGACTTTAGGTTAGATATTATTATGCCTACTGGGTAACATTCATGGTCAAGACCAATGATACTGTAGGCCAACAAACCATGTTCTGATCTCTTGCATAGAATGATAATAATATTTTGTTATTATAATCATCTAATTCAATGCATATGGTTGTATTATTTTTTTGTTTCACTAGTTAATTATACAATTTACGTAGTTACAAATTTAATTTGCTGTGAATTGTGGTGTACATGTACCCATAATTAATGCAGGCAACACTTCAAATGCCATATCTTGTTGCACATGAACCTGATGACGACAATATTCTACGAACTCGAACCTATGATGTCAGCATCACGTAAGATAATTCAATTTTATGATTAATTTATTTTCTTTACGGTAGTGCGAACTAATATCTGATTGCTTTATAGCTGGCTATGTCATAAGACCTTATAACTTCTCTATTTTCATTTGATTTAAATTGGAAAATAGAGGAAGTCAAACACTTGGTCCCTTCAAATTTCTAAGATCCTCTTTTTTATTTTGTTTTTATTTTTTTTCCTTTTCCCCTCTTTTGTGACATCTTTAGAGTTGATTATCTCAGAATGATGGAGCACAATTGAAATTATTGTGTGTGTGTGTGTGTGTATAAGGACCATGTCTTATTTTTGGTTGGAGAGGGAGTTGATTATCTCAGGTTCAACAAGTCTCATACTTCACCATGGGGCAATGCCATAACGGGTTTTTTCCCCCTCTTTTATTATCCATTTAATGATTGATACCAGGAGTTCATTCCATGGCATTAATTTGGTTGATTTTGCCTTGTTTCCAGGTATGATAAATATTATCAAACTCCTCGTGTGTGGCTTACTGGATATGATGAGGTACATCCTTGTGTATTTTCGATGTGGCTTATGTTTCTACAGACATGTCTACTTATGTGATTTCAGGGTTTTTCCCCTGTTTTATTAGAAGATATTGCTTTTGGTTTATGAATCAATGCTTTTTTAATTCCTTTCTTTTCCTTCTTCCTTTTAAATTTTGAAATGTGGTTGATTTACCTGCATTCAGACTACTATACCACAAAAGAAGAAAAAAGAAAAAGAACAGGACAATGTATTTGGGTTTTATTAACTGGCCCAAAAGAATGAAGATTTGAGCTTAAGTTTCTATTTCCATTGATTTCCTAATGAGCTAAGCTTGAGCCATTAAAAGATCTGCCTGTTTGAGCCCAACTCAATTTATTGGTGGCATGCGTGTTTGTTCATACCATTTTTATAGTTATTTGTTTTTCTTTTATTCCTATTACATGGACTTGAACCTGGAATCTCTGTTATCCACCCCCTAGCCCATGCCACTTGGCCCAGACCCCAAGGGTGTGTGCGCACGCACATGAAAATATTTGTAAACACGATGAAAGGGATAAATTTAAATTTTAGAATTAAGACCTATTCAAGGAATCTTTAAATTAAGTTTTAAAGTTAAAATAGGTTTTCAGTGGGCATCCTTCCATATTATTTTTTAAACTTAAATAGGCCTCATGTGCTGGCAATATTTTTTTCTTTTTGCAAACTTAAATTAGAACCACATGACAAAACTGTGACTTCTGACTAAAATACAAACTCTGTGTAGGTAAGAAATCTGTATCTTCACCCTGCAGCGTTGTCTGAAACACTAGACCACAGTTTGCCATCATAGCAAAAAAGTCCATTTTGAAGGATAGTTTGAAAAAAAATGCATATTTAGTATATTTTTTGGGCTAAAAAAACAAATTTTGACTTTAAATAAGAGGCTGACAGAATTGTATTAGCCAAACTTAGAAAAGAGGAGTTCAAGCTTCAAAGCTTGCCTACATATTGTTTTTTATAAATTCGGTACATTACTTGTGGTATGCCCTAAATTTCAGCAAATTAGGTTTGACACTCATTTCAACAAAATTTAGGTTGGTCACTCTTTCCTGGTACAAAGTCAGAAAATGCATATACTGGTGATTCAGTTTGGCACTTCAATGGTTGCTAGAGCCTTGGAATACAGTCCTTTATTGGGAGGCATTTTGTAGTTGGAATTTTGATGGAATTTTTTTCTGCTTTATGCACACAACTATTTTAAACTAATTACCACTGTTATGCTACTTACTGGGATGCTCTTGGAACTTTGTGTTAGGCAAGGATGCCTCTACAGCCCGAGCTTGTACTGGAAGATGTTAGTCAAGACCATGCACATAAAACAGTGAGTTGTCTCTGGTAAACTGTTTATTTTCTTTATTGTATTTGATTAAATTTAAAGTTACTTGTTTAAATACAGGTAACCATTGAAGATCATCCTCACTTGCCTGGCAAGCATGCATCTGTACATCCCTGTCGACATGGGGCTGTGATGAAAAAGATCATCGATGTGCTAATGTCACGTGGAGTTGAACCAGAAGTTGACAAGTAATCTTCTTCCCACCATTTTGGTTATAAAACTGATTTATTTATCCTGCTACTAAAAAAATAATACCCGTGATTTTCCAAAGTATCTTTTGAATTGCAATGCAAATTATGCTATTTAAATGGTTGAGCTAAGATAAAATATTGGATAGATAAATATCTGTATTGTGATAGACAATTTCATCTGGATTGCAATTTTTGTAGGTACCTTTTCCTATTCTTGAAATTTGTGGCCTCTGTGATCCCTACTATTGAATATGATTACACCATGGACTTTGATCTTGGTAGCTCCAGTAGCTGATCTTAAGGTAAGGTAAAATCCTTTTATTCCTGTTCATGCAAGTATTAGATGGGATCCATGAGAGCTAATGGGGAGATATTCTTCTCATTCATGTCAATTTTTTAATAAAGCTTTAAAATATTTTAAGCTAATAAAAGTTCCCAGCTTTTGGCTCATGTTTGTAATAAAATTTCTGTTCAATATTGCATGTCTGAAGTGTAGGCTGATTGTTGCAGATTTAGATTTGAGATCCAGGCTGAAGTAAATTAAATTAGAGATGGGAGGGGAAGTAGGGAACTGCTCAGAAAAGCCCATTTCTCAGGGTGAAGCCACTTTGTACATATGGGTCCCACATATATATATATATGATGTCTTTCAGATGTTTATACCTGTGATGAGGATGGAGCATGTCGTTGGATGACAATTGTTTGGTGTGTACTGGAATGATAACACTATTTATGGAGTCAATGAATTTAGGGTATATGTGCAGTCTGTAAACGAAACCACGTTGATGCATATAAAGACTTCTGTGTTTTAAATTCAATCATTTCATATTTTGGTGTATTTAACTACTGCACAAAAATGAGAGGTGGCACATTGTTATTAGGCTAGTGCCATCGCCATGTTATTTAGTGTGATGGTTGACACGTGATGTGCCCGCTTAGTTTGTTTACCAGAGTTTTACCTTAAGATGATTTCCAAATTTTAGGCTGCCAAATAACCGACTTGGGTTCCAGTTACAGCCTTCCCTTTTAGGTAAGCTTATATTGTTCAATAAAATTGAAAATCTCATTAAAGATGCCAACTCCAAACCATTCCAGATCTTCTCTATGATGCAAAGTCGAGAAACCTGAATGTTTTTGCTTGGATGGCAGAAGGCAAGAAATATCTAACCATGTTCACAGGAGTAAAAAATGGAAAATCCAAACCAACATTCTCAGAAGACAAACAGAATGAGAATAAAATTATAATCTAAAATAGAAAAACAAGCTACAAGTGTATGACAATAAAGAAATGGAGTGAACTTTATGATATTGAGATCAAACAATGAATAAATGATGTTATATCACTTGTGAATCCTTTTTCAAATGCTACCACATCTACAGACACTACTGGGTACACCGAGGAAAATTAAAGAACTATTAGTATGGGCTTATAAAACAACAAAAATAAACGTGCAGCAGAGCAATATCTGATCAATCTGTGCTGGGAAAACTAAGCTGATGATTTTGCTCCGCTTTAAGCTGAATTAAGCTCTTGAAATAGAGATAAGAAATGGATATCGTACATTCTGAAGCAACTTGCAATGAAATTCGCGACAGGATGCGTTTACCAGGCTTTTAGGCAACAATATTTTTATTCAATTATATGGTTGTCCAACCTCCATTGGCCTTCACATATAGCTTTTGGATTGGTTCTGATAAAATCTGCAAATAATAAATTCAAAGATTCCAGTCGCTCCAAGCAGTAAAATTAAATAAAGAGACAAACATCATAAGTACAGTGAAATTCAACAAACTACTTGAAAATCAATAACCACGACTCCAAATCTATGATGATTTGTGCTGGTTGAATCAAGGCGGGTAGGAACTTCCACCAATTCAGGTCAATGTATCTGTCTCTAAGATAAACAATACACATGAACCTGAAGGGTACCAAACGTAGGGACTTTCCACATTCCACCAAAAGAAGCTGGTGTTAATCCCATAAATGAGCAGCAGAGAGCACAGTTTCCCTGGTCCCTTTCAGATGTAAACGGGTTTGACATCATTGGGCCCAAAACTTGCAGAACATACAGGACACTTGCGGTTACGAGCTTCAATAATTCTTTGCACACAGGGATTGCAGAATAAGTGATAGCATTTTGTGATGACAACCTGAAGAACCAAGACATGCCTAATAAATATACCACAAGGATAAGAAGCGAGAACAAACAAAATGACAAGTCTATATCAAAGTGAGATCTTTTTCCACTAATATAATACTAAACTGGTATTATAAGCACAATCACTACTATGGCTATTATTTCAAGCAACATTGACAAAGGGACAATGTTCCTAGTCTAGGCCCAGAAGGATTGTGAGGCAGGGTGAGAGATGCCTATGCTCACAAAAATCAACAAAAAGGAGGGAGCAGGAACTCTCTAGTGCATCCAAAAGAGATGGATGAGATCAGTGAACCTCAGATACCAAGTAATAATCCCAGCGAATCGATACCCAAGATCAACCCCAACTCTTTACTAGTAGTGTTTTACTTAAATCAATTTTTTAACCTTTTTAAAATGTTACTAAGGTGTTTTAACAGGTTTCAAACTTTTATGTAGAAGGCATTTTGGAATGTTATAAGCCCCCTCTTATGGGAAATAAAATTTATCAGAAAAAAAATAGAAAGCGAAAAAAAAAAAAAAAAAAACAATAATCTCCCATTGTATACCCATCCCCATGCAGCCACCACTTCCCCTGTCACTCTTCTCTCTTCTTCCTAATTTTTCCCAAATCATAGTTTGGAGAATCCAAATATAATCCTTCCATTGTGGTCTCTACGAAGAAGGCTTTGCTTCACACAAATTCAATTGCCAACAAAGTACCCTGCACCCATCAAAATTTAAATGTTTTGACACTCCAGATGAATCCTAGGACTATGATAAAACCTACATCCACAGAATTTCTGATGAATGAGCATAAAGATTTCTGGTATTACCACAGAATGGTATAGTGGAGAGAACCTTTTCATCAATATTTTTAGCCCCCAATGGAAATCTTCAAATATTCCTCTGTTCCTAGCCGATACCACAAATGAGCAAATTGAGGTACATAAACGCTGTAGCTCAGATGATATCCTAGAGGGAGTTTGAAGTCGAGAAGTTGGGAGTACAAGCCCATCTGAGGATCACTAAGCTTTCAGTATTTTTTTCAAAATTATAGCTTTGATATTCTTTTCTGTAGGAAAAAAAAACTGATTTATGATCACCTAGACAGATTATCTTCTAAACCTGGAAATGAGAATCCCAGAATAGAGGAAACGATCGAGGGAAGGCCATCCTTGCTGATCTCAAAAGAAAGAAACCAACTAGAAAAGGCGACATCAAAATAAGAGAGGAGATGATTAAAAATCCCTCATCCTTCACAAACACAATGCAAATGTGAGGACAGAAAGCTTTATACGTCCTTCTGTCCTCATCCTTGGTATAGTGCAGGCAGTGGCTACCCACTGGGGACAAGTACAATATGGGGACCTTTCCAATGTGTTCCTACATCCTGATCACTTCTGGCTATCAGGGAAGCAAGATTCTGCATTTCATTAATGGAACTTTTTGAGATTACTATCTAGGCAAAGCTTGACACTGCATGCACTTATATGATCAAATCTCTTCAGCAGAGGAAAATAAATCACAAATGGAGGTTCAAGGGTCCAAAGTCTTGAATGAAACATCAGAAAGGCATCTTTATCAAGATTTATAAAGGAAATGAGTTCAGGGAATCTTGGCATTCTTAGGTTGCATATGGATTTAAAAATCCAGACGTTGCCACCATGAGCAAGTAGGTTCGCTATTGAGGTAGATCTGACCAACATGGCCCTAGATAAATGGTTCAAGACATGAACTCAAAAGGATAGATTCTTCCTCCCCCTACAAAAGAAGAAAATTGTATCCTTCAAGCAATGAATTTTAGCACTTGTCTAACATCAAACATCACCAAAAAATGTCGAAGATCACAAGTTATAAGTTAATAATCCAAACCTACCCTTCAGTGGTCACTTTCAAATCCTGACCAGCAGCATGACCTTCATATACATAAAACCACATTTTCATCATGCTTTTAAATACCCCTTATAGGAACCTCCACTCTGAAAACCAGAATACTAGTACCTAGTTCCTCTATGTATAGAAACTTTGGAATGAAGCACAATTTCCAAAAACACATAACCTTCCTTCTCAACCACAATTCAGAATAAAACAAAAACCAAAAAAAGTGAGGACTGTTCTCTTTATAAAAAAAAAGCTAGGACTTGCCAAAATTGGCAAACTAGGATCTTAACAAGCTACATGGCTTAGTTAAAGGTATCTTAACGAGATCAAACATACCCAACCACAATCAAATCCAAAAAGGAAAACTATTTTTAGAGCATCAGACATTTATATGCCCCCAAAAATCAGGGCAAACATCAACAGAACAAGACTAATCAAACTACTTACAACACAATCCCACAATAACAAAATGCTATGCCCCAAGTTCACATGATATCTCCATACTCCCAAAAAGAAAGGGACCAACCAAATGCCTAAACCATCTTGGATCCCTAAAGGATGCTAATTGGGGTTTCTGCACTCGCAAGCTTCCATGTATAGAAGCTTTAGTTTTCTTCCCTCAAGGTTGAGTGCTCAGGCTGGTAATTTCTTCTCTAGAGAAGCCAATGCTGCAACTTGAAGTATATTAAAGTGCTTCGAGGTTTAAACTTAGATGTTATGCCTCAAAATGCAAGCTGGACACTTCAAGTAATAGGTTAGACTTTTGCCTTACTGCATATATCTCATATTTTTCTCTAAAGAATTTTCCACTCACAAAACTAGAACATAAATTTTAACTCATTTTTGGTACACATAAAAATGTATAAACCTTTATTATTTCCCTCTCTTCTTGAAGTAAGAGTTGGAAACCGCCTTAAATCAAGAAATGAGAAAACACGGCAGATAATACAATGGATCCTTAAAGGAGTCCATTCCCTTGTCTTGATCTAAATTTGAACATTGTGGAAGAATGTCTCGTTATTCTTGATCTTTTTAATTAATAGAAAAGATCTATTAGGTTTCTAATTAAAAGGAAAAAAAAAAAAAAAGAAGGATGATGGATCCTTTGAGAGGAACCAAGGAAATAGTAAAGAGCACAATAATTATATATATAAACTAAAAAGGAAAAGAAAATGCTCACATGACATCTAACTCAAATTTAAGGGAGATAACTCCCAAAAAAGCATCCAAGATTAGAGATCCCTCTCAGCCAATGCCATAAATGAACCTCATCTACTGGCTCCAGCCCAGGGAAATGACAGAAGAATCTTTTTCAACAAAAAACCTTTATCCTTCTACAAGACTTTGTCCTCAGCTTCAACCTCGACCTTTCCAGCAAGGAGATCTGGGATCCTAAAGTATTGTACAGGGTTAGCTTTTTGGTTTGAGAGAAAATCAAGGAGAAAATCCTAGCCATAGATCACCTTATAAGACATGATTGGACCTTCATAAATCAATTTTGTTTGTGCAAACAAAATAAAGACACTGTAAATCACATTCTGATTTCCAGTATCTGAGTTCTACTACATAGTCACATTTGCAGTGCAAACAAAATTGATAATCACACTTGTATTCACTGCATCTAGGCTTCTGCATGAGCCCTTTGTTGCTCTCTCTTTTTTTGGGTCTCTTGGGTCCCTTCCCAAGCAATCAGATACCTACTATAGGGTGGTTGGAAAGGCAATTTCCTAGTGAAGAATAGCAAACTGATTTAGAAAATGGCTTATCTATGTTCTATTTCGGAAAATTTTGAAAAAAGAGGATTCCAAGATCCTTCAACGGTTTAGAAGGGTCAGTACAAGTGGTGGAAAAGTCAATTTATCAAAACTCCACTTTTGTGGTTTAAAGGGCAATCATGATAAACAGATTTTCCATCATAGACTGACTTCATAGATAGTCTGTGGTTGGGGTAGTCAAGGAGGGATCTTATATTTCTTTCCTTTCATGAGCCTTGCAATGCCTTATATACTCCCTGTGTACTTGGATCACACCCTTGCTTTTTGTTATGCACTTTTTTAATAGTACTTTTCAATTTAGTTGCCCATAATTTCAATTTAACATTTTAGTATCCTACCACCAAAGAAGGTAAACACAAGAACTATTAAATCATTATGTTGAGTAACAAACAAAGCTGAAAGTATCCAACATCTTGGAGTCCAAACCACAGTTGCAAGATGCTTTTGCCCTCAGTGGAAAACTAGTTTTCCAGGAAACACAACTATGAACAATTCACTAAAAATATGAAAAGATTCCTATCACCAGAAATGATCTAGAATTGTTAATTTCCCTTCATAACATCCAAGTCCAATCCCTTAATTCAGTCCTTCCTATGTTTCTCTAAGATTTCTCATCTTTTTTTACGCACTTCCTCATTAAGTTTATCTTTTTCCAATCATCTCAAACTGCTTCCCATGATTCCTACATTTTCCTTGGATAAAACTTCCATAAAGTTTCACATCCTGATTCCCCAAAGTAACTATGGTCTAGAAAGCACCAAGCACTACCAATCAAAGTTTGCATTTCAGGCTTGTCAGCCCATAACATAAAAATAGTAAGTGGGCACTCACCTCTTTTGGCCTCTCATGGCATATACCGCACTTCAGTATATCCCTGTATTCTCTGAGTTCCTGTCGAAGCTTGTCCACAATCGATGACCCCTCTGTCTGTGCTCTAAGACGTGAAGCCTTTCTCCTTACAACTTCCAATTCCTCCTCTGTTCTTTTCTTTTCAAACCTGAGATACAGCGAGAATGATCAATTTATGCCTGTACTTTGCATAGGTTGCGAGTGAAGGGAAATATATATGTTCCATTACCTCTCTTTCTCTAGTTCAATCTGCAGCTCTCCAAGACTAACTCGACTCTTGTCGACTTTGGATTGTGATTCCTCCAGTGACTCCCTTGCTTGCTGAGATAATCTAGTCACATCCAGTAACCTTTTTTGGAAATTAGCCAAAGTACCTAAGCTTTGCAATCTATCTTCTGCAAGTTTTTGAACCTGATCTGAGCACATCTTCAACTACAAAGAAAATACATTGACACAATATTAGCATTTTTTATGAAATTGAGTTAATGTCAAACAAACGTTTACAAATACCTGATCTTCAATTCTTCCAGCTTTCATGTCAAAAAAACCAAGAGATGTAGTGGCTCGTTGAAATCCCCTCTCCATGGTTTGTTTTTCCATCAGTAGAGAATCCTGCAGCTGTCTTGACCTCACACCCTCTAAAACAAGCTGAAAGAGGAAGAACCAAAGTCACAATATCAACTCAAAATGAAAACACTGAATAGACATGTAAATGAAAATTTGGCCTGAGAGCCCCACCAAAACCCACACCACCCATTCCCCAAACCACCACCATCAGCCACTGAGGTATGCTTGTGGAGGTCTTAAGAGCGAATATGCAGGCTACAGATGTGTTACACTAATATTTGAAAAGTAAGCAAAATTTCCTTAATATATGCCAAAGAATATTTTTAAGGAATGTCAAATCTCAGATGTTTTAAGCAGGAAAATATGAGCACATAAACTTAGTTGATTTGACAAAAATGAATAAAATTTCTTATTAGAAGTCATATTCCTATTTCTTTTCACCTATACACATGACAAACAAACAAATTCAACATATATGTTACCAGTCATGACCCAATCACTAAACTAGTTACAGCTAAATCATGATGAGAATAGATACTTTGACTAAAAGCTAAGGCTTCCATTATAAAGCATAAGGAAACTTTGGAATTTGTTCAAGGTTTTGAATCCAATATGAGTGTGTGCTAAAAATATCAGCCAGACAAACAATAACATAATCTTGCTGGATCTCTGATTTAGACAGACAACTTCAAGGCATTCGATATCATTTCTTTTATCTTTTCTTCCCCCCACCTATATATATATATATATATATATATATATATATATATTTCTGGTAAAATACAATTCTTGAAACCTGATACAATTTCAGCCTCAGTTCCAATGTTATTATTACTTGCACCTCCAAAAAGGTCCAACCATATGTAAGAAAAACTTAAAAGGCCATTTAGCATTAGCCAGCTGAGCATCTAAGGGGTCCAACAGATAGATCCATAAAATCCAGGGTAAATGCAATAGGAACAACAAACTTGGTAATTTATCGTTCCAGTATGTGCTGGAATGAAGACATTATATCATGATAAAAGATAATGAATTAGGCATAAATAAGAAAAGAGTATTTAACATTATCACAAATTTTTATCATATGAAATTGCAGGGTGAAAGTAGTAAATCACAAAACAGAAGGAAAAATAAGGATCTTCATAGTCATTGAGAAGATGTTACATAAATTAGAAGGGTTGCAATCCAGAAAATACAAATTATAGGAACAAGACTTGGGGCCAAACAAACAAGTTATACATTGAAAGAGTGAGAATAATCATACAACCTCCAGCTAAAGGACATAGATGAGCACAACATGAACGAAAGTGAATATTTCTTTATAGACTTCCAGATAAAAAGGGGAGACAGGATAAGCTAACCACCTTAATGTTATAGTCATCTCTCTCAGTGATTTGCTGCAATAGGTGTTGGTTTTGAGTCTGCATATCATCATATGCCTGCCCAATTGTCTGACAAGAAACCAGATTAACAATCTTAGAGCTATTTCACATTTGTGCTAAAATAACAAATTCTGTTCAAATAATAAAACGGGAAACTTACTTCTATCTCAGATAAGTAGGCTTCATTTTCCTCATGCTTGGATTTCAGGACATCTGAGAGTCTAAACATATCCCTGAAATGCAAATAAATTAAAAATCTTTCAGAATTTTTTCTACTTATTTAATATACCTAAAAAAAATTAGTTATGATCAAATGTTAATCCACCCAACAAAAATGAAGTTGATAAATTAATCTTTTTTTATAGGTAAAGAAGTAATTCTTTAAAAAGCAATAGTACAACAAAGTACAACAGAAGTATACAAAGAACGCCTTAGAAAACAACAAAAAAGACCAAGGAACAACCAAGGCAGGAAAACAAAAAATTACCCCCCTCCCTTTATAAGTACCCAACCACTCAACAGAGTCCATTAGAGTCATTGAACCATCACCTATGTACGTTTTTACCCACAATAGAAGATTAGTTAGCAACAAGTTTTGGAACTCTGAATAGACATCTCTACATTCTTAAATGACCATCGATTTCTTTCCTTCAACAAAGTCCAAAATAGACATAAAGAAGCAACTCTCCAAACATTCTTCTGCTTTTTACCAACAAAAGAACCATACTACCCAAGCAAAGTCTCCCTCACCATGGCCCCAAGAAATCCCAAACAAGGAAAACCACAACTGTCAAAGAACTGTTGCCTTACATGGAGCCCATGGATTCCAGATGAGCCCTGCTGGAAAAGAAGTTGAGCTTCCCAACTTAATAAGATAGAATAAAGTGAGTTTCACTTCAATGCATTGGAAGATGGGGGTGAAGTGACTTTCCCTTAAAAGATAATTTGGAATCCTTAGGCTCCAACTAAAGTGAGTTTTTTTGCTTGGGAGCCAACTTGGGGCCAGATCCTAACTATGGACCAGCTCAAGAGGAGGATGGGTTTTGGCAGGTTTTTGTTGTATGTGTAAAGATGCGGATGAATTGGATGATCATCTTCTCATCCATTGTGGGGTAGCTAGAGAATTATGGCACTTTCTCTTCTCCTTCTTTGGCATTTTGTGGGTTCTTCCTTTTTCTATTAAGGATTTGTTGGAGGGATGGCACGGTAGCTTTGTGGGTAGGAAAAGAAGGAAGGTTTGGAGAACAGCCCCTCTTTGTCTTTTACAGATAATTTGAAAGGAGCAAAATCAAAGAACTTTTGAAGGGGAACAATGCACTATCCAAGCCCTCAAGGATTCCCTCTAAACTAATCTATATATGTGTTCTCAACGGTTCCTTCTAGGAGACGAGTAGGAAGGCCCATCCTCTTTATTAGATTTTATAGAATGGCTGGGCTCTTCTTTTTAAAAGTGGTTTTGTAGCTACTATAGCTGATTTTTGTTTCTCACTTGTATGCTTGCAGTATACTGTATTTGCCACTTTAGTTTGGCATCCTTTTTATAGTCATTAATATACATACTCTTATTTGCCTATCAAAAAAAAAAAAAAGATAGCATAAAGGGACTTCACTGAGAGTTTTTTTCCTTGTAACTGTCCACGCTACCCTATCCTCTCTCCACTCACTGACAAATGACAAATTCTGCTCATATAAACTAATCTGATTTTAACCATATACCAACATGGATGAAAGCATCATCATACTCAGATAAGAGCTGATCAAACCATTCAGACTTCAACACTAGAACTTAAATCCAAGGAAAATATTTCAAAATGGATTAGTAAAAGACCTAGTAATGTCAGAATGGTCTTATGTTAATGAATATAGAGAAAAAAAAGTTCTTATGAAAAGAGCTTGCATAGTTTTCTCAAGCACAAGGTAATAAAGGTTCTGGAGTGTGAAAAAAATTCTGAATTTTGGTTAACTGCAGGATCATGCCAGAGAAGACAATGTAAAATCTTCAAGCCAGATAAAATAGGTCAACCAAGCTCTCACCAAATTGCAAAAAGGTAAAATTAGTCAATTAATATTAGTATAGACTACAAAAAGTTTCAAATTTAGAAGGCAGAACCCAGATATTGAGCCAGTTGAGAGAGAGAGAGAGAGAGAGAGAGAGAGGAGAAAAACCTTATTCTCATTCATTGTGATCTCTACTTACAATTGAGAGATATATATATACAAGGCTAGGAGTCCTAACTACCATACATGTGACCTATATTAACAAGGAAAGATAGTATACTATACAATACATACATTATATTCAACACTCCCCCTCAAGCTGGAGCATATACGTCATATGCACCAAGCTTGTTACAAATATATTTAATCCTAGGACCTCTGAGAGATTTAGTGAAGATGTCTGCTAGTTGATCATTTGAATTGACAAAACTTGTAGCAACACATCCTGATGCGATCTTCTCTCTAATGAAATGACAGTCAACTTCAATATGCTTGGTCCTTTCATGAAAGACTGGATTGGATGCAATATGTAATGCGGCCTGGTTATCACAGATGAGTTTCATCTATTCATCCTTTCCAAATCTCAACTCCTGAAGAAGATGTCTCAACCATATGAGTTCACATGTTGCCAAAGCCATAGCTCGATACTCGGCTTCAGCGCTAGATCTGGCCACTACATCTTGTTTCTTACTCTTCCAAGATATTAGATTACCTCCAATAAAAACACAGTACCCTGAAGTGGAACGTCTATCTGTGGGTGAGCCAGCCCAATCTGCATCTGTGTAACCAACAACTTGAGTATGACCTCTGTTCTCGTACAATACACCTTGGCCTGGTGTACTTTTGATATATCGAAGGATACGGATTACGGCATCCCAATGGCTATCACATGGTGACTGTAGGAATTGACTAACAACACTCACAGGAAAAGAAATGTCTGGACGAGTAATGGTGAGATAGTTCAATTTACCTACGAGCCGTCGATATCTCCCGGGGTCTCCTAAAGGCTCCCCCTGTCCTGGTACAAGTTTGACATTCGGATCCATAGGTGTGTCTACTGATTTACAGTCTAACATACCGGTTTCTTCCAGGATGTCTAAAGCATACTTCCTTTGGGAAAGGACCACACCAGAACTAGATTGAGCTATCTCAATTCCCAAGAAATACTTGAGTTTCCCCAAGTCTTTGGTCTGAAAGTGGGTAAAAAGATGTTGCTTTAGTTTCTGAATACCATCCTGATCACTGCCTGTAATGACGATGTCGTCCACATAAACAACCAGATAAATACACTGCCCCAAGGAGTTATGATGATAAAAAACTGAATGGTCTGCTGTACTGCGAAGCATGCCAAACTCTTGAACAACAGAACTAAAACGGCTAAACCATGCTCGAGGAGATTGTTTCAAGCCATATAGAGAACGGCGTAACCTGCACACTAAACCAGACTCCCCCTGAGCAACAAAACCAGGAGGTTGCTCCATATAAACTTCCTCGGCAAGATCACCATGAAGGAAGGCATTTTTAATATCCAACTGATAAAGAGGCCAAGAACACATAGCAGCCATGGAGAGAAGCAAGCGGACAGAAGCAATCTTGGCAACAGGGGAGAATGTGTCACCATAATCAGAACCATAAACTTGAGTATAGCCTTTAGCAACTAAACGGGCCTTAAGGCGATCAACCTGACCATCAGGACCAACCTTAACTGCATAGACCCAACGACAACCAACTGTAGATTTACCAGAGGGTAAAACAACAAGATCCCAAGTGCCATTAGAGTGTAGAGCAGCCATTTCATCCACCATTGCCTGTCGCCAGCCTGGATGGGAAAGAGCTTCATGGGTGCTCTTTGGAAGAGGAACAGAGGATATAGCAGAAACAAAAGCAGAATAGGGTGAAGATAATCGATGATAACTCAAAAAATTGTAAATAGGATGAGGATTACGAGTAGAGCGAGTACCTTTCCGAACAGCAATAGGTAAGTCATTAGGAGAAGGCAGAGCCGGGGCAGGTGAAGCCGAAGGGATAGGAAGTGAGTCAGCAGGTGCCTCAGGAAAAGGGAGAGGAGCAACGACACGAGGGCGACGATGATAAATCTGAAGTGGTCGAGGGGGCATAGCATCAGGTGGGGAGACAATGGGAATGGGCAAGACTTCAGAAACAGGAAGAGACTCAGAAGTGGTGGAAAAGAATGGTGAGTCCTCAAAGAAGGTGACATCAGCGGAGATAAAGTACCGATGAGTCTCAAGGGAATAACAACGATAACCCTTTTGAAGTCTGGAATATCCCAAGAAGAGGCACTTCATGGCTTTGGCGGAAAGCTTGTCCTGTCCAGGAGTGAGAATATGAACAAAGCAAGTACAACCAAAGACACGAGGAGGAAGGAAATAAAGTGGTTGGTCAGGGAAAAGAAGGGAGTGAGGAATCTGATCGTGTAAGACAGAGGAGGGCATACGATTAATCAAATAACAAGCGGTAAGAACAGCGTCCCCCCAAAAGCGAAAAGGAACATGACTATGGAGGAGGAGAGTACGAGCTGTCTCAACAAGATGTCGATTCTTGCGTTCAGCTACCCCATTTTGTTGAGGAGTATGAGCACAAGAAGACTGATGAAGAATCCCATGATGAGACATAAACGAAGTAAATTGGGCTGAAAAATATTCCCTGGCATTGTCACTGCGTAACACACGAATAGAAATATTGAACTGGGTTTGGATTTCAGTATAAAATTTCTGGAAAATAGAGAATAACTCAACTCGATTTTTCATTAAAAATAACCAAGTACATCGAGAATAGTCATCAATGGAAGTGACAAAATACTGAAATCCTAAAGTAGACGCAGTCCGACAAGGACCCCAAACATCAGTGTGGACAAGCTCAAAAGGAGACTTTGCCCGATTATTCAAACGCTTTGGGAACGAGACACGAGTATGTTTCCCAAGCTGACATGACTCACACGGAAGCGACGACAAAGTTGAAAAACGAGGAACCATCTTCTGGAACTTGGAGAGACTAGGGTGGCCCAGACGATTGTGAATGAGGAGAGGAGCATCAGTGGAAATGCAAACTGCAGGAGATGAATCTGAGGTGAGGTGATAGAGGCCTTGAGACTCACGTCCTATGCCAATCGTCTTCCCCGTACTCCGGTCCTGCAAGGTCACAAATTTATCAGAAAAGGTAATAGAGCAATTAAGAGTACGAGTGATTTTGCTAATGGAAATAAGATTAAAAGGACATTCAGGAGTATAAAGGACAGAAGTGAGAGGTAGAGAAGGCAGAGGAAGGGCCAAACCAATACCTTTAGCCACAGTTTGAGAACCATTAGCTAAGGTAACAGTAGGTAAATCAGAGGTAGTAGTAATAGAGGAGAAAAGATCCTTATTACCAGATAGGTGATCAGATGCTCCAGAATCGAGAATCCAGGGTCCAAGAGAAGATGTGTGGGTAAGGCAGGCAGAGGCATTACCAGGCTGGGCAACAGAGGCAATAGAAGCCTGAGATGTCTGAGATGCGGAGGAGCTCGGAGGCTGAGGCATCGGAGAATCAGAGGACTGGGCCATATGGGCAGTGCGAGGAGGTCTTCCATGTAACTGATAGCAACGATCGCGAGTGTGGCCAAGTTTATTGCAATAGGTGCAATGAGGACGTTGGCCTCTACCTCGGGTACCACTGCGTCCTCCTCGAGAGGTAGTTTGAGAAACTAACACAGAAGAATCTGAAGCGCTATCAGATGGCAAAGTCTGAGTGGACGAGATACGGAGGAGGCGAGCAAACACATCATCCAAGGACGGAACTGATGAACTACCAAGAATCTGATCACGAATAGGCTCAAGATCCGGACGGAGGCCAATAAGAGTAAGGACCATGAAGAACTTGTCAAGCTGTGTTTGTTGAGCCCCAACATCAGGAGTAAGAGGCATCACAGTCAAGAACTGCTCCTTAAGAGAGGCAATCTGACCAATATAAGTAGATAGATCCAAGTCCTGTTGGCTGAGATGGACAATAGCAGAAGCCACCTTATAAAGACGTTGGATATCATTCGTGTATAATCCTTTGGCCTGAGTCCAAAATTTAAAACAAGTTTTATAGGCCTGAAGATGAAGAAGAATCCGGGGATCAACCGATTGCCATAATACACTACACAACTGTGCATCTATCTTCCTCCACTGTACGCGGTCAACCTCAGGGATATCTGCCTCCTGGGTAACCAAGTGATCCTCATATCCTTGACCCATAAACCAAAGTTCAACAGAGGCAGACCAGGAGAGATAATTCTCACTGCCAACCAATTTCTCTGAGGTAATCAGAGGAGATCCAGAGAGAACAGACGTAAAGATCTGATTTTTGGTGGTCATATTCACGTATTTGGATTGAAGAGAGCCCTAAGATGGGTTCAGATTTCGGCGGAGAGAGAAAAACAGTGAAACCACGGCTGTGAGAGGTGCAATCAATGGAGAAAAAAGGTCGTGACGTGCCTGGAGAGGAAGAGAAGCAGCACCCAAGCCTCGGGGATGGAGGGGGAGCCCTGTCGGAGGTGGCCGGAATGGCAAGAAAGCCAAAAACAGGGAAAAAATGGAGATGCAGGGCTCGGGGAGGACTGCCGGAGGGCTAGAAGGCCAAGACGGCGCCGGACGAGCCTGGAGAGGTGTCGGAAGTGGCCGGAAAGTGAGCCAAGCGCCGTCACGCGCCGGCGCGTGGGTGACAGGCCGGAGGAGTAGGGCGGCGCGTGGGGGCGCGTGAGATGCCGGTTGCCGGTGGGGTTTCCACTGGCGTGTAGATCAGCCTCCGGCGGTTCGGAATATGTGGTCTTTTCCCGGAAAAAAAGGTCGCCGGAAAATTTCGCCGGAAAAGGTTGCCGGCGTGGTGGAGATCCGACGGCGATGAGGTTGTCCGGGGTGGTTCGGAAAGAGAGTGAGGGGACCGGAGTGAAAACACGGTCACTGGACGGTTCGCCGGAATTGAGTACACGGCTAAACCGAAAAAATTAGGTTTTCTCCTTTGGCTCTGATACCAAGTTGAGAGAGAGAGAGAGAGAGAGAGAGAGAGGAGAAAAACCTTATTCTCATTCATTGTGATCTCTACTTACAATTGAGAGATATATATATACAAGGCTAGGAGTCCTAACTACCATACATGTGACCTATATTAACAAGGAAAGATAGTATACTATACAATACATACATTATATTCAACAGAGCCATTTGACAGCATCACAAAATCAGATGACATAGGTCAACCAAGATATCACCAAATTGCAAAAAGGTAACAATCACTCAATTGATAGTATCTAGCACCAGTGACTCATGCCATTCTCCGCATAATTCATTCAAGAAAAACTCTAATTTCCAGAATTAGCTTGTTTGCCATATATATCGCACTTGGAGCAAAAAGCAACTATAAAACCTTTCAAGCATATTTTGCCTGATCTAGAGAGATATAATAAGTGACTTTCTTGTCATTTGAAATTTTTTTTAAGGGAAACAAACATGCACAAGTTCAACTCTCTAATTGAAAGAGCACCATGAATCTTTTTATGTCTTAGAGTGGACAGGGCAGTAAGCCTTTTTTCTTTTAAAAAATAAGGCCTATTTCTGCACAGGAATTGTACACTTGTAAAGAAATTTCTTACAGGTGAAAAATAGATAGAAAGATCAATATACAATTTCATTTAACAATGAATTTGACTATCCAATGATGCTTTGTTATTAGAGGGTCAACTAATAGTAGAATATTAAGATATAACCATCATTAACATAAAGATGAACCTCTTAGAAGCTTCCAACTTCTGTCTCAGGTCAACAATCACCGCTTCAGCAGCAGCTAGCCTTTGCTGAGATAAGGCTTCAGCTTCAATTGCTGTTTTAACTCGCAATTCCAGGCTATGCTCATTGAGAGAAGACTTGAGGCTTTGCACATGAGCCCATGCCTTGTATTCTTTATCCCTAGCTTCTAAGACATCCCTGCATGCACAAACTGAACTTTTAAGGACAATTACTAGAACCACATCTTTTTGACATTATCAGATTAACCCCTAACAAGTGATGGATCAAATTGGGCAAAGCCAGATTAGTAATGCAAGATTTCATGTCAGACAAATTGATGTCACAAAGCTAGAACCTTTTTCTTTTTGGATGGTAGAGGTATAAAAATGCAAATTTTATTAAAGAAAAAGAAGAACAACAATCTTTATGCACCGATTATCATAGAAAATTTTTATGACAAGCACCCCACACTCCTAATTGTGAATAACTGAAGGTATCCTGATCCCCCAATATACAGTCATCAAATCATTGGTCTTACTTTAGTTCCCAATAAAAATACCACCAAAAATCTTGGTTGGCAATTGAAAGAGCATTTTCCAAAACATATAAATTAGGTTTGTGAAGCAGAAAATTGCAGCCAGCTATCAGTTAAAAGAATGTTTTATTCCTCATTGATATAGTCAAAGGCACTTCTTTTAGTGCATCAGGTCCTAGAAGGAGAACAAAAAAACCCATGTTTGATGTTGCCTCGGATAAAAGGAAGTCAAAAAGTTCATGATTTCTATTCATATTGGTAAGAGATCTTCAGTTATGCAATAATCTAAGGCCACAGTTGAGAATGTAGTGTTTTATCATGTGACCATATTTAATTCCAACATGAAACAAAAAGGCAATAGAAATTCATTAAAAACCAAAAATTCATTCCAGTAGTTACAATAAAATGCATAAAATAGAATGATAATAAACCAAGCTGCAGAACACAAAACGTTATCTTTACAAAAATAAAAAAAGGAAAAAAATTGAACCATATTTTGTACAACCAAATGCAAAATCTAAAACCAAGCCTTAAAAATTTTGAGGAAAGAAAAACCCCTAAATTTTCACAAAATGGAACACCAAAATATGATTAATTTTCCAGATTTCTGCATCAAAAGTTTCCACATTTGAACCTCCATCTTTGTTTTGAGAGGATTTCTCATCCTTCCTTTGTACCTTTTAATCCTCATTTAATATATTACATTGTTGTTTCTCATAAATTAAAAAAAAAAAAAAAGTTCCCATGTTTGAACTTGCTAGAAGGGACTAAAAATGGATATTCAATGGGAAGTTACATAAACCACCATTGCAGCTCAGGTTTCTTAGATGAAAACCAAGGATAAACCTAATACAAAGGTGCTAATCAAAAAACCCAAAAGCCCTCAGAGAAACATAGAAAACCAAAAGGCTGTCAGCAGTTCACTCATTTCTACAAGAGACATATACAAGAACACCACAGGGCAAAAAACTAGTTGAGGGAAAACAAAAAAAATCCTTCCCCTTACAACCGAACCAATCTACAAAATCCATCAAAGACATGGGCAAGTCCTTTAAACCCCCTTCAACCACCCCAACAAATTACCCATAAAAAGGGATTTAAGCTCTTGATTAGTAACTCTACATCATCAAAAGCTGTCCCATTTCTCTATTTCCAAATAATCCAAAACAAGCACAAAGGAGCAGCTTTTCATGCTTTCCTTCGTTTCTCCCTGACAAAACAGTCATGCCAACTTAAAAAGAGTTTATTTCACCAAAGAACTCAGCCCCCATGAAATACCAAATGAGAAAATTGCCATAGAATTCTTGCCTTGGACCAGTGAAGGAGAATTTGCTCGATAGATTCTTCCTCACCTTTCCACATAAGACACCTATTCACAAAGTTCCAACTTCTCATTAATTTTTCCCTAGTCAAAATACCTTTCCAAACTGCTTCCCATGGAAAAAAACTTACCCTTGTTGGAACCCAAGGATTCCATATAACATCTGTCAGAAAAGACACTAATCCTTCATGCTCTAAACAAGAACAGGAGGATTTGACTGAAAAGTTGCCACTCTTAGAGTTCACCACATCATCTTATCTTTAGAATCCCCCCCTAAAGAATTCCCTTGCAGTCTCAGAAGAAACACTTTCATGCCATCCAATTCCCAATCATGGAGATGTCTTAAGAATCCCCACACCATGTCTATAAAAAATTTTACCCTCCTTCCTTTGCTTGCACTAAAACAAGTTTTGTTTCTAAACTCTTTCCACCCTTTCCATATAGTTTTCCACATCCCTACACCATACCCCTCCCTTGCCTCTAGAGAAAACCAACCCCCCTCTTCTTTCCCAAACTTCCCTATAATAACCTGCTTCCAAAGAGATACCCTTTCCAACGCAAACTTCCAGCACCACTTCACAAGGAGAGATTTTGTTCAAGCCAAAAAGATCACGAACACCCAACCTGTTTCTTTTTTAACATACACACATTGGATCAATTCACCAAGTGAGGCCTTCTTTTCAAAAGTTTCCCCTCCCCATAAGACATCTCTTTGAATCTTTTCTAGCATGCTCACCCTTGGAATAACAAACAAGGACATGAAATAAATGGGAATGCTAGATAAGGTACTTTTAATTAGTGTCAATCCCCTCCCCCCCCCCCAATTTGTCAAACATGTCGCTTCCACATCAAAGTCACATCCTAAACCTATTAGTTCTTTCTTTGAACCTCCAGTTGATATTTTGGACTTTGGCACATTGAATGACATCATTCATTCCCTTGCAAAAGTACACAGTGAAAAATTTCCCACAAAACACATCCTTAAAGCCACCAAATGATGGGAATAAACCAAAAAAATGGCCTGACCTCTAAATCAAATTCTTAATACAAAATTTCCTCAAGGTAGGAATTCCAAAATTCATACTCACCACAACCCTTCCTTTCCACTGCCTTTAGACACACCATGCAATCTTCCATCATGAAACCTTTTTGTCCTTTACACCCTCTAGATCATGAATGCCCCACTAAAACTTACAAAACACTTTCCACATACTCTTCCACGATAATCAGATGCTGTTATGTTAGCTTCCCCGATCATTACAAACCCACGCAATGCAACCATTGATTAGACAAGGCCTGATTCACAACACTTGCTTGTTGGCCGGATGTGATGGAACAAAGCCTTATTCATGCTGGGTAGCATTCTGTGTTCCCCCTTATAAGCACACAATATGACTTGACATACTATATTCAAATCTTATCTGGTGAACAAATACGAGTATAATAATGTCACAGTAGTCCCATTAGAGCATCTAACTTCTACTACGAAAGTTTCCACTCAAGGAGATCCACAATAGCCCTTCAACCATCCTTAGCATGCACACCATGCCACAACTTCTCCCCACCACAAGAGATACTAGAACCAAGCACAAATTGAAATTTCTGAATACCATGTTCCTGTCCAAACCCTCCTACATCCTTGATACTTACTAAATACCAAACCAGTACCAGGTACCTTTCATATACTCTCCGACTTATTTCAGCTCTAAATTTATCTCATCTTCATGTAACAATTTTTTTAATCCCCACAGGGAACAGACAAAAATTATCAATCATAAAAAGCCATAAATCACTTGTCAGTGATAAAAGTAAGCTTTTCTCGCTTCGAAAGTTGGACCCCTTTTCAAGCACAAAGGAAATTTTCTAAATCATTCAGTGTGCCATGATCACTATTTTTATGAACCAAGTGTCACACAATTCTATTGCATATAACTGAATAACTCTCAAATTATTTATAGAAATCAAGAATGTTGCAAAAAATCTCGAAATAGTTAAAGTAAATCTTAGCACATTCTGTAAATTGCTAGTCCCAACAGTCATGATATTTTTCCACTTAATTCTCAAATTGCAAATTGTTGCCAAAGCACAGTAAATCTCTAGTCCCAATTTATCCGATTTCTCACACTGGTCAATGAATGTCAGAATAATAAGTGCTTTGGCTAGAACAATGACAAGGATCCTCCACATGTTTTAAATGCCTGAAAGCATCCATGGTTTCATTAACCAAAATAAAATGGATGCGAAAATGCACCATTCCAACACACTTCTCCCATTCTACTGTTCTACTTCTACCATGTCAATCTGAAGAGACACGTTCAGAGATTCAATCACCAACATGAGGTCGATTGTGTCAATTCACAAAGAGCACCATAAGGACTATCTTCCACAGGCAAAGGCACACCAAGAAAAAAATGCAAACCAGAGAGCATCCTCCAAATGCATCCAACTACATAACTCAAATTTAAATTGTTTTTTTTTGGTAAGTAAATATTATAAATACTAGAGAAGAAAACTATACATTACTCAAATTTATTTGCTTCATCCCTTCAAGGAATCATTTTATGAAGGGCATCTTCACACTTCTAACTACGTTTGATTGCAAATGACTGCTCATCACTTTTGTTTCCCCCAAAATTTCTTATAACATGTAAATGATCAGTAATTTAAGTGTACTCCTCCTCGCAGCAAATTCCATCAAATCTAAAAACGTCAATAATCCTTAAATATTGAACTACCCAACTAATTTTTCATCTCCAAAAGAAAAATAGTCAACTGTAACCCAATTAAAAGAGATTTTGATAATAGAAAACTTGAGGGACTGACAAAATCGGATGATAACTTCAATGTTAAACTCATTGAACAACTTCCCCCGCAGATCTAAACACACAAACTGTACATTTGACATTAGATCTCCCCTTCATTTCCTCATAACAGACCGTTTTCTTCTACTTACTTTTAGGTCTTCATACACAAGACATAGAGGAATATCTGAAGAGAACTGAATCTACAAGGAAGGTGAAAGTATTCCGATTTATCCAGAGTAGACTACTTTCCCATGTCAATTCTTCCAAATATCTATATTGATGCATTCCTTACTCAACGCACTGAGGACTTCAATCTTTATTTCAAAAACCTGAGCCTGATTATCTTCATCAAAGACTACCCCAAAAAACAGAAAATCTATACACCCACATAAAAATAAAGAAAAAGAAATAAAGATTTACCAATAAAAATATTTTCACCATGTTGCTCATGTTGAATTTGTTAATCAATTTGCCAATCCTGCCTTTATAAGGCAACAAATGAAGATGCTAGACTGATCATGTTTCTTTTACCACCTAGTATGTGGGCTGAGGTGGCATCACCACATCATCACGAAGAATCACCATATGAGTAAATGAGATTGTATTTTCAGAAAATGAGACCAATATATTTTATTTTGTGTTGCTGGGGCCCACCAAGCTAGGAACAAAATAGGGTGGTCATCCTAGCTTTTTCCACAGAAAAAAGAGCAACAACCCAACCAATTAAAGTGAAAGAAACCAAGACACTGCTGACAAGTGATAAGTAATAAACTCATCCCACAGAGAAACTCCACTGAAATGGCAAGCTCATAGCATACCGAAGATGTGGAACAATTAAACAGAAAATAGAAGCAAAAGAATAAGAAAACAGGGCAAAGCTACAAATATACTCATCCTAGAAAAAAAAACCATGCAATTACACTTTTAAACACCATGAATTTACAAGTAAAGAGAATATGAATTTAATTGCAGTAAAATAACCAAAGCTGTTTAAATGAAAAATAAAATAAATAACACACACACATCCCTTGGAAGAAAAAAGGAACACAAAAAAAAGGAAGAAAAAATCCAGCATATTTCATACACACTCTGACCTTGAATCAACAGATTCACATCTATACATTTCCAAAATAAGCTTCAATTGTATATCACTCTCCTCCAAGTCCTGAATCTGCACACAAGAAAACAAAGTGAAGCTGAATCACATGATATTACATTTCAATGAGGAAAAAAAAACCCTTTACCAAGAAAGGGTAAGACAGAAAAACTGGAATAATTCTCACCAAGCATACAAAAGAGAGAGGAAAAACAATTTAAAATCCAAACTGGACAAGTCATAATAACAACATCCTGCTTCTCTGCATTTCTCTTCATTTCTAGACTATTTGAATTATGATGTATCTCAACATAGAGGCTTTTAACAGAACCCTTGCTTCATAGCTCTCCTTCAAATTTTATGGCTATCATTGTGTGAGGTTCAACATGGGTTCCATCTTCAAAATTCCACAGCCAAACTGACTGGAAATTGGGCACTATAATTCTTCTATTTTTTTAATTCAGCCGATCAGCATGACATGACCTACTTGAATGGCTTGTATGATTAGGTCATGATTTTGTCAAAGCTTCAATTGTATAGATGAGACCAGCTTCTGGTTTTTAAAACAAGAACCTGAGTTGAAATTATTGCAAAGTATACAGTAAGATGACCGAGCAGGGCAGCCCATAGTGAAACAAAGACAGTGACTTCATGATCTTTACCTGAACAAATGTATACTTCACACCTCCTCTACCCTTTGCCTTATGATAAGTGGGCAATTTAAGAGTGAGCTAAGCCCACATCAGAAAACATTAAGCATTGAAGAATTCTGCTTTAGATATTTTGTCGTGCTTAGTAAAATTAAATTTAAAAATGAAAAAGGATAAAAAAAAAATAATTATTTCATGTTGAGATAAAAAATTAATTCCGAGGAGCACCTAATAATTATTTTTAATAAATATTTCAAGTTGAGATTGAAAAAAAAAAAAAAAAAAAAGAAGTAATTTATTCCCACATCATAACCTACAAGCCCATCCAAGTATGCATATTTAGATGCTTCCATATACTATTTTATCCCATTAAAACGGATGAAAAGCGACAAATAAATTATAATACCACTAACTCTGAGGTTAAGTGAAAAAAAAACATGAGTTCAAACAATTTCCACAGGATACCTATTATAGCAAATGCATATATAGATGATAAAAGTAATTCACCTACCAAAACAAGCTAATAAAAAAGAACTATGAGGTCAAACAACAGTACATGTTCTTCCTTTCATCAGTCATCTAAAAGGCAAAAACTAGAGAAAACTTTCCATAACAAAATAATCCCAAAGCATTAACTCTTTAACTTTTCATGATTATACAAATATGTCAACTCTCTAAGCTAATTCCATGCACACCTGCAGGTTCCATTAAAATTTAATTAGCGCCAACAAGATTTTTACCTGAGCCCTATCTACTATTAGATGACAAAAAATTTATGTACAGGTCACAAAGGATACAAAGAAATCTAAATGATTCAACTTCAAAGCCTAGGGCCTGCAAAATTCACAATCAGCATCAGAATGCCAAAATAATAATTCAAGCTTCATATAAAAGCAAAATTTGACCCTTTTTTTATAGGCAAAAGAGAGAATATATTAAAAGCGTCAAACGAACTAGTGCACCAGAGTATGCAGGACATCCAGAACAGGCACCAAGAGGCAAAGCAAAAATGAGGAAAAACAAAAACTACTCCATTCCTCAACAGAAACCAAACCAATCTACAAAATCAATTAAAGGCAGAATGCCTTCCTCTATGTGCACCTTGAGTCAAAGAAAGATATCATCAAGGCAAGTGCTTTTGAGACTTTGGTCTGACATCTCCACGTTTTCAAACGATCTTCAACTTCTTTCCTTCCAAATAGTCCAGAAAATGTACAAGGGAGCAGCCCTCCACTCTTTGCTTTCACCTTCTTCCCATAAAAGAGCCATGCCACCCTAGAAGTCTCCCTGACCGTGGCAGAAACAAAGGCAAAAACAACCCAGGTAATACCAAATAATGAGATCAATAACTACCATAAAATCCAAGCTTTGCCACAAAAAAGAATAATGTGATCAATGGATTCTTCCTCCTCTTTGCAAAGAGTACACTTGTTGACTAACGACCAACCTCTTCTTTGAAGCTAGTCCAAAGTCAACACCTTACCTTAAAGCTCTCCCCAGCAAAAAGTCTCACTATCCCTAACAGAAAAGGAATGGCATAGTCTAGCCCCAAAACGGAATAAAGGCCTTTCAAAGAAAACCTACCATTGTTGTCCATCATCCATACTCCTCTATCCTCCTCCCTATTCACCATCTTTCATTGGAGTCCTAACAAAAAACACTCCATAATGTCCAACTCTCAATTATTCAAATTCCTTGCAAAATGGAAATTCGAGTGTCCTTCACCACTCTACTCCAATAAATCTGCCACCCACGCCTCTTTCAACTTAGCCAAGGCAAACAAGGAAGGAAAGAAAACACATAAAAGCTCTTCATCACACCATCTGTCCTTCCAGAATCTTGCCTTTCTCCCATCACCCACAAAAAATGAGACTCTGTTAAAGAAATCTCATTTCTTTCTTATAGCTTTAGGTAACAACTCACCTCACCCCCTCCCTGATGAGGTAAAAGCAAAGGGATTAATAGGATTATTTATTTATTTATTGTATAGGAAAAACAAGAAAATATATTTAAAGAGACTGAAAAAGGTCACAACAAAAGCCACATGATACATACAAATAGCGCTAGCAGGCAAGCAAAAAGGAAGAGAGAACAAAAATAAAGAAATTATGTCTATAGCCTTTTGGCACTATCTAGATACTTCCTATATGCTTTGGTCCACCCTTTTTCTTTTTTTGGAATAGGCAAAAATAAATACTTTTTTTTGGCTTTTAGCACCTCTTCGTAATATAAATGCTCTTCTTCAATTATAAAAAAAGAAAAAAAAAACAGCACCTAAATAGAATAGGGTGCACCAAAGTACACTAGTATACAAAGGTGTTTGTCTTTCTTTCTTTTTGAGTTTTGTTTATAATGTTTTCTTTTTTCCCATAAAAAATAAAATAACCTCCTCCTTATAACACAACTAAGTTGAGATATTGCCATATGAACACCCATTTCTATTCACAATAGCTTCACCACATGACATTCTAAAGCACATCACCTCATGGATGATTGGGAATGCAAGATCATCACAGCCTGAACCTTTAGCATTCTAGCATGGGTGAAATGCTCAGGCTATTAAACCTAATCACCATGATGAGTCTGAAAGGCAAGTAACATTTGGGCATATGATATGTGGGTATTTATATTTAAAAGGTAAAAAGACAAGCAATGTTCTGATAAGAAAAACAAAATTAGGAATCAGCACCTAATACAAAAACCTAGTAGATTTTATGTCCTAAGATAGCCCAACCAGAATGGGTTTCACTGACGCATAGACAAATTAGAAACATTGAATTGTAGCGCCAGATTGGTTTCATCTTTTTCTTTCTTGTATATGTCTCTACTTCATCCACCATTACAATACATTTTTTTCCCTTACCTCTTGTTCTCGATTTGATTAATACTTCTTATATGAAACAAACACTTCATTGAGTACAAAAAGAAAGAAAAGAAAAAGGATGGATGAGCTATGCAAACCAAACAAAAGAAAGGAACTGCAAACAAAGGTTCCAGAATAACTCTTAAAACAAGTGAAACCAATTATCATAAATACCAGCAAAGAACCAGGGACCCAGATAAACACTCAGCAAGAACTAATATAGATTAGTTTCCCAGGTTTGTTTTAATTAGGATAATTATCCAACTAAGAAGAAATACATAATTATTTTCATCACATAGGCATGTTAAGTACGGTTAAGACATGTATGTTCAAAACGGGAGGTCTTGGCAAAGGCTGTCAAAGAAACCGCAAGCATTCAAATAATCTTCTGGATACAAGCCAAATGCTGGGTTGGATAATTTTAGTAGGAAGATAAAATTTAATACAAGTTGATGGCACTTCAATAATTTTATCCTAATATTCTTATTTCTTTAGATCCTAATGGTAAACTAAAAGTGACAGTAACATATCATACCAAAGCTTGCAACTTCCGTATATCAGCAACCTGGTCAGCAGATCTAGTGGATAAAGTTTCCAACTCTTTTTCCTGTTTGAAAAAGCAAATGTTTTAGCATTTCCTCTGCATGCAGAAATTATCATTTATATACAAGAAGGAAGCTCACCTTCCTCTCAAGAACACTGGATAGAGACTGCACATCAGCCCGCAGAGAGTGAACATCGGAAGCAGCCTCTTTGTATTTACGAAGTTGATTTTGCATAGTGCCCATGTTGTCAGGAAATGAAGAAAGTAGGGCTTTAAATTCTGCAATGATTTCTTTTCTTCCTGAAGTACAGATGTCCATCAGGATTGCATTATACCTTCCCACAACATTTAAGAAGGGCGCAGACATTTACAAGACGATCAAAGGAAAGCAGCATATATCTCTATACCTGGTTCTCTTGATGCCTCTTCCAGCTTAATTTCAATCAGGTTTCTTTCATTAATTTGATTCTGTATCTCTATTCTGAGCTCTGATAATCTAGAATCAGTAACTACAGAAGATCTTCGAAAAACATCAACAAAGTCATTTTTCATATTCACTTCCTTTTCCCTCCAGACAAGGTTATCCTTCTCAACCTACATTTCCAATGAAGCAATGGTAAGCATGACATCAAAATCCTTCAAGAAAATGACAGCTAAAGATATCAATGAAACTACCGACCAGCTACAACCTGTAGTTTCTCAAATAAGGCCTGATAATGGACAACTTCTGCTTTCGACTTTTCCAGTTGATCTGTTACCAAGACATAGGCTGAAGAAGACGAAATGCACTTCACATTCTTCAAAGTGTTCTGTCATACAAATATCCCCATTGAAAATATAAATGAACAGGTAGATTTCTAGTTGAGACTTCCCTGGAGAGAGTTAAAAGAGTATCTCCACAGCAAAAACAGAAAAATCAGGGATCCAGAAAAGAACCTGCAAATTAGATAGTTGCTTTAATATTCCTATCCTTTCTTCATAAAGAGCCTTCAGTTCTAGTAGGCGAGATGAAGATTGGTCCTGTGCAGGGACTTAAAACAGTTGATACACTAAGCCTTTTTAATTGAGAAATTTCCTGTACCAGAAAGAAACAGCAAAAAATTACCAATAGCTCCTTGAGTGTAGCCTCCATATCATGCAGATCTTTTTGTTTATCTCTGGCCTTATCTCCTGCAACATTTTTACTCCCCAAGCTTAAGATGGGGAAAAATGCCCCTTTAGCTGCATCTCTCTCTGCTTTAAGAGTTACCAATTTACAATTACTTTCTTCCAGCTCTGCAACAGTGCTCTCCAATTCCCCTTTAAAAGAGCAACCAAAAAGTAACAGTCAAACCTGCATACTATTTACTGACCTTTCAGGCCATAAGAATTGATGACAGTTCAGAATAGAAGCTTACTCAAAAATGGTAAACAACTTTTTTTTTAAAGGGAAAAAACACACACATGAGCACTTTATCACAAATTTTTCATTTGATGTTTTAAAAAGTTGTTTCAATGCAGTATATCTGCCAGTTTCAAAAGACTAGCTCAGATCAGTTTGATAAAATAATGTATAGTTACAACCTAAAAGAAGAAAAGAAATATAACTACCTTGTGATTCCCGAGCAAAAGAAGTTCTAGGAAGAAAAATATTTAGGAACATCATCACAAGAAATGTAAAAGATACATAATAGAGTTGTCTTCCAAGCCTTTTTGTGCTTCTTGCCCACAAAGGAGTCATGCCAACTAAGAAGAGTCTCTCTAAACGTCAAGGAAAGGACTTAAGACACTCCAAAGAGAGCAAAAAGCAACTGTCCTAGTCTTTGCACAATGAACTAGAATGTGGTCGATGGATTCTTCCTTGTTGTAGCAAATGAAACATCTGTTTGCTAAGGACCTCACCCTCTTTTAAACCTGATCCAAAGTTAAGGCCTTCCGATACGTCTCTCCTAAGCAAAAAAAACGTACCTTAGGAGGTATGCAGGATCTCCAAATGATAATCATTAGAAAGGACTGAACCCGCCACCTCCAAGGTAACATAAAGGGATTTGACAAAAAACTTATGCTCTTTAACTTTATCCAAAGCACCCTATTTTCCACATCTCTACACACCCTCTTCTCTTGAATTCTCAAAAGGAACCGCTCCATAGTATCCACCTCCCAATCATTCAAAGGCCTAGAGAAACAAGGGAATCACCCCCTTCAACTGACTAGTCCCAAACATCCACCACCCGTGCCTCTTTTGAAACAGCTATGGCAAATAGATAAGGGAAATTAACACACAATGGATTGTCTTCACACCACTTATCCTTCCAAACCTCACCCTTTGACCATTACCCACCAAGAACGAAATTCTATTACTTAAAAGATCTCATTCCTACCTAATAGTTTTCCACAACCCAACACCATACCCCTTCTTGATTTCATGAGAGTGTCACTCCCCTTCTTCTCCAAAGCACCAACACCATTTACAAAGGAGGGCCCTGCTGAGCGTAGAAAGACATCTAACACTTAAACCACCCTTCCTTTTATCTAAATAAACAACTGCCCATCTTACTAACTAAGGCTTCCACTCAAGAACAACCCCACCCTCCAAAGAAAGTCACTCTAAATCTACTCTAATCTCATTCTAACCTCGGCAAGCACAACAAGGACATAAAGTAAATAGGCATATTAGAAAGGGTGCTTTGTATTAGAGTAATCCTCCCTCCTTCTGAAATATATTGTCTTTTCCATATGATCAATCTTTGGCAAAAAAATCTCTCCTCATCCCATCCCAAGTTGTCACAGATTTAAACGAGGCACCTAAAGAAACACCCAAGTAAGAAGAAGGGAGAGTGCCTATATTACAATCAAACTTTAAGACCAAGTCCTCTAAGTTCTCCACCTTACCTACTGATAATATCTCGCTTTTATCTTAAGTGATTCTCAACCCCAAAATTGCCTCGAACTACATTAGCAACCAACTTAAATAAGTCATCTAATCATGTTAAGCCTTATAGAAGACAAGAGTATCACAACAATGAATAGATGGGAGATTTGAACCCCTATGCCACCCCTTCCCCTCACTCTACAACTCAACAAAAAACCACCACTCACATCCCTCTTGAGATGGCAACTAAGAACCTTCATAGCAATCACGAATAAATAGGGCGAGAGTGGGGGTGGTTTACCATTGACAAGGATAGAAAACCTTGTTGTCAAAATGCACCACTCTATCCAATCAATCCACTTCTCCCCAATACCTATCTTTTATGGTACAAAAAGTAGGAAGCTCCAACTTACATAATCATAAACCTTTTCAATATCAAGCTTGCAAAGCACACTAGTCTCATCACTTTTTAACATTGAATCAATAGCCTCGTTAGCAATCAACACCACATCCAAAATTTGTCTACCATCCACAAAAGCATTTTGGGACAAGGAAACCACTTTATCCACCACCTTCTTTAGTCTATTGGCCAACACATTGACTAACAGCTTATACAAACCACCAATCAAGCTAATAGGCCTAAAATCTCTAAGATCCTCAACACCCCCATTCTTTGGAATTAAAACCAGAAAAGTCGCATTTAAGCTCTTTACAACTCTACCCTACTCATGGAATTCCCTACAAAAACCTGTAACCTCTTCCTTCACAATATCCCAACTAAATTGCTAAAACACTATAGAGAAACCGTCTGAACTTGACGCTTTGTCCCTACTAAGGTTTGAAAGGGCAACAAAGATCTCATTAATTGAGAATGGCTCCTCCAGCCTTGCAGCATCCTCAACACCCAACCCATTAGAAGACAATCCATTAATGCTAGGTCTCCAATCCTTTAGGTTCAATCAAAAGATTTTGAAACGCCTGAACCAACCCATCCTTAATTTCATTCCCCTCTCAAAACTAGGTTCCATATATTTTAATCTTGGTCACACAATTCCTCGTTTTGTGAACATTAGCCATCCTATGGAAAAAAAAACCCTTGTTTTTGTCGCCCTACATCAGCACATTTCCCTTGATTTCTATCTCTAAGAAATTTCTTCCAAAAGAAACCATTTTTGAACTCCTCCCTTGCCATCTTTCTAGCTTCCACCACCTTTACCGTCAAAGCACTAGATCTCTCCTCATCCCAAAAAGTCACTTGTCACAGAGTCAACTCCTTTTTGGGATTAAAAAGAACTTCCCTCCCTTTACCTAGAAGCCAACCAATCAACTACACCTGCAATAGATATGGAAGCCAAATCTGAGCACCTTCAAGCCAAAAGCAAAAGGGTGGACAAGAACGATATGTTAAGGGTCTAGTCTCATTCTTCTACATTTTCAAATAATTTGTCATTTGTCTTTCCAAAAACTCCAAATAAGCACAAATAAGATGCCCTCCACACCTTACACTTTTCCCCACACAACATTCATGACTGCCTAGAAGAGTCACTCTAATTAAAGAAGGCAAAACCACTCCACTCTCAATAACCTTATTTTAAGAGAATGAACAGGAATCTAAGCAGCTGATTTTCTTCATTTTGGAGAGAAAGCATCAATTGGCCAAGGACCAGCCCCTCCTTAACCGATTCAACATCCAAGTACACCACCAAACCACTTTGCAAGGAAAAAAAAACCCACTTTTGTAAGGACCAATGAATTCCAAACACTTCAATAAGAAGTGCCCCTCCAGCTTCTAATTCCACACTAGAATAAAAAGATTTGGCTGAAATTTTCTCATCCTTTGGATTGTTCCAAATCAGTCTATCCTGATCATACCTCCTTGTCAAACAGTCTTGAATCCTCTATAGAAGAACTCAAGTTCTCAAGTTGGTGTTAGCTTTGAAAAAACAGTTTCTCAAGTTCTTACTTTTTATTTTTTTTAATCTCTAAGGAGGGGACCAGCTTGTCCTTTCATTACCTTGACAAAGTGGAGCCTGCTTAATGGTTAGTGATTGGGCAACTTTGTTTTCTTTTATTGTTCTTTCGTTCCTGGATTTTGTGGAATAATCTATGTACACTTCCTACATGCTAAAGATCACTCCTTTTATGTAGCTTTAATATTGCCCATTTGCTTATCCATATAAAGTAAAAAAAAAAAATCAACAAAAGGGCTAGGGATTACCTAGTTTCATTAAGGAAAAATGGTAAATAAGGTTTTGCTTGAGAGCTCCACCCATGCCAAGCCAAAGTACCTCTTTTTCAGAAATTTTATCAAGTCCAACTTGCCCTTTATAGTTGAAGATTCTGGTCCAGCGAACTGATTTAACATAATTAAGCAAAGCTAGAAGCATTGAGCTGAATTAGATGATCATGCTCTTGGTTGTTATTTTCAGGGCTTCTTCAGAAAGAATAGATGCCTGAGACTAGCTAACCAGTCCAGAGATGGTTTGTCCAAGAGGGAAGGCTAGATCCCTAGGGAATTGTGTTGTGATCGAGATCCTCCAATGTTGGTATAGGGTCTTTCTGTTTGGCAGATTAGCTTGGTTTTAGTTGGCTGTGCTTTGATTCTTGCCTTGATGCTGCTTTTTCATTACAGGAGGTTCATCCTTACTACTCCCTCCTTTCATTCAAATTAATAAATTTTCTTATCACAGTAAATTCCTTCAATGATGGAACTCTTGAATTTTCTTAGAACAGATTATGTTATATCATTTGCCCCTGTTATAGGTTATAAATTTACCTCTTAAACGTTTAAGCTCAGCCTTATTCTTGGCATCTATGTCCCGATGGCTCTGCATGTCCCTTGTGACTGATTTGTGCTTCAAGTGAAGATCACCAAATGCCAATCTCATGTTATTAACTTCTGCATGTAAATCACTGGATATCTTTTTGTTGCATAAACCTAAAAAAAAAAAAAATTGCATGATAAAGCAAAAAATGAAGGAAAACTCAAAAAAGATATATGCTTCCAACAGAAATAACATAAGGAACATATATAACCCTAACTTACCATCTTCTGGAAGTGCCTCTAAAACTGCGGCATATAATCCATCCTTCAAACACCACAGATCATTAATGGTAGATACAATATTACTTAAACTGTTCTTAGTCTTTCCACAGGATGTTGGTCTGTCTTCTTCCATCCGATCAGAAAAGTCATTTGCAGAGCAACTTTCAGTTGCACCCGTTTCTATGAGCCGGCTGAGAAAAGCATCCTGTAAGCAAGAGTTTCCATCTGACAAACAATTTAAAGCAACTTCATCAGCAAGTATAATATTTAAATAAACAAACTGGAATCGAGGAGGCAAAGGTGATTGACGCTAGAACTACATCTTCAAGTTGTCCTGTGGAACTTCAAGAATTGGAATTCAATTTGGTGATTTTTTTTTTCAAGCAGCTCTGCATATATTCTATAGCTGAGCTTCAGCTAAACAAAATGATTTGGTTCAGCACATAACCACATGCAGGTGCAGGTGCCATTTCTAACCAGAGTTTTGTGTTCAGGGCGAACAGTCAAACAAGGAGAAGGATAATCATACCTTTTGGTGGGTAAAACCTTCCCTAACGTGCAAGTATTAATGGTGAACAAGAAAACTACTCCATCGAAATTAATCAAATAATTCTGAATATACAAATGCAACAAGGTAATATGGAGAAAGAGTAAATGAATGGCTTATGTGAGCAAGCAATCCTCACCCTCTGTTGTTGAAGGAAGTTTAACATGTCGTCCAGCACTTGCTGAGTCCTTTAGGTGGACAGAACATGTTTCCAAGTTATCAACCAGCTATAGTAAAAAATAAGAGGAGTCAGTTCTCCATCAAGCAATGCACAGCATGCCAACAGTAGCCTAATATTACATTACAGGAGTAAAAGGAGAAGGTAAAAAAGGAAAGATTAACATCCATGGAAGATTACCTCTCTCCAAGTTTTATTAACCAGTGTTAATGTGGTATTATATGACTGTTGTGTCTCCTTCAGTTGGCTGAACTTATTCTCAAGAGCAGAACACTCAACCTTCTGAGCTTCTAACTTCTGTTTTAGCTTTTGATTTTGATACTGAAGTACAGCAGTATCAAGCTGCATCATTGGAGAACACCACAAGAAAAATGAAGTTCAGAAACAGTCTACTTAAATACAGCATTAAACTACATTTTGCCAACCAATCCATAGAAATTACTAAAGAAAATGATGGGAACAACATGGGAAAAATCCTTTGAAAACTTACAAGAAAAGGGGAAAAGCTGGTTTCAATGATCAAGCCTTCGACTGGGATACCAATGATGATTTGAGTTCCTCTTGGGACTTACCATAGTTTAAGTTAAGTCAAATCTTGCCCTTGAGGTATGGCTCAAGTGGTAAAAGATTGGGAAGGGTTTGTGAGAGATTCTAGGTTCAAGTCCCATTCGGGAAAAAAATTAAGTTGAATCTTTGGTCAAGGATCTAGTTTTCTTAGTTTTCTTGTTATATTAGAAAAGTTTCTCTTTCTTCTAGTTCTTAAATAATATTCCTTTCATATATCTGGTCTTAGTTTTGTAAGGGAAAGATAAGGAATTTAGAAAGTTGTTGTATTAGGAAAGAGAGTCATAAGAATCAATATAGAGGTATACAGCCTTTCAAAGTAACAGAATTTTAATAATGTTTTCAGCATCTATTATGCTTCCTTTGAGGGCATCATTGCCTTCTCCCCAAATGTGATTGCTTAGTAAATCCATGGTGAGATTGTCTAGGATCCTTCTTGTTGGCCAATAGATGCTTTCTCTGTTCAAAGCTGAAAACCTTGTTTATGTGCAACTTGTTAACCTGGACCAAACTGTTTATAGGCGAAAGCTCAAAGTCCATAGTTGATTTTATTGATTGCTTGGGTTTGGTTCGAGGGAAGGAGTAAGTTTTTATTTTCCCTTTCCTTTTTTTGGCCGTTATTGGCGGCCATTGTATACATCGTGTGTGCTTTCGTGTGCCCCTTTCTGGCACTCTTCAATACTATTTCTATTCACTGATCAAAAAATCTTATAGAAGCTCTATAGCACTGAAAATCTAAAGGTCCTAAATAAAATAAAAACAAGTGTTTCATTGGTAACAAGCTATAGAAAATGCCATTTTCGAATGCCCATAAAAACAAGTTTCTTCATTGATAACAAGCTATAGAATATGGCATTTTCGAATGCCCATAAAAACGAGTGTCTTCATTGGTAACAAGCTATAGAATATGCCATTTTCGAATGCCCAACAAAAAAGTTATATTTTTTAATAGGAAACAAGAAAGCTATTCTATGAAAGCAAAAAATCTAATAACACTGCAGACAATCAACTATTCATGCCATCCAATTACAGTATGCAGTTTTAAGAAAAGTCCCAGACACAGGCAGTTACAACACATGTTAAATGCTTAGAGCCTTGTCCACCCCCTATACTTGGTTCATCCTTTTTTGGCACTCTTTATATTATTTACTTATTTGAGAAAATACCTTATCAAGATTCAAAGCTTGAAATTCATAAAAGAGTAAAATTTTTAAATAGTTTCTAACAAAAACACAACACAAAGATACAAGCACCTTTAACTGTTTATAATAGTTTCTAAGAAAAATTAAATTTTAAAATAATTATATTTTAATCAATTAAAATGTGCTTTGAGGTTAGATGTTAATTACAAAGGACCAATAAAGTAATCCTACATGAAAAATTGAGACAAGTGTTGCCAAAGGTCCACCCCCCCCCCCTTCTTTTTTTTTTTTTTTGGGTGTGGGGGAAGAGCGGATAAGAAAACAAACTGATTTATTGCATTGAAATTAGTAAGCAAAAAAGATGAAAAATCTTTCCAAAATTGGCAAAAAAATAAAATAAAATCCAAAAGGAAATGTAAATCTTAACAAGATAACGAAATAACATATCAACCATAACCACACTTGGGGTTGCAGTTCGGGGGGTGGGTGTTTTGTAAAAAGATCCATCACTTCGCTAAATGATCTACAACTAGGTCAGCTAAGCACGGAACCCAAGAGAGAACATCCAAAGCTAATATGACATCAATAATTTAAAAGAGACATTCATCATACTTCCATAGACATCTCAAGTTACTAGCTTCTTGTAATAAATATGGTCAACCTTGAGATTGTGAAAGAAAATATTTGCTTGATATATTAGTTTTCTTTCTCAATTTTTTTCCTTTAGGGAAAAATAGTCGAGTTTAGAAAGTTGAAGGTTCAACGATAACACATAAATACCTACATATTAACAATAAATACAAGTATAAATGATTAATTGGAACTTAGAACTAAAAGTTATAACTAAAACATCAAACCATTTATTTTCAAAATTCCATAACAAACTTGTGCATTAAAATGTCATATTTTGTTACGTTGAATTTTCCAAAACTCCATAGTTCAATATTTTCATACATATGATCTTGACAAATGCCCTTTCTTTCTTGCTTTGCTTCTTGACATCCTTCGTATACAACTTATGTCCTTTGGCACGCTTTTTGTTAGGCATTGTTAATTTATTTTTTTTTTTTGCCTATCAAGAAAAAAAAATAATCTTGATGAATGCCAATATTTTAACTCTCGTGTCATAGGCAAATTAAAATATCATAAAGAAGTGTCTTACCACGAAAGGGGAGAAGGCATGCACAATATATGCACACAAAGTGCACCACAAGGTAAAAAAAAGAAACTAAGAAACAAAGGATCAACCAATACCTATTAATGTCTCATTAATTGATGAAATCTAGAAAAGAAGAGTCAGTTTTCCCCCTTCGAGGAACCATATCTCATTAAAGAGTTGTGTAGGATCTCTTGCTCAGTTTGTCTAGTTTGTAGTAGGTGTTCTTGCACCCCGTCGAGTATTTTACTATTGGGCTGGCATGGACCAGACATTGGGAAGCAACAAAGAATGGCTTGGAGAATGGCTCCTCTCTACTTGTTTTGATATATTTGGAAAGATCAGAATGACGAAATCTTCAATTACGAGGAGCTATCTAATCAGAGGTTGAAAAGAGTTTTTTTCTCAATCTCTCTAAGTTAGTTAGGGTTCCCATAGAATTTGTAGAACTTCTTTTCTTTGGATTTCAATGGCCATCAAGTTGGGCATGGATTATGACTTTTTATTTTTTATTATTCATTTCTGTATTTGGTCACAAGCCTATAGCACGTTTATCTTTTTCCCCACTAAAAGAAGTGGCAACACAGGAAATTCACATAAGAAAAGCAGAATAGGAACTTTATGCAAATAACATAATGAACTATTGTCTTTCCTACATCAAGGCATGGATGGCAATATTTCCACCATAATGAAGCTCCTTGCACTTATGTTTGGCTGTATAGAAAAATCTGAGAAAGTCCGACACCGAGGTTGAGCATGATGTGTCTAATGCTATACCTTCAAGTGCCTCTTTTTTTTCTTTGATAAGTACTATTTTTTGGCTAAATGGAATCAAACCTAGAACATCCCCATCCTCACTACCAACCCCTTGCCACTTGAGCCAAGCCTCAAGGGCATGATATTGCCTCATTTAAGGGCGAGGGCTATAAGGCCCAATTGGGTTCATAGATCGTCCAACTCAGAAACAGCATTTGCTAAAGGAAATGCTAACATTTTGGGGGGCGTAATTACCTCCGCATCCTTTTCCCCTGCTTTGTAATTTTGTTCTACAGTTTTGCTTTCTTTATAATTGAATAAAATGACTCATCAACAATAATACATATCTACAACCATAATAATCATCATCATGACTACATCAGTCATCGAGTGAGCATGTCATCAACAGAACAAACAAAAGGAACCATAAATAATCAGTTACTGCACACAAAAGGTACTCCAAAGTCCAAACCGAATGATTACCATGTATGAATGTGTATCATACATAAATACATATATAACCAAGCGGTACAGTACAGAAAATAGTAAACAAAATATGTTCTGTTTATATCAGAAAAGGCATAATAATTGATACAGAGCATGAGCATTTACACCGTAAGAAATGTATATCTGACATATTTTTCATTTTAGGGATGAATAATATCAAAGACAAAATAAAATCAAATCAAATAAAAATATTCGTAATTGAACAAAAATCTATAACAAAAAGTTAATTACAGATGCAAGAAACCTTGAAATGGATATACAAACCCCAAAAAGACCATAAAAATGGAAATAGAACCAGAAATCATTTCTAAAATTATATAAAATCAATTACCAATTTTGAGATATTACTGTCAAATGGAGAAAATGATCTTACCTTTTTATCTTCAGATACGGGCAAGAATGGCATCTTCTTAGCAGTAGCAGCCGTGGGCGACAGAGAGCTAAAGTGACGTCGTTTTCGGTCTGGTTCACCTGTGCTCCCCATGGTGAAACCACACAAACCCTAGCCCCAACAACAGCTTCACTCACATTAGGGCACACCAAAAGGCAAAACCAATATTTAATTTTTCAAAACGCTAGAAAATTAGGTCTAAACTACAATAACAAAAAAATACCGCCCACAAAACAAAACAACTGATCTTTCAAAACCCTAATTCCATAAATTTTGACGATCTCACACCCCAAAAAACCAGTCTTTTCCCAACCACGAAACCCTAAGCTTCTCACAACCTAATTCACTCTCTATCTGAAACTGTATTTGAAACTCTCTCTCTCTCTAAAGCTCACAGAGAAGAGAGAACTACTCTTTCTCTCTCTTAAACCCACTCCTCTGTCCTCTCTCTATGAATTTCAAGCAGCTGTTGAGAGAGAAAAGGCGTATGTGAACGTCAGGCTCTGTAATTTTGTGAACTTCTCAAGGGTATATTCGGAATAAAAATGGCTTTGCGCTCGAACCGTACAGTTGTTCAAGGAAGCCATGGGGATGATTGCGTCACTGCCAGTGAAAGAAGGAGACTCACTGACTGAATTTGATTAGCGGAATGGTGAAAGTACCTGTGGTTCCCTTCGTTTGACTTGATGTTTTCTTCAGTGACTTGAGATCTCATTGGCTGTTGTTTTATCCTTTGTGACCAACTTTTTCTTTTAGTTCCTAAATAAGAATGGGACTCTAGGCCTCCTACAACTTCTCCACCTTATTCATTTGTAAATGGAATAATATAATTTTAAATAAATAGAACAATATTAGATACAATTTCCCATTTTGTTTTTAAAACCTCAAAATGACATGATAATAATTTTTATATAAAATAAAAAAACTATTTAAACTTCCTTTAAAAAGTTCAAAGTAATTTATATTGTTAATATTTTAAAAAAAAAATTATATTTTATCTATAATTAAAGAAATTATCAATGCATTTGAAAATCTACTTTAAAAAATAACGTCATCATGGTTATCTAATGTAATTTGAAAATATAGTTTTCCAATTAAGATTTGGTTGAAAATATTAGCAAGTATAGTTTTGCCGATGAAAAATGTTTTAACGAGCATCCTTGAGTTTTTTTATTATTCCAAAGTTATGATTTAAAACGTTTACAATGTTTACAATTTTTTCTTTTAAAAAAAAAAAAAACTTGTTCTTACTTACATAAGTTATTTTACACATAAGCTAATATCAAAAGAGAATTTTACTTAACAATATTAAATTTTATGGGCTTGTTTGATAAAATAGCTAATCATTTATAAGTGAAAATAAAATGGTAATTCCCATTTTTTCAATAAACTTAACATAAATCAACCGCAACCACCCTTCACTTCTTTAGTACTTGTAGGATTAGTCAACTAACTTCACTCATACAAGTCAATTGAGTTCCAATCGAGATAGAAATTATTGGCTCGTCAGCAATCCTACCATTGAATAGGTTTCCCATGACTCATACATAAATCAATGCAAGGATCATGGCTCCAAGTTAGTTCTCGTTGTGGAAACAAGTGTCTTGCTTTAACTTTCTAATATCGCTTTTTCCATTGCCTTTCTCTTCCCACTTTGTAAATTGCAAGCAGCTTACATATGTTCACTTCTTTTTTTGAAATAGAGGAAGAGGAAAAGTCGACCTTAACTTTTGAAGCAATCAATGAAAGCACAAGCAAACTTCTAGTATGTATGATTAGGCTTGAGCATAAGGAACTTTCACCACACAATTGCAAAAGAAAGTTAAGATAAAGATCAATTTGAGAATAGACGATCTATGACATATATTATTTCCATGACACGAGAGAGAATCTACTTTGTGTATGAATGAGATTGTCTTTAATTTCACTTTTCTTCGATGCAAGAAGCATCGAATTGCATGTGAAAAGCATGATTGTTTTATAATATAAATTTTAAACCACTTAAAACTAACAATCTATGGTAAAATATCGTAAGTGAATTTTAAAATTTTATAACTTTTTTATTTATATTTATGTCTTTTGTAAAACAAAGATTTCTATTATTAAATAATTTTATACTAAAACGTGTCTTCATTTAAATTAAATTTTTTATTATTAGATCCTTTATGTAATATAATTAAAATTCTAAAAAAAAAACACTTATTTTAGTTTACATATGGGAATTATATTAAATCATACTCCATTTTTAATTGGATTATGTTGAATTTGAATTCCTTTTATAATAAAGTATTTTATTTTTTGTTATTTAATATAACAAAATTAGAATTCCAAATATACTCTCCTTAATTCATTTATAAGAACTATTTTTTTATTGTAGAGTTTATGAAAAATCTGATAATTATAATTATATTTATATTTCTTTAAATGATTTTAATAAAAAAATAAAAACGATGAGGAAATAAATTAACAAATTATTTTTATTTATTATGAACTATTTATGTTATACAACATTTTTTTCTTTTGTATTGTGATCTTTTACTTTATAATTTATGATTACATTTACTTTATCTCATTTTTATGTCATCCAAATAGAAAAGAATAATTTTCCTTAATATTTTTTTCATTAAAGATCTTTTTTTTTTTATAAAGAGTTATAAATAGATTTATATCAATATGGATGATCATCTACAAATTCCCATAATATGATAAATTATCATATTTCATTACACCCCTTCTTGATAATCATAAGAATATTATCTCATTAAAACCTTACCAAGAAAAACCAAGAGGATAAACCTTAGTGAAGGAAATAGTACAATATTCTTCAAATATTTTGACCGTTGTGATTGTCTTGTTAAAAACTTTGCTAGTACACCCAATTGGATAAAACTTGAAAGAAGAGAGAAAAAAAAGTGCATTATATCCATATTAGCATTCTCCCCTCCCATATAGACATGACTATAATATCTTTAATACTTCAATTGATAGATCTCTCAATCTTCATATTATAAAGTCGTATCTTAACTTTTTCAATGTAGTTAAAGACAATGTCTTTTGTAAATAAATTTGCTAAATTATTACATGACCAAATTTGTTGAACATCAATTTCACCTTTCTCTTAAAACTCGTGAGTATTGGAGAATTTAGGAAAAATATGCTTGGTTTTATTACCTTTTATGAATCATCCTTTAATTTGTACAATACAAGTAACATTTTCTTCATATAACTTGGTAGCATTACCTTTGATGAATGGTAGCCCATATGTTTTCTGAATATGCTGGACTATTAGCCTTAGTCATACACATTCACGACTTGTTTCATGAAATACAAGAATCTCTTAATGATTTGAAGAAGTGACTACCATTGTTTAATTGATCTTCATGATGTTGTAACTACTATAGTTAAATACATACTTGTTTAAGATTGAGCTTTGTAGGGATCTGAAAGATAGTCAGCATCTGCATATCCAAGTAACTAATATTTTTATCCTTTCGAATAAAATAGACCATGCCAGTTGGTCCATGAAGATATCGTAGTACATGTTTGACTTCGTTCCAATGTCTCCAAGTTGGTGTATAACTATATCTTGCAAGCAAGTTAACAAAGAATGTAATATCCAATTGTGTACAATTTGTAAGACACATCAATGCACCAATAGCACTAAGATATAATACTTTTATACCAAGTACTTCTCTATTATCTTATTTTATGACATAATGAGTCTTTTTTCACTTCAAGTAAATGAACTACCAACAAGAACTTAATGGATGTGATTTTCCATATAGAAGCGCTTTAAGACTTTCTCTATATGTGTTGACTGATGGACTAGCATTCTATTTGGAAAGTGTTCTATCTACAAGTTGAAACAAAATTTTGTTTTTACAAGATCTTTCATTTCAAATTATTTCTTCAAATAATTTATTGTTTTTGTGAACTCTTTAGAAGTCCTAATAAGATTTAAGTCATCAACATACACTACAATAATTGCAAAACTGGTTTTTGATTTCTAATTTAAAATATATAGATATATAAAGTTATTTACACACCCATACTTTAGTAGGTATTCACTGAGGCAATTGTACCATATACGTCTAGATTGTTTCAATCCATATAAGGATCATTATAACTTGATTTGGTATATGCTACAAAGATTTGTAATATTTGCTTTGAGTAATTTAAATCATTCAGGGACTTTCATAAAACCTCGATAAATGAATGTTCAACAAATTAATAACCTCGCATAAATAATAAAGTCTTTTGGTTTGAGCTCGAATCATTGTACTAAATTAATAACATCGTTAAATGCATAAGATAATAATATTTCTAGAATTTCATAATATAGTATTGAGTAACTTTTTATAACTTTTATTTTCTCAAGTTACTTATTCTCGAAATCATCACATACTTGAAACCTTTTTATTTTTTGAAAAACCTTTTTATTTTTTGGAGCATTAAGTTTTAACACCACTTCTCTTCTTTTTAAAAGTCTTTCTATCTTTTGCAATTAATAAATTTTTATTTTTTAGTTTTTTAAGCTTCCGTGTATTAGTTTTTTTTTTTAACCAAATACATTGTTTTTAAATTTATGGGCTTATTACACTTTACCCACCCTAACCTATAGTTTGTTTTGCATATTGTCCATTTGAGTTCAAAATCAAGCAATGTACCCTTCATCCTTTATTATTGCATGCAATATGCATTTTTTGAGAGACAACGTTATTTTTTTGGACGGAAAGACATGCGCTCTCTGCATGACTGAGGGTAAAATAATCATTTTCTTATTAAGTGAGGGCAAAAGGGTCATTGTCATTTTAAAACTCTAAACTCCAACCTCTTTTCTTCTTAGTCGATCATTTCTTCCCATTGTTGTTATTGAATCCTTAACCCAAAGCCCTAGAATCCCAAGGAAGCTAATGCAAGGTTTTTCTCTCTCTGTTGTATTCACATCTCTCATCTTTTTTGCTTTATCTCTATGAAAACTCTAATTCGGAGTCGTTGTTGGATTTTTCGATTCAATTTGTGGAATTTTCTTGATTCAAGGTCATGGCGATGTGGATTGATGTTAATTTTTTTATTTATTAAATTTCTTGTTTTGGATGTGAGCGTGTTGATTTATTGGGGAATGAAAGGAATTAAGACGAATTCCCAACCTATGAGAAACAAAAATAGAGAAAACACACGCCAAAGAAAAAAAAAATCACACTCACAAGACAGTATTTAAGTGGTTCGGCAATTTGCCTACGTCCACGGAGTTGCAGGGATATTACTATTATCAAGGAAGAATTAAGAGTACAACATAGCGGCTACAATATTCTTTCTATATATAACATGACAACCCCACCACACTAAAAAACCCTAATTACAAAAGGCGGTTCCACAATGGGCTAAACGGGCCTATCGTTCCAAGCCTTCGCTCTATGGACTAAGCCTCAATAAATCTCCCATTAAAAAACCATGCAATATTATTTGGGTCGGGTCGTCAAATCGGATCAAACAAAACTAGGCTCCATAAAAGCCTAACAAATCTCCCACTTGGAGACTAGTTCAATCACTAACATCAAACCGCTATCCTCCAAGAAACAATCCCTCATCCCTGCAACTCATCCTCCTGTCCTCAAGCTAGAAGACCAATTGAAGCTGCGCACAGCTTCAACTTCTCAATAGTGACACCCTTAGTCAACATGTCTGTTTGGTTCTTAGATCCACAAATCTTCTCAAGTATTACCGGTTTGTATATGCTTCAATTTTGAATGAAAAGCCGATTTTTTGGCAAGAAAAATTCCACTCTGATTGTCACTGTGTAGAATGTCCATCTCCTACTTCTTACCCAATTCATCTAAGAAACCATGTAGCCAAATCATCTCCTTTCTAGCTTCAATTGTTGCAACATACTCAGCTTCTGTAGTAGACAAAGTAACAATCTTCTGTAGATTTGAAGCCCATGATATAGTTGTACTACCTAGAGTAAAAACAAACTCGGTAGTACTCTTTCTACTATCAATACCACCAGCAAAATCAGCATCTACATAATCCTGTAGTTTCAAACTTGCACCTGTGAAGCAAAGACATGTATCTAATGAATCCTTCAGATATCTTAGAATCCACTTGACTGCCTCCCAATGCTGCTTTCCAGGCCTACTCATGAATCTGCTCACAACTCCCACTGCATGTGCAATGTCTGGCCTTGTACACACCATAGCATACATCAAGCTGCCAATAGTTGAGGCATAGGGCACCTTGCTCATATGGTCCCTTTCTTCTTCTGTCTTCGGTGACTATTCTTTGCTTAGTTTGAAATGACTACCCAAGGGTGTGCTCACTAGTTTAGTTTTATTCATGTTGAACCTACTGAGAACTTTCTTCACATACTCTGACTATGAAAGTTTCAATGTACCATTAGCCTTGTCTCTAATGATTCTCATACCAAGGATTTGCTTTGCAGCTCCCAAATCCTTCATTGCAAACTGTTTGGACAATTGCTTCTTCAGATTATTAATCTTCTCAATGTCAAACCCTACAATAAGCATATCATCCACATACAACAGTAATATGATGTAAGAATTGTCAAAAGACTTAACATAGCAACAATGATCAGCTTCACATCTCTTGAACCCAATTCTATGCATAAAACTGTCAAACTTCTTGTACCACTATCTAGGAGCTTGTTTAAGGTCATACAAGTTATTTCTCAGTTTGTAGACTAGATTCTCTTGTCCCTGAACAATGAACCATTTTGGCTGAATCATGTAAATGTCTTCCTCCAAGTCACCATGAAGGAATGCTGTCTTCACATCTAACTACTCAAGATGTAAGTTTTCTGCAGCCACCATTCCTAGTACAAGTCTTATTGTTGACATCTTCACAACTGGAGAAAATATCTCTGTGAAGTCAATGCCCTCCTTCTGCTAGAACTCTTTAACAACTAATCTGGCCTTGTAACGTTTGCTACCATCATGCTCATTCTTTATTTTGTATACCCATTGTTGTGCAAAACCTTCTTTCCTACTGGAAATTCAGTTAGTTCCCATGTTTGATTCCCCAACAAGGAATCCATCTCATCTTTCATGGCTAACTCCCACTTGCTTGAATTCTCATCTTGCAAGGCTTCATCATAACACTCTGGCTCACCACCATCAATCAACAGGAGATAATTTAAAACAGGTAAATAACGCTGTGGAGGTCTAATGTTCCTGGAAGATCTGCGAACTTCAGCTACAAGTGTACTTAGATCTACCTGTGAATTTACATTCTCCTTATCTTCTTTACCCCTTTTTTGGACAGTACTTTCAGTCAATTCATCTAAGTTGACAAACTCAGATTTCTTTTGATCTATCTCTATAACATCTGACACTACAGTTGACTTGTCATTGTACATAACCTGTTCATTAAATATCACATTTCTATTTCTGATGATTTTCCTGTTTTGTTCATCCCAAAGCCTATAGCCAAATTTCTCATCACCATAGCCAATGAAAAAACATATTTTAGACTTTGCATCAAGTTTACTACAAGCCTAAGAATCAAGATGAAAATAAGAAACACAATAAAAAACTTTTAAATGTGAAAGCTTTACTTCTTTACCGTTCCAAACCTCCTCAGGAAGTCTGAACTCCATGGAAATTGATAGTCTTCGGTTTATCAGGTAAGCTGTAGTGCTAACAACATCAGCCTAAATTTTTTTTGGTAGTCCAGCATGCAACCTCATACTTCTAGCATGCTCATTGAGAGTTCTGTTCATGCGCTCAACCACACCATTCTGTTGTGGTGTCCCAAGAATGGTCTTCTCCATCCTAATTCCCTGTACAACACAAAACTCACTGAACCTTCCATCTATGTACTCTCCTCCATTATCTGACCTCAAACATTTTACTTTAAAATCTGTTTCTGTCTCAACCATGGCCTTCTACTTCTTAAAAGTTTCAAATACATTAGATTTATTTTTCAGAAAATAAACCTATACCTTTCTGATTGAGTCATCAATAAAAGTGATGTAGTACCTTGAACCTCCAAGGGATGCAACCAGATAAGACTCCTACAAATCAGTGTGTACTAGTTCCAATTTTTCAGCCTTCGGTGTCCTACCAGTTTTCAAGAAGCTCACATTTTTTTGCTTTCCTAAGATGCAACTTTCACACATGTAAAAATCAATGGACTTCAATTCTGGTAGTTTTCCTTTTAACAATAGCATCTTCATCCCTTTCTCACTTATGTGACCAAGTCTGTAGTGCCATAGGCTTGTATCAGTACTTGCATCAGCAACTACAATTGTGTCTCTTAGATATGAGGTCATATACGGAGTACTAGTCTTCTTTCCATGAGCCAATACCCTAGCTCTCTTTGTAACCTTTCAAGTACCACCAACAAATAATATTGCATGTCCTTCATCATCAAGTTGTCCAATAGAAATTAGATTCCTCCTTAGGTCAGGAATATGTCGAACCTTCTCCAATAACCAAACAAACCCATTGGGCAATGATATCCGAACGTCTCCCAGACCCACAACATCCAAGGCTGAACCATTAGCCAAATACACCTTACCAAAATCACCTGTAGTATAATTCTGTATGATTTCTCAGCATGGAGTGGTATGAAACGAAGTTCCTGAATCCAAAACCCAATCATCAAGTGGACTGTCTACTGCAAGAAGTAATGCATCATGTATCTCGTCTATTACAGCATTAGCAGAATCATCTTCATTCTTCTTCTTAGGACTTTTGCATTGCCTTCTAAAGTGACATGTTTTCCCACAGTTCTAGCATTGTACTTGTTGGCCTGATTTAGATTTGCTTATGTTCTAATTAAAATTTCTGGATTTTGATCTACCCCGGTTTGAATTTTTGTCATTTCCTTTGCCTCTTGTCTCAAGGTTTAGGATAGAACAGATCCTAAGGTTTCGTCTGCATCTCTTCGACAAATCTCCTCAGCCAGAATTAAATCTCGTATATCATTGTACTTGACCTTTTCCTTTCCCGTAGAATTGCTTACTATCATCCTCATTGTCTCCCAACTGTTTGGCAAAGAAGCCAAGACAATCAGAGCACGAATCTCATCATCAAAATCAATTTCTACAGACGACAATTGATTTGTGATTGTATTAAATTCATTCAGATGTTGTGCTACTGATGCATTTTCTGCCATATTCAAATTGAACAATTTCTTCATCAGATGCACTTTATTGTTTGCGGACGACTTTTCACACATATCGGACAAAGCCTTCATCAGATATGTTGTGGTCTTTTCCTTTACAACATTGTGTGCAACAGATCTAGACAAAGTTATCCTAATAACTCCTAAAACCTATCTGTCAAGAAGTGCCCATTCCTCAGCCTTCATACTCTCAGGTTTTGTCCCCAAAAGAGGCAAATGCAATTTCCTCCCATAGAGATAATCTTCAATCTGCATCCTCCAATACGCAAAGTTTGTGCCATCAAACTTTTCTATTCCAGACATATTTTTTGCTTCCTCTGCCATTGTTCCCACTCAAACCTAACCCTAGGCTCTGATACCAGTTGAAGGGAATTAAAACAAATTCTCAACCTGTGAGAAACAAAAATAGAGAAAACACACGCCAAAGAAAAAAAAAAATCACACACACAAGACAGTATTTACGTGGTTCGGCAATTTTCCTACGTCCACGGAGTTGCAGGGATATCACTATTATCAAGGAAGAATACAGAGTACAACATAGCGACTACAATATTCTCTTTATATATAACACGATAACTTCACCACACTAAAAAACCCTAATTACAAAAGACGGTTCCACAATGAGCTAAACGAGCCTATCAGCCCAAGCCTTCACTCCATGGACTAAGCCTCAGTAAATCTCCCATTAAAAAACCACACAATATTATTCGGGTCGGGTCGTCAAACTGGATCAAACAAAACTAGGCTCCACAAAGCTCAATAGGGAATTCATCGACTTTTAAAAGAGTTGAGATTGGATTTTCTGCATGTTGTTGGTTTGAATTGTTTTTTGCTTTAGATTGGGTTTTGATAATGTATGTTTGGTTGCGGAGAAGAAAGTGAGGTTATGAGAGGGAAATACGATTTTGTGAATTCAGATTAGATTTTGAATTTTTTGAGCTCAACTCAATTGACTGATTATACAAGTTTTTGTTTGAGTTTGTTGTTGTGTTTTTCTCTGGAAAATTGCAAGAGGAAATGTTATTGGATTTCAAATTTTTTTTTTTCATTTTTTTCGACAAATTCCAATTTTCATTTGAAAACTTGATGAATTAAAGTTGGATTTAGATATATAGGATTAGAACTTGGGCATGTTTTCAAATTATTTTTATTGAATTTAGATTTTTCAAATTTGAAGAAATAAAGTTTTGATGAGGATGGCATTTTGCATCCATCTCCAGGTGCTATGACTTCAAATGAATTTGATGCTCGATTGAACAAGTTATTGAGCTCTCATTTGAAAAACCCTAGTTTAACACCTAAGAAAACTCCGAAAACATCAAGATCAGCTGCCAAAGTTGCAGTTAAAGTGGTTAGGGCTACTATTGAAGAGAAGACCGCAATTATAAAAGAAAATGACCCTTTTGTCCTTGATCACATGAAGAGTACTTGCATTTTCGATAAAAAAAAATGTAACATCGTCATTCAAAAATGTACATTACATGTAATTATAAAACATGAAGGGTACATTACTTGATTTTAAACTCGATGGGATAATGTGCAAAACACGCTATAGGTTGGGGGGAGGTAAAATGTAATAAACTCTAAATTTATAACTCATATATGTACAAGTACTAGACAATAAAAAGATAATACTTTTTTTCTAAATTAATAAATATTGATTTATCAATAAATTAATAATCTCACTAACATAATAATTTCTTTTGATCCCAAGAGTATTATTTTATAAGGGTTTTACTATGTATACACACACACACACACACACATATGTGTGTGTGTGTGTCTGTGTGTGTACATATATCATTATACATGAATCCATATAAATATGTAATGACAACATCCATGATAAGCATATCAAATCCTTCTAAAATCGTCAAACTAATTAAAAATTAAAATGTGATTGGGTCCATGACAGGAAAGTATGTTTCTTCATAGTCAATACCAAGTCTATACAAGAAATCTTGTGCTACTAATCGCATTTTATATCTTATAATTTTATTTTTCTTATTGCACTTTTGTATAAAAACTCATTTGTACCCAACAAGTTTTACATTTTCAAGCATTTGGATTATAGGTCCAAATACTTCTCATTTTGTTAGCAAGTTTAACTTTATTTGAATTGCTTCTTTCCATTTTGGGAAATCGTGTTTATGTTGTCATTTATCAACAGTTTTTGTTCAGGATCCTCATCGTTTTTTATGATGTCAATAGCCACTTGGAAAGAAAATATATAGTCAATAATAAGAGTATTTTGATCTCATTTTCCTCTCTATGTAAATAACTAATTGAGATCTCATTATTTTGAGGTATTTATGTCTTCATATGGTAATTATATAATTTGTGCCTCTTGAGGGGGCATTTTGGGATTGATTAGTGAATTTTAATGGCCTATTTTTTAGGCACAACTTCTATAGGATTGTTCACCTTTTCATATGTTTTTCCTTGTATTTTTATTTTCGAAGGAATTGTATCTTTTGAGCTGATGGGTCTACCACATTTCAAACATGCCTTAATCCATTGCCTTTGATATCACTTAATCATCCTATCAGGGCATCAATCAATGTTGGAGCATTTGCAATCATTATGAGTTGGTCACTTTCTTTGCATTAATGAATGAATATAATACTTGATTCACAATTTCTAACGAGTGAATAATTTTTTGAACTTCTAGTTCACATTGATTTGTTCGAGGATCAAGGTGAGACAAAGTCAATGCATTCCAAGTAATTTTATTATTTTTTACGCCATTCTTTTGGATTTGACTTTCTTTGCCTTAACTGTAGACCCTTCATTTTGTCTTTTTGACACATGCCCTGATTAAGTACTCTTTCAGTACACAATAGTAGTAGTTCTTGGTAGCCCATTGCTACTCATATAGCTTACCTCTTTAAGTCATTTTGGATACTAGGTACACTTTTATGACAATTTGCTTAGACATATTTAGTCTCATTAGGCACACTTGGCCTGTCTATGTGCATATAGTTCGCTTAGGTTTACCCCAATACCTCTAAGTCATTTGCATGGTTGACGTAGTTTACATGGCTTGCATGACTTATGTAGCTTGTATGGTTTCTTTATGAATATGTGACGCGTACTTATATTTATTTATTTATTCATTTTCTTATCTACTTTTGTTTTATATAGTCATTATATATATATATATATATTTTTATTATCATCATTAGAATTGTCTTTGTTATCATTGTTTCAATTATCATTATTACTATTATTATTATATTTTATTTTTGTATATTTTTTTATTATATTATTTTCTTCTTTATTATTTTATTTTTATTTTTATTTCCAAAATGCTTATTTATTTAGGTAAAAAAATAATTCTTGAAGAAAAATAAAAAGAATTTTGGTGGAGAATTGGAAAAGAGCCTCAAATGGTAAAGAGAGACCGGGGGATTACAAGACATGAGAATTGAGAAGAAAATGGAGGAGGAAAGTCAAAATAGGTAGGATTTTTTAGGAGACGTTCAAGGAACTTTCAAAGGAATCATTAGAAAGAAAGAAATCCATTTTTGAGAAGGTGAGTTTGGGCAACAAGAAAAGTTGGAGAGCTTGAGAGAGAATGAGGAGAACAAGAAAAAAAATGAAAGAGAAAGAGAGTAACAAGAAAAACACACATGACTCATTAACTTGTTTTTTCTCCGCTTAGTTGCTTTGGTCTATGCTTGATGATCTACAAATGGAACTAGCTCTTGGTAAATGCTTAACTGATGGCACATTTGGTAGCACATGAGGTTCAAAAAGGGCTATAGAATACTTACTTTCAATCTCACATGGGAGATTATTCAAACCTTGACCCTGGTAATATGAAACTCATATTCAAACTGCAGATTTGGGGATTTTGAGGGTATCCTAACAATAAATGGCACCATCCAACAACATTTTTCTTCATCAAAGGACATCACTTGGTGACCATACTAAATTTGGCATTGCCATTTGGATCGCGAGGATGTTTGCTTGCTATCTTGCACCATAGAAGAATGCATGAAGCTATCGTGCACCATTTTTTGAGTTCCAAAACACATTCTGATAAGTTAAGAGGAAACAATCCACATCAAATTTTGGAGGCCACAACATCTAAGGGGGTTATTAAGACTTGAGAGGATCTTTTTCGACTTTCTAACATCTTCAATCATTTAATCCACTGAAAGTAAGAAAATCAAAGATCATTGGCAAATGAGGTTGTGGTATGGTGCCTAATTTTGGGTGCAATAGCCTTAATTTTGAGTTATATATCACATTTGATCATCAAAGGTAGGAACAATAAATGACGGGGTTTGGATTCTTCCATACATATATCAATGATGGCAGTGATGGTGAGAGGGTCTCATGGCGCATCATCAAAGCCATCCAAAAAGAAAGCTCCAACCTGGACTACGTCTCATGATGCTTCTTCTAACAGTTTGATGGCTTGTGTCGTTCAACATTTTGGGGATGAGCTTAATCATCCACTGAATGTGATGTATCTATATCAAAGGAAGTGGATTTAAGAAACCATCCGCATAAGTATTGGCAAAGGCGTACAATCCATGGAAAGAGAAGGTTGCCACTTAGAGATAGAAGCACCACACATGTGTATGAGGGACTTACATGTTCCAGATTCTTGAGATCAACACACATATGGGAAGACTTCACAACTCAACTTGCAACTCTTTAAATGAGCAGCAACCACACCTCAACATGTAGCAACTCACAAGACTACTTGAAAGAGTCACTACACAACCACTACACAATAGGTTTTTGGAAGGTAAATAAAATCGTTGGTTTTAGCTTTAATCCATCATACTTTAGTTTAAATGTTTTTGGATTTTTTAGTTTATTATTTTATTTGATCTTATGGACAAATCCATGTCTTAGTTAATAAATTTTAGTCTTCCATTGATTTTTGTTTAATTTATATATCTTTATAATTTTAGTTATTAATTTATTTAATCCCATGAATAAAATTTTAGTTTTTGTTTAATCTACATGTCTTTAAAATTTTAATTATTTAATTTAATTTATCTTGTGAATAGATCCATGTTTAAGTTAATAAATTTTTAGTCTTTAATTGATTTTGTTTGGTTGATATGTTTTTAGAATTCTGGGTTCTTTAATTTATATGGTCTCATGTGTTAAAGACCTTTATTTTAATTTTGTGCGGTTAGTTTATCTCTCATCTTTAGGTTTAAGTGTTTATAAATTGTTGTTCGGTTAGTTTTTCTTTCTTCCTTAGGTTTGAGTGTTTATAAATATTTACTTGGTTAGTTTTCAATTCACCTTTAGGTTTTAATATTTAATTAGTTTGTTGATATGATTGATCCTACATGTTAAAAACCTTGTTTCAAATTTGTTTGGTTAGTTTTTATCTTGAATTCATTGATATTTCTTTTGATCGAATCCTATTTATTTGATTTAGAAAATTAGTTAGTTTGAACAAAGTAATTGTCTTGATTGAATCTCATTTATTTGTTTTAGGAATTATAATAGTTTGAATAAAATGATTGTTTTGATTGAATTTTTTTATTTGTTTTAAAAAAATTAAATAATTTGAATAGAATAATTGTTTGAGTTGCGATCCTTTTAAAATTATCTAATTGTTGGTGGGCTAATAAAAAATCTTTTCTTTTTGGTGGCTCCTTGATTTCAAATGAAAGGTGGCCAAAAAAGATATCTAAGTTGTTGTTGTTGGTGGTTTTTTTTTTTTTTTTTTTTTGTCTTATTTTCAAATTCTTTTGTGTTAGAGTTCAAAAATTCCTTCTCTGTGTCTACTATTTAGGATTTTTTTAATTCACTTGTTTCCTTTTGCTCTTCTTAAAATTATTTTGAAAAGTATTTAAACCAATAAAAGGCTTTAAAAAACATTCATTATAGGTTTAGACAAAGAACACATTATCTTTGGAAATTATGCAACTCATTTCAATCTAAGTTGCATTCTCCTTTGTTGGTTTTCAAAATTTTGTTTTTATTCACATAGGTTTGAACTTATATTCCCAAGCTAATGGGAATACATATATTAAACTTATGAATATTGAATGGGGACTTGGTGGAACCCTTATATGATTTTTTTTTTCAAAACTCATCCTTGTTGTCGAATTCCACTTTAGCAACTAACGCTTTAGTTTTAAAAATCAATTTGATAATTTTATAATGCTTTAAAAATTTTTCCAAAAATTGCATGATGTTTCTTATTTCTTATAGTTGATTGTGGAATGTTGATTGAGTAAAAAAGCCTTGCTCAAAATTGAGTTGTGATCACCCTTTTCAGCATGTTTTGTTTAGGCCTAATTTTGTATACCCGAGAGCACTTTGCAAAATTAAATTAATTTTTGATCTTTTTAATTTAAATGAATATTTTTCCTAGATTTTTGACTTATTAAAATTGAATTTTGACACATAAAATATTAAAAAATATATACTTTCTTGATGGAGATATGATTTTTCAAAGTCACACTTATTGCACATTACCAAATCTTGACAATAGATCAATTATAGTGTTCTAAAAAATCTTTTGAATGATTTCTGCCCTTGGATTATTTTAATTTTTTTTTACAATATAGACATCTTAAATGACTTGTGTGATTTTTTGTATGAATTTATAAGGCATGTAATTATTTTTTAAAATTCAGTTTACATTGGTTATTGTTTTTGAAAAAGATATTGATTTGGGACCTTTATCTATGATCTAGATGTTCCCAAATCAATTCTAGTTGATGAAAAAGTTGGTGTGGATCTAAAAAACCTTATGATATTCCAATTAATGGCTCTCTCTTGGATTTTTGCTCATGAGATGGTGGAATCCTGTTTTAAGGGATGAAGGCTAGGGTTTCCACTTTCTAAAAGACAAAATGGTTGAAATTACTAGTCCTAAACCCTTATGGGGTTTTACATAGGCTTGTCTATGGGCTTAAGTGACTTGAGTCCATCTTAGGATTAAGTCACTTAATCTAGCCCATTTAGTCATAATTAATTATTTAATTAAATCTATTAGACTCCAATTATTTAATTATTCAAATCCAAAAAGACCATTCATAAGCTCTTGTGTAACCTTACATATTTACCAAAACACCCTTATGCACACATATGAATAAAGAACCCAACTATCCCTTAATAATGTGCCACCTGTTGGCACTTGAAATTTAAGTAATGGAAGCAATACCAAATTTATATAATAAAAAAAAATTGTTTTTTTAGGGTTAAGGTACTAACCTTTAGGTTTGGATGTTCTCAAACCTTAAATTCTAAGTATTGAAGAATCAAATTGATATCTTCAAAAGTTTCGTAGATACACGATCTTTCGCTCGATGACTCTTCCTTGATCTTGACACACTTTTGGTAGGAAGGGAAGAAAGGGTAGAGGCTATGACTTTCTTTCTTTCTATAGGGTTCCTTAATGAGCTTAAGTGACTTGAGCCCACTAAGGGTTTGAATCACTTAATCTAACCTAAAATGAATCCTAATTAATTAATTAACCCAACAAGGCCTACTAATTAATCAATTAACCTAATTTAGAGACCTTGTTCACTTACCCCTATGCAATCATGTGTGATTACCAAGATACCTTTATGTATAAAAGTAAACCTAGAGCTAATCCAATCTTGATAAACCATACCAACAAGGTATATGAGCTCAAACGGGGACTACTGGAATCCATAGGACAATACTGACTTCCTCATAATTCAATTCTAAAATTGATTCAACATCTTAATATAGAGAATCAACTGAACTCCAACATCTTATGTAAATAATAACAAGACGTCATGTGCTCGGATCTGTGACCTACCATTCATTGTGTTCAGTTTCCTCATGAATTGGTGTTTGTAGTCAAACAACGTGAAAGTTATTAACCTTCCAATACCACATCTACTATCCTTGAGTTATAGATCCTCCTATTATGTGTTCAAATGACATATCTTAACTCTTTAAGTGCATAATGTCAAGTTCCATTTAAGGAACTACTATGACCTAGTTTACTTAGGATCACCTAAGGGGATGTTTTGTCTCAATCCCATGAGATATCGCGATGTCTCTATTGAGAATACCTATTGCTACCAACTTTTATCAACAATGGTCTAATCCATAGGGAAAATATATGATCAACTTATGATCTCACCTATAGGTCAAAGTCACCATTAATTTTAGCACAAACTCAACATTCTCTCAAGTTTGAGAGACAACATAATAAAATAACCTAATGAAATCATGATTACTTGATAACCTTAAGTCATGACTCACTGTAGGTCTCGTCTAATGTGTAACCATACACATTAGTATATTCACCATGGGAAGCTCATCCTGATGGCTAAGACCAACCATCCCTCCAATTAGGAGATAGTGCACTACAACTTCAAATGGATTGTCTAAGTCTATAGATTGGCTGTAAACAAATAATCTACTTGTAAAAAACTCATGACTTGGATCTTCTGTACAACTTCTAATGCACCCAAGTCATGTACAATGCAAGAGATGTTAGATGAGAATGCTCATAAAATATAATGCATGAAATAAGGATATATAAAAGTAAAACTAGAATATCATTAAATAAATAATGAATTCCAAATCTGTTACATCATTTCATGCTTTTAAGGGATTTATCCTAACACCACCAAGGCATGTGAGCTCAAAATAGGGATCACTAAGACTCATACAAAAATATTGGCTCTAAAAGAGTCTAATTTGAAGTTGACTCAACATCCCATTACAAAGAGTCAACTATGCTCTGGTATCCTATGATATTAAATCGAGATACAAAACTCGAGTCTATGACCTATTAACAACTAAATGCAAACTCCTCATTAACTGATATTCAAAATCTAATGATATGAATACTATTAACCCCTCAAGATTAATTTTATAATCCTTGAGTCTTAAATCCTCTTATTATATGATCAATTGACATACTTTAACTCTCTAAGAGCATATGTCAAATTTCATTTAAGGAAGTACTATAACCATAGTTTTTATTATCACATGTCTTTAAGATCACTCAATATGACATATTATCTTAAATCCATGAGATATCATGACACTTATTTTGAGAATACTTGTTGTCACCTACCTTAATCAATAGTAACCCAATCCATAGGAAATATATGACCACTACAAGGTCTCATCCATGGGTTAAATCTATTGAAGACCTTAACATTAACTCAATGTTCTCTTAAGGTTGATAGCTCAAGTAGTATAGTAGCTTTGTAAAGTCATAACTACTGGATAGCAAATGTCATGACTTAGCAAATGTTTTGTCCAATATATAACTATACAAACTAGTTCACTCACCACACGAACCTTATGTTGATGACCAAGATAAGTCATGCCTCTAATTAGGATGTAGTGCACTATAACCTCAAATAGATTTTCTAAATCCATGAACTAGTTATAAACAACTCATTTACTTGCAAGGACCCATGACTTAAATTTTTCATATAATTCTTAATGCACCTAAGTCATGTACAATCCATGAAATGTTTGGTGCTAAGATTTATGTTGGGATTGAGCCTTAGAAAATATGACGTGATGTAACAGATAGAAATGTTAGGAAAGAACCCTTAAAAGCATGACATGATGTAATAAAATTTTTGATTTTATTATTTATTAATAAAGTTTCAATTCACTTTTATTTATCCTATTTCCATACATTATATCTTATAAGCACTGTGACTTGCACATTTTGCATTGTACATGACTTGGGTGTAGTAGGAGTTGCACAAAAGATCCAAGTCATGGGTTCCTTACAAATAGATGATTAGTTCACAACTGGTTTGTAGGTCTAGAAATCTCATTATAGGTTGTAATGTACCACCTTTTAATCGGAGGGATGACTAGTTTTGGCTATCGAGATGGGTTTCCTATGGTGAGTGCACTAGTGTGTATGGTTATACTTTGGATAAAATTTATGATGAGTCATGACTTAAGGCTATTAAGTAGTCATGACCTCACTAAGTTGCTTCATTGTGTTTTCTTTTAGCAACCTCGAGAGAATATTAAGTTTGTACTAAAGTTAGTGGTGACTTTGATCTACGTATTAGATTGTAAGATGATCATATATTCCCTATGGATTGAGTCACTGTTGATGGAAGCCGATAACAATAGCTATTTTCAATAAAGGCACCATGATATCTCATGGGATTAATATAAAGTGTCTCATTAGGTGATCTTAAGGAGGTGTGTTTATGTAAACTATGGTCATAATAGTTCTTTAAGTGGAATTTGATATTAGCTCTTTGAGAGCTAAGATATGTCAATTAAACACATAATAGGAGGATCTTTAACTTGAGGATAGTATAGGTAGTCTTGAAATGTTGATAGTGTCACCTTGTTAGACTACGAACACTAGTTCATAGGAAGATTGAACATAATAGATTGCAAGTCACGGACCCAAGACATAATATCTCATTTTATTTACGTAGGATAATGGAGTTTAATTAATTCTCTATAGTGAGATGTTGAATCAACTTCAAAATTAGATTATAAGGGAACTAGTACTCCTATGGATCCTAGTGGTCCCCGCTTTGAACTCATATACCTTATTGACACGAGTTATGAGGGTCGGATTGATTCTAGGTTCACTTTTATGCATAAGGGCGTTTTGGTAATTATGCAAGGTTACACGGGGATAAGTGAACAAGGTCTCTAGATTTTGACAATTGATTAATTAGTAGGCTTTATTGAGTTAATTAATTAATTGAGACCTATTTTGGGTTAAATTAAGTGACTCAAGTCCTTAGTGGCTTAAGCAACTAAAAACCCTTTAAATACTCCTTTAGGGCTTAAGGTTTACATAACTTTTTCTAGAGAGTTATCTTCCACCTCCAAAAAGAGAGAGTCATGACCTCCACTCTCTTTTCCATCCCCATTGGAAGTGTGTTAAGATCAAGGTTGGAGTAATTAAGCAAAAGACTCCAGGTTTATAAGACTTCCTACAACTTGGTTCTTCATCTTCATTGCATGGAAACAATTTAGGAACATCTAAATCTTAGGTATGATTTTCGTTAGCATATTCTAAATTCATATTAAGTTTAAAAATGCAATTTTTCCAATTGTACATAAAATTTAGAATAGTCTAGGATAGTTAAACATATTCCTAACCTGATTCAAGATTGGAAAATGAAGCGGGTTTTTCCTTTTAACTAGTATCAAAGCAATAGGTTAGTGAGCGTGTTATAACCATTTTAGGATGTGCTAACTTGGTCATGTTGGGCCTAAGGAGATGGCCCATCGTGCCATTGTGTTGGCTGATCATGTCAACCTACTTGGCCCATTCAAATATTACTTTTTGTTTTTTTTTTCCCTTTTTGCATATCAAATGTCAATAATAACTCTCTCAACAACTATATAATGGCTAGTTTGAGAAGTAAAAAAATGAATCAATAGCTTTTTTTTTTTTTTTTCATATCAAATATCTATATTACCCCTCTTAACAACTATATAACAACTAGTTTAAAGCATAAATAAGTAAATCACTCACTATTAGTATTTTTTTTTCTTATCAAATAACTATAATACCCCCTTCAATAAGAATATAACAACTAATTTTAAGGGTAAATAAGTAAATGACTCACCAATGATTTTCTATAAATACTCTATCATTTTAGTTTTTTGTCACACAATTCTTTATTCACTCTCTTTACATTGTTTACAATTATCTTTAATCTCACTTTCTACAAATTTCTAAGTTTAAATTCCCTACAAGTTCTCTAATTCAAGGCTTTAAGTTATCTAATCTCCACAAGTGTTCATTGCTCACAAGTTCTTTGGTGCTAAAGATATTTACTAACTTTACAAGTGTTCATTATCACAAGGTTGAGGTATTTATATTTAGTTATTTTATTTACTTATTTTTTAATTCTATATTTTCATTTAATTATTATCTTCTTTTTGCCTTTCTTTATTTTTTTTTTCTAACATTAAAAATGAATTCTCGTTATCTATATGTTGAAAACTTTGACTTTAATATTGATGAATGTAATGAATTTGAACCTTTTGAAGATAAAGAGAACCCTACCCCCACTAGTGTCCCTCTCTCTAACCCTTCCTCTAACTTTCCCTAACTTGATTGTACAAGCAAAAGACTTAGGGTTAGTAGACTTACATCTGTAGTATGGAATCACTTCATTATAATAAATAGACAAAATATAAGAGAGCTAAAAAAATTAGCAGAATGTTAAAAAAAAAAACATATATTTGCAAAGTTATTGGTGGCATAAGTCACCTTAGAAGACATGTCAAACAATGTACTAAAAAACATGGTGCATTAGACCCTAAGCAATCTCAAATAAATATAACTAAAATAGGATCTAGTACATCATCAATGTACACCTTTATATTCTTGATTAAGAAATTCATAAGAGTTTGCTAAATTTGTGGCTAGTGCGAACTTATTATTCACATTTGGAGAAGATCCTAGATTTTTACATTATATTCAAGAGTAAGTCTAACTAGCCCTTCAAAAAATTCCTAAGAATACTTGTTGTGGTAATGTAATTAAAAGCTATAAGGATTATAAGCAATTAATAATCCAAGAATTTAATAATCATAGTGGTATTATATCTATGACCTTAAATATATAAACCAATCAAAGTAATAATCCTTTCACATGTGTGATAACACATTATAAAGATTCAAATTGGAAATTAAATAAGAAAATATTAGGTTTTCGTAAAATATATCATCCTCATGATGGGTATGCCATATATGATTCTATTACAAGTGTTTTTAGAGAGTTTGACATACAAAGCAAAATTTTTAGTAGTACCTTTGATAATGCTTCAAACAATACAAGTATCATAAATTTATTTGTAAGAACAATTAGAGGAGGTCCACTAAGTGAGATATTCCATGTGATATGTGTTTTTCATATAATTAATTTAATAATACAAAATGGTTTAAAATAAATGTCTCCCTCATTAGAGGTTATCTAGTTTAATATACAATTTATTTATCCACCTACCTATCAGATTACAAAAATTTAATGTTTTATGTAAAATGGTCGGTTTGAAGAAGAAAAAATTTCGTTGTGATGTTGATAATCATTGAAATTCTACATAGCTAATGTTAAAATCTTGTGTAACGTATAATAACATATTATCGAATTATGTTAATGGCAAGGTAGGTAAAATAAAATAACTTTTGGATTATATTATTTATTAATAAATTTTCAATTCACTTTTATTTTTCCTTATTTCATGCATTATACCTTACAAGAATTTTGGCTTGCATATCTTACATTGTACGTGACTCGAGTGTATTAAGAGTTTCATGGAAGATCCAAGTCACGAGTTCCTTGCAAGTGGATGACTTGTTCATAGCCGATTCATGGGCCTAGGCAACCCATTATAGGTTGTAGTGGACTATCTCCTAATTAGAGAGATGACTGGTCTTTGACTATTGTGATGAGTTTCCTATGTTGAGTGCACTAGTGTGTATAACCACACATTAAACAAGGTCTATGGTGATTCATGACATAAGACTATCAAGTAATCATAACTTTACTAAGTTACTACATTGAATTTTTTTTAACCTTGAGAAAATACGGAGCTAGTGTTAAATTTATTAGTGACTTTGTCCTATAGGTGAGATTGCAAGTTTATCATATATTCTCTATGGATTGAGTCATTATTGATAGAAGTCGGTAACAATATCTATTCTCAATAGAGGCACCATGATATCTCTTGGGATTGAGACAAAGTGTCATCTTGGGTGATCCTAAGGAGGTGTGTTCATGTAAACTATGGTCATAGTAGTTTCCCAAGTGGAACTTGACATAAGCTCTTAGAGAGTTAAGATATATCAGTTGAACACACAATAGGGGGATCTGTAACTGAAAGATAGTATAGGTAGTCTTGAAAGGTTGATAATTTTCACTTTATTAGACTACAAACACCAATTCATTGGGAGATTGAACAAAATAGGTAGCAAGTTCGAACCTAAATATTCAGTGTCTTGATGTTATTTACATAGGGTACTATAGTATATTTGATTCTTTGTAGTAGGATGTTGAATCAACTTTAAAATTGGATTTTGAGGGAGCCAGTACTATCTTATGGGTCCTAATTGTCTTTGCTTGAGTTCATATACCTTGATAGGCTATGGTACGGTCTTGAAGGGCATTAAATGTAGCTTTTGGCACATTGGATACACTAGGATCGTTGGATGCAACTTCCAATGCTCAAGTCCACTACTCGAACGGTCAAGGCACTTGAGCGCTCCTATAGATTTCCATATTTCAACGACTAGTTTCTACATCTCCGATCATCGTTTTTTGCTAAAAGGTACATATTTTTGGTAGGGTAATGTGTAAGAACACCTCATGATCATCCAAATTGCTTCCAAATCCTCTATGGGTTATAAAAAATGATAAAAAATAGATTTTTACAATAAAAGCCTTTACTCCATTAATCAAAAGTGTACACACTATTCTAAGAAAACGAGATTTTTTACATAACAACAAAAATCCTATGCCCCTTATAGGGCTAACAACCCATCTAGAAAACAATAAAGGCAATCCCAACAAAAAATAATGACAATCATAATAAATAATCATAGTTATAACAATCATATTATCATGCACATAATTATCCTTGGGGCCATGAGATAAATAAAACACCCTAGAAAGGTTTTAATATGCCTTTTGCTAACCTAAGATTCTGATACTAGTTGTAGGGAATCCCGAATCACTAAGTTCCCCATCCTAGGATCAAGTAGGTGCATAATTTTCTTCGTTAAGCTCTAAATCCAAGTACTAGAAACAAAAGATACATTTTTAAACAATATGAATCTAGATTAAGTGCAATGGAAAATGTTACCTTGATTTGGACGTTTCCAAATCAAATATACACGATGAAGATGAAGCTTGAAGTCTTTGGAGGTTTGGAACATCCAAGATCTTCTGCTCGATGGCTTTAACTCAATCTTGGCACTCCAAAGATGGGTCTTTAGAAGGGAGGAGGCTATGACTTTCTTTTTCTTTAGCTAGTGGAGGATAACTAACTTGAAACCCTAACCCCTAAGGGGGTATTTATAGGATTCCTTAACTGCACTTAAGTAACTTGAGCCCACCAAGGGCTTGACTCACTTTATCTAGCCTAAAATGGGTAATAATTGATTAATTAATCTCACAAAGTCATCTAATTAATTAATTAACAAAATCCAAAAACTTTGTTCACTTACTCCTATGTAAACTTGCATAATTACAAAATGCCCTTATGCGGGAATTCTCTTCATGGCATGGTCTACGAGGGAATTCAACCAAGAAACAAATCACTATACGTTGCTCATGGCAAAAACAAAGTATAAAGCTCTAGCCTTTATTATTTATGAATTTCCTTAGGTAATATACATTCTCTAAGATCTGTAAGTAGACTTAGGAGTAATGGAAATGCATTGTGATAATCAAGTAATCATTCACATTGCAACCAATCCAATTTTTCGTGAGTGAACACAACATATTAAGTTGGATTGTTATGTGGCTAGAGAGGAAATTCAATTTGAACAAGTGCATACTCCCTTCATGTCTTCCCATCTTTAAGTTGCAAATATGTTTACCAAACCTTTGGGAAAAGAGTTCTTCTATTATCATCTATGCTCCAATTTGAGGGGGAATGTTAAAATTGAGATCAAGAGAAGTGGAAAATTGATTTTAGTGAGAGGAATTATTAGATATAATTTCATTCTATCTAGAGATTACTTTAGATTTTGCGGCAATTAAGTTTGATTTGTTTTGATTGATTAGTTGTATTGATGGGTGATTTCCGTTGATTGAGGCTTGTACCCTATGTTTATATGGAGCTAATTTACAAAGCTCCTCACTAGTGAATTTTCTCTTTTATCCCCTTCATCGATGTATAGCCACAACGACAAACCATGTTAAATCTTTATGTTCTTTTCATCTTCTTCATTCCTCTTTCTTTTAACAATCTCAACAATTGTTATAAAGCAAGTCTTAGGTGACATGTGGGTGCACTTATCATAATTGTTAGTGAAGTAAACTTGGATAATATGAGCTCATCCCTCAATAAATATTAGCTTATCTCAATCAAGGATGAAAATATTGCGATGCATGGACAAAATATCATTGAAAAATGGTGGAGAAATCTTGAAGCAACAAATTTTCTCAAAAATTGACAAGAAATTGTCAATTTATTGGAGATAAATAAGAGATACCGCGATAATCAGCGGCGCTTATTGGTTGTGGCAATTTGTCATGATTATATATTAGCTATTTATCTACGATATTTTACCTACCAACCACGCCTTCCAATGATAATAAAATTCATCCAACGGCCAGGATTACAAGCAGTGATCCAATGGCTGAGATTTTGACCATGAGATGACTTCCACTAAAGTTAATAATGACAATCCAATGGTTGAGATCTCGCACTCCCATTAAAGCTAATAACGACAATGCAATGGCAAAAAATGCATGGGGAGATCCACTGTTTGAGATCTCCTTCATGTTTTGAAATTCTTCGAATGGTCATGTGGTTGATCCAATGGCCAAAATTTAATATCATCTTGATCTGAGAACAATGAAGGTTTCCTAATGGGAATTCCATGATCCAACGGCCAGATTTATTTTCTCCCAACAGATAATTTGGCTAAAATTTTCCCATGAACACATAACATTACAATGGAGTTATTCGTATACAAGGTTAGGCTTACAACAAACTGGGGTTATGTACATAAACAAATGATGGACTTCAATCAAGCTGAAGTCATGCTGGTACCCAAAAGAATAAAAAAATTGGGAAGGCGCTATAGAGGGGAAAAGAAAGAATGACAGGCTAATATCAGAAGCTTCATTCATCTTTCATTGCAAGCTCATGTCTCTTCCTATCTCCAGCTTCGACTAGCAGCCGGAGAAGAGCTTCACACACTTGAGAAGCATTGGCTTCAGTAGGATCATCATCTAATGCTGAATAGACCATCCAAGCATGGTCTAGTTTACGTTTTGGTCGTACCACAATGGATCCAGGGACTTGTGCATCACGGCATGTTACAAGGCCATCACTCTTCTCGCCATACCTGATTTGAAGCAGCTGTGCACAAGCAGCCATTGCAGCACCAAGGGGAATGATCACTGGAACTTTAGCGGGCTGGCCAGCAGTTAGGGGTGCAACTATGGGTACCTCTGCATGTGCAACACGAGATAATGTCGCTACAACTGCAGGAGAGATGCCAGCTTCTGTGATAAATGAAACGACTGGGAGTGCTGGTGGCAAATGGTGTTTCCTCAAGAATTCCTTCCTTTTCTCGTATGTTAAATCTTCTAGAGCTTGTATATCACCCTGCAAAACAGGATAAGATTTGTAGAACTAGAATGTTACATGGTTGTGCTTATAAAGGATGCTGTTAAATTGATAATTCTTAAGGCCTCAACCAACCTATCTTAATTGCTATATGAAAATATGAACTAAGATTAACATGATGAAAATGTTCCTACTCAATTATTACTTCTATAGATTGCATATCTTTAATAATGGAGAAACCTACGAGCTCCACACTGCAGGATGAGAGAAAGCCAGAGATACACAACCCCTCCCCTAAAACTGCATATTAAACAAACTGGGACTCAGACTCTGAGCCCTCTTCTCAGCAGGAGTGGGCCAATTGAGTAACAGGTTTCCTCCAGGAGCTTATATTTGCATGTCTTGCCAATTAAATTATTCCATATTTTATTTAAGGTGTAAAATTACTATCATCCCCCTCACCCTCCTCCTAGACACACCACCTAAAGAAAAAAAAGAACTATGGCAAAAAAAAAAAAAAAAAACCTCCATTTCTAGAAATATCGAAACAATCAAATATTTAATGTGGTATGTGGAATGTAGTAATATAAATCAAACTGAACAAAGACAATCCCGGACCAAAACTATTGATGGACATGTACACAACTATCATGATTGTTATGCATATATATGAACAATAATATTTGATAAGCATGTATTTCAAAATATATGAAACATGATTCACATATTGTTGAAACTTATTATACTAGTCCTGTATTCAGTAATCATTCCCATTTACAGCAATCAATTGACATTATTGAATTTAATAGCTATTCCTCCATCTCTCACTCATTCTCATTGGTTTAATCTTTTTCAAACCATCTGCAACTCAGTAGAGATTGGATCAACAAAGTGAAGGTGTGGGTGGGGGATCTGGCCACATCAAACAAACTAATGCCAATTCTAAATATGGTATCAGCAATAAGCCTGACACAGGAATCTTACTTCATAAACTTGGACAATAGTACCATGTGTGTTTGTTTGTGTTGCTATGGTAAGCCCCGTACTATAATAGCCAAATAACTTTCTTTTAGTGATTTTTTCTACTAAACTTTAGTGCATGTTGTATAGACAGGTTTGAAACATATAGTTTATATATCAACTTTAAATATCATATTCTACCTATGAGTTATTTTACGTAACTTTCCATCATGTAATTATTATTAAGAAGCAAAGTAGGGGATATTAGCAAATTATTTTCCTTTGATATGGAAAATGAAAACTATATTGAGGGAGTGACCTTGAAGAGTTCAAACAAAACCAAATTAAGCTTTAACATCCAAACACCAACATTAAGTAGGTGAGAAATAATAGATACACACTTAATCCACCCTACTCTTTCCCTCTCTGATATAAAACAATAACCAGATCTCAGAAACATTGATAGCTACAATCAGCTATCCAAAATAATGGATTCTACAATCACTTAATTGGACGGTCTAGTTTTGGGAAAGCTACTCTTTTTTTTTTCATAAGAGTTTGTAATGATATGACTCAATGTAAGGAAGGTTTCAAAGGCAAATAGTTGCTGGAATTTCTGGATAGCAGGTACTTTAGATTTTTGGAAATCTAGGTAATATCCTGAATGTAGGAGGTATAGGGTTATATAAAGAGGCTTTATGTAAGAGAAACAAAGAAATGATGTGATATTTCCTAGGGTTAAATAGAAAATGCAGCAGTGTGGAGAATTAGACAAAAGAAGGATAGAAAATCTTATAATTGAAAGAGAAGATGGTGAATTTAAGGGGTGGTAGAAGGTGGTTTGCTGTGGAGTCAAAATCTTTTGAAATTTTGATTGATGAAGTAGGAGGTAAGTTGAGAGGGTGCATTTGGGAGAGAAGCAAAGGAATAACCTCTTGGATTAGATTTGGAGATTTTAGTCTCTGTAGGTTATTGGAAGGAATTGAGTTTTGCTGCAGGGGTAGAGAGGATAGAGGTTGGTCCATCGTCTGGGAGGAGAAGGGAAGGAAGTACAATTTGGAGCGTCGTTCAAATGGGGCAGGAAGATTTCTGCTCTGTTCTGTGCGAGATTTAGAGGCAAAACGTTTTTGCTTAGTCTTTCCAGAAGGGAAGGGGCTGACTGGAGGGTGGAATATTTTGGCAGAGAAGTTGAGAGAGGTTGGGGTAGTTCCCACTGGAGGCTCAAAAAATCCTGTGTCCTTTGAGGCGCTGAAGAAGGAAAAGGAACCAGAACCAAGGATTTATGCGGAGGTAGCAAACTCAAAAACGGGAAGGTTAGGAGATAAGGTTTGGCTGGAGTTGGGACAGAGGGTGAAGCCTGAAAGACTAGAGCAATTGGATCGCTGTTTAGTAGGTAGATGGGAAAATGGAGCGATCCCTCCCCCTGAGCTGGATTTTCTGAAAAATTGGGCTGGTCAAGTCTGGCTTCTTAGAGGTAAACTGAACTTATCTGTGTTGGGAAGAGGTCTTTTGCTTTTTGAGTTTGAACTGTTAAGTGAAGCCGAGCGTGTTCTTGAAAGAGGGATGAGAAGGGTGAAAGACAATGCCTTATTCTTGGAGAAATGGCACCCGGAGGTGGGGTGTTTTTGTAATAAAGTCAGTGCAAAGGAGGCTTGGGTGAGAGTAGTAGGTCTCCCTCTTCATCTATGGAGCCGCGAGGTCTTTAAATTGATAGGTGATGGTTGTGGTGGCTTCATTGCAGTGGATGATAAAACGGATAACATGGCAGAAATGCAATGGGCTAGATTATTGGTGAAGGTGGTAGGTAGAGACATTCCCTCATCTGTCCAGATCGTGGTTGGGTCGGGGTGTTTCTCAGTCCAGTTGTGGTGGGAAACCCCACCTTGGTTCTCTCAGGTGGTGCCGGCGGGATGTGTCAACGGGAAGGGCGTCTCAGGGGAGGAGGAAGACGCAGGGAGTGGCTCACGTGGAGGGTGCAGAGGTAGAGTGTTGGAGAAGGAGGCTCAGTCCAAGGAGCAGGTGGGAGTACAGTTCGAGCCGCCCTGTGGAAGCTCATCAAAAGACGCTACAAGGTTCTCCTCTGATTCTGCCGAAAGGGGGTTTGGTTTGGAGGCGACTGATGGAGCAGACAGCATAGGGAGTAGGGGTCATGCCACTGGTACTGCAGTCAAAAGGGGTGGTCTCTTTAATGGGTCTGAAGATCTTAATGGTGGGCTTGTTCTTGGGGAGGTCCAGTTTAGAAGTGGGCTTGGGGAGGAGAGTCTTAAGTCAGCGATTGAGGAAGCCCAGAAGGTTGGGCCGTTGTCAAGGCCCGTTATGTTAAAAGGGTGGCTGATGGGCTGTGAAGAGAGGCCCTTTTGCATTAAGGGCTCTTTTACGGGCTGTGAGGGCTTACCCGATTTGGGCTTTGGGTCCGAGTTGGAGGGATTTAAAGGTGTTAGGGCTCGATCCCTTTCTGAGGTCGCGGAGATGGGAGAAGCAGAGGAGACGTCGAGGGGTGAGGATGCGGGGGTCGTCTGCTTTCCTGGAGGGGACCGGAGGGCTTCGGAGGCTTTTCCGACGAGTGCGAGAGCGCCGTTAATTGACGAAGTGTTGAGAGCTGAGGCATCCAGGTACGAGCCCTATTCCGCGGTCTTTGGGGGGGAACGGGACTTCTTCTCTTCTACTCCTTCTTCTGGGTGTGACCGAGCCTTAGTGGTGGGGGATGTTTCCGGTTTGGATGTCGCCGCTGAAGGCGCTAGTAACCAAGTTCCATTACGCGCAGTGTCGTCTGATGGAAATCCGTGGGTGATGGACTCAGAGGGGGAAAAGTCTATTGTGGATAAGCCGGAGGCTGATGAGGAAATGCAAGATAGGGAGGATCCTAGTAGTATGTGGGATGAAAGTAACCTGTTGAAGTTCAGTAAGGCTCTGGGGTTCGCGACAGAAGGCGTGGAAGGGGAAATCCTAAAATTATTGTTAAGAATGAAGACCAGAAGGGATCAAGGCAAGAAAAAGGGATTGCTAGGATTGACTAGGTTTGATCGGGAAGTTAAAAAGTTAGAATGGTCGGTTAATTACAATGGAAAGACCAGAAAGAAAGGTTCGGACAGAAGAGGGGGGGACAGATCCTTGTGTTTTAAATGAAGATTAAGATTCTATCTTGGAATGTTAGAGGGTTAAATGATAGAAATAAGAGGAAGCTAATTAAAGCCTTAATTAGTTCCCATAAAGTGGATTTAGTTTGCCTGTAGGAGACTAAAATGTCTGAGATGTCTTTAGGGGTAGTGCAAAGCCTAGGTGTGGGGAGATTTCTGGAGTGGGGAGCCCTGAATGCAAGGGGGGCTGCGGGAGGGGTGGTAGTTTATTGGGACAGTAGAGTATTGGAGTTAATGGGGATGGAGGTGGGCCTTTTTTCCATCTCTTGTCGTTTCAAGAACTGTGAAGATGGGTTCAGATGGATTTTTTCAGGAGTGTACGGTCCTACAATGAAAAGAAATAGAGAGCTTTTATGGGAAGAGTTAGGGGACATCCGAGGGCTTTGGAATGACCCCTGGTGTATTGGTGGAGATTTCAATATGATCAGATTTCCGAATGAGCGGAGAAGAGGAGGGAGACTGTCTCCTTCAATGCGAAGATTCTCGGAGGTGATTGATGACTTGGATTTGAGGGATCTGCCCCTTCAGGGGGGTCCTTTTACATGGAGTGGAGGGTTGAACAATCAAGCCATGTCAAGACTTGATCGATTCCTGGTGTCGGAGGACTGGGAGGGCCATTTTAATGGAGTTGTACAGAGTACTCTTCCTAGGCCAGTGTCAGATCACTTTCCCATTCTTTTGGATGGGGGAGGGGTGAGGAGGGGGCCTGTTCCTTTCCGTTTTGAAAACATGTGGCTTAAGGAGGAGGGTTTTAAGGATTTGTTGAAGGGGTGGTGGCAAGGTCTAAGATTCAGCGGGTCTTTTAGCTTCATCCTTGCAGAGAAATTGAAGGCTTTAAAGGCAATCTTAAAGTCATGGAATAAGCTAGTTTTTGGGAAGGTGGGAGTGAATAAGAGATTGGCTTTGGACAAAGTGGATTTCTGGGATTCTCAGGAGAAGATGCGTACATTATCTTTGGAGGAGCTGGAAGCTAGGAAGGAAGCTAAGGGGGACTTTGAGAAATGGGCTCTTATGGAGGAGATTTCTTGGAGACAAAAATCAAGAGAGGTGTGGCTGAGGAAGGGTGACAGAAATACCGGCTTCTTTCATAAGATGGCCAATTCCCATAGAAGGAGAAGTTGTTTGTCTAAGATTAAGATTAATGGTAACTGGTTAACAGAAGAGCAGGATATCAAGGGGGGTGTGGTTGGAGCTTTCGAGAACCTACTAACAGATCCTGGGGATTGGCATCCATCAATGGAAGGTTTGGATTTTAATAGGATTGATGGTGAGGATGCAGCTCGTCTGGAAGGGGTTTTTACAGAGGCAGAGGTCTTCTCCGCCCTCTCAGAGCTGAACGGTGACAAGGCTCCCGGTCCAGACGGCTTTTCTCTCAGCTTTTGGCAGTTCAGCTAGGATTTTGTGAAAGATGAGGTTATGGGCTTTATGAAGGAGTTCCATGAGCATGGCAGATTTGTGAGGAGCCTGAATTCAACTTTCATGGTCCTTATCCCTAAAAAACCGGATGCGGAGGACCTTAAAGATTTCAGACCGATTAGCTTGATAGGTGGATTGTATAAACTGTTGGCAAAAGTGCTAGCAAATAGGATCAAGAAGGTGGTGGGAAAGGTGGTGTCTTCAGCTCAAAACGCCTTTGTTGAAGGAAGACAAATTTTGGATGCTGCCCTAATTGCCAATGAGGCAATTGACTCGTTGCTGAAGAGAAATGAGAGTGGGGTGTTGTGTAAGCTAGATATAGAGAAGGCGTACGATCACTTGAATTGGGATTTTCTACTATTGGTATTGCAAAGAATGGGGTTTGGGGAGAAGTGGACTGGCTGGATCTCCTGGTGTATCTCCACAGCGACGTTTTCAGTTTTGATCAATGGCTCTCCAGCCGGTTTTTTCAATAGTTCAAGGGGTTTGCGTCAGGGAGATCCTCTCTCTCCCTACCTATTTGTTATTGGGATGGAGGCTTTTAGTAGGCTCATCTTTAGAGCAGTGAGGGGGGGTTTTCTTTCGGGCTGCAGGATAAAAGGAAGAAGTGGAGACGGGGCTGTGGTAACTCATTTGCTGTTCGCCGATGATACTTTAGTTTTTTGTGAAGCTTCCCAAGATCAGATGGCTCATTTAAGCTGGTTGTTGATGTGGTTTGAAGCCATATCAGGTTTGAGGATTAATTTGGATAAGAGCGAGATTTTGCCGGTTGGGAGAGTAGAGAATTTGGAGGCTTTGGCTCTTGAGGTTGGTTGTAAAGTGGGAAGGCTGCCAAATTCTTACTTGGGGATCCCTTTGGGGGCAAATCACAAGTCCGTGGCTGTTTGGGATGGGGTGGAAGAGAGGTTTCGGAGAAGGCTTGCCTTGTGGACAAGGAATTACATCTCCAAAGGCGGTAGAATTACCCTAATTCGTAGTACTTTGTCAAGTATGCCCATATACTTGATGTCTTTACTTCGAATGCCAAGAGTGGTTAGTTTAAGATTGGAAAAAATTCAAATGGATTTTTTGTGGGGGGGTGGAGCTTTGGAGAGGAAGCCTCATCTAGTAAATTGGGATTCCGTGTGCTCGGACATAAGGAAGGGTGGTTTGGGAGTTAGACGTTTGACTACTCTTAATAGAGCCCTTTTATGCAAGTGGAATTGGCGGTTTGCGAATGAAAGGGAGGCTCTTTGGAGGCAAGTCATTGGTAGGAAGTTCGGGGAGGAACAAGGGGGCTGGTATACTAGAGAAGTTAGGGAGGGGTTTGGAGTAGGCTTGTGGAAGGAAATAAGGAAGGAAGGAGCTCTCTTGCAAAACAAAGTTGTCTTTTCTGTGGGGAATGGTAGAATGGTGAAATTTTGGAATGATAATTGGTGTGGGAATTTCTCTCTCAGTAATTTGTTTCCCTCTTTGTATGCCTTTGCTTCATTTAAAGAGGCTTGGCTAGAGGAGTTATGGGATCATTCGGGAGATGAAGGGGTTTGGAATCCTAGCTTCTCTAGGTCCTTTAATGACTGGGAGGTGGAGGAGGTGGAGAGATTACTTCTGACAATCCGGAGTAGGAGGCTTAATCCTCTTTTGGAAGATAGAATGCTGTGGAAAGAGACTAAAGATGGGATTTTCTCAGTTAAGTCCCTTTATAGTTCGCTAGCTTCAAGAAGAGATGTTCAATTCCCTTATAGTAATATTTGGAGTACTTGTGTGCCTACCAAAGTAAGCTTCTTTGCTTGGGAAGCTTATTGGGGTAAGGTGCTAACCTTGGATCAACTTAAAAAGAGGGGACGGTCTCTAGCTAATAGATGCTTCCTTTGCGGTATGGAAGAAGAGTCAATTGATCATATTCTTATTCAGTGCTCTAAGGCAAGAGGGTTATGGGAGTTACTGTTTGCTCTGTTTGGTGTTACTTGGGTCCTCCCTTCTTCGGTTAAAGATACTCTTAGTGGTTGGAGTGGCTTTAAGTTGGGCAAGAAGCGTAGGAAGGTGTGGAACGCAGCCCCGTTGTGCATTTTTTGGGCGGTTTGGAAGGAAAGAAACAGGATAGCTTTTGATAATGAAGAGTTATCAATTCATAGGATGAAGAATTCTTTTGTTTGTAATCTTTGGCTGTGGACTAAATCGGTTGTAAATGATGGTCCTATTCCTTTGATCAGTTTTTTTGATTGGCTAGGCACTAGTTGAGGGCTGGTATTGTATCTCTTTTTCTTTTTGTGCCTATTGGCGCCTCTTGTATACATCCTGTATGCTTGGGTCAGCCTCAAGGCGCCCTTTTCTAATATATTTTTGTTGTGTGTTTGCCTATCAAAAAAAAGACAAAAGAAGAAAAGGCTACGCAATCTTGACTTCAATAATCAAACCCCACAATTCCATTAGTTTGGTGAATAAGACCTTATCTATAAATGGTCGAAAGCTTTCTAGGCAAATATCCATCATCACCACTACCCCAAAACCAATATGAAAACCAAAATATCTAATGGACTGGTTTGCAATCAAATAAAGCAATTCTGCACAAAGAAGAAAACTAAACAAAATAGGAACTCGTAAAAATAGGACACATAATGGAAAAAAAACTTATTAAAAGAACAAAATTCCGACAAAAATGTTTTCAAAATTCTGATATGACGCAATTAAACCCCAACAAGAAACAATGCATTACGAGACTGCCACTAACCTGCCCTTGAGGCCTGGTTCAAGTGGCAAGGGGTTGGGATGGGGAATGTTGGAGGTTTCAGGGCCCATTCCGAGAAAGGAGGGAAAAAAAAGAAGGAAGAAATTACCTATCAACGAAAACAATGCTGTTAACCTGGATCCTAACAATTTTTATCTCTAAAACAACCCTCGATCTCTCTCTCTCTCTCTCTCACACACACAACATAAAACTACATGTATACAAAAAATAATATAATCTACACTTCTTAAAACTCACATATTTACAAATTTAAACACACCTCCCTCTCTCTCTCTCTCTCTCTCTCTCGTTCACAACATAAAACTACACGCATACAAAAATAATATACTCTACACTTCTTAACATGCATACAATAAGTAATATACTCTACACTTTTTAAAATTCACACTTATAAATTTAAACACACCACATTGCATAATATAGTTTAGTCATTTCATCAAGGATTAAAGGGAAGGGATTTACTAAATTACTCACTATGCTATTGAAATTACTAAACACCCCCTAAATTTACCACATTGCTACTGAGACTCTGCTTTGTAACTGCAGGCATTGCAACAAGTGTCATGGCAGTAGTGCTCATGATAATTTGTAGGCCATGGAAATTATATACCAGAAAAACAGATTAGAGGAGAAAATGTTGGAGAACCAAGATCAATTAAAAAAATGAACTCATGAAGAGGAAAATAAGACAACAAACAACAGGAGGTATACCTTAATCACTTTACAGATCAGAATCTCCATTAGTTTCCGTAAATTAACATAGTCACCGAGCTGTCCTTCTCTCAAGATATCAGAAGCAATTGGGCTACCACCATATGGACTCTGGGCTAATACCAATCCAGCAACCTTATCTTTCAAATCAGACCAGTACATAGATAAAGCAGCCGCTGCATCTACTCCCCCTTTGCTATGTCCAAGAAGCAAGACACGTTTTTGGGAACCCCAATAGATTTCCTCAATGTACTCTTTTATCTCTCGAGCATTTTTCTCAACCGAAGCCTGAAACTCAATGTTTAATATAAAATATAAAAACCATGAAGATGCACACTAGTTAGAAACTACCAAAATACCTCGCTGTGAATCTTGGCAATATGACAAGCGAGACCCATCTTTGAGAAACTTATTTTTGTATTAACAAAATAAAGTGGTCCATGGTTGCTGAAAAGACCTGCCAACCAAAATTTTTAATAATATCATGAACATACAAATTCAATTGAGGTTGCATTTGCTTTGAACCAACAAGAAAGAAGACTAGATTTGGAGCATGACGGTGAAAGAACTCACCAACCTCTACCATTCACATGAAACAACACTAAAAATGCAAGAGTCCACCACTTAAAAAAGGTTTTACCAAGAATTTGAAATTATAGCAATTTTTGGCAGTTCATTTGATCTTAAGCCATTTTGAGTTTTTTGAAACGTAGATACTTTAACCAATATAACATTTCTTAAAACAAGTTTCTGTTACTTCAATGAAATTTAAAAAAACTTCCTTTAAATCTTACGATTGACTTCTAGTTAATACACTTCAATGAAATTTAAAAAACTTCCCTTAAGTCTCAAGATTGAATTCTAGTTAGTCCACTCTAGCAACAAACAAAAACTGAAATCTAATACTGTCCTCCTAACATTTAGATCTCTGGGGAAAAGGTGGACATAGTTAAAAAGCTAACCATCCAACATTATGTCGACAGACAAAAGGATGGAGCTACATGCACTGCCAGAAAACACAAATTATAACGGAATTGTGAGATCCTCACTGCCACAAAACACAGAGATCTTTGACTTTAATCCATGGGATGAATTAACAGATCCAATATTTAAGATCCTGGGTAAAAACTTCAGTTACAGATTATCTGAAGACTCAAAGGAAGGGAATTTCTCTGTTAACTCACTTTTTAGCTCTTTAGAAGCAACGTTTAGAGTTCCTTTCCTAGCAAAAAAGGTATGGAGTTGAGGACCTCCACAAAAATGAGTTCTTTTGCATGGGAGGTGAGTTGGGAGATGATCCTAATGCTAGATCAGTTGAAAAGAAGAGGAAGGCCTCTAGTTAACTAGTGTTTTGCCTATAAAAAGAAAAAAAAAAGATAAAATAAACCTTCCTAGATTTATCATAATCTTGAACATACATAATGCGTGCCTCATTCTGACGGAGGGAAAAATGATTTTTCCTATTGTCATGCCCTAACTCAAGTAGAGATATTACTTTAGATTTTGAGAAGAAAATCCTAATTGGTACCTGGAACCAACAAGTAAATCATTGAGTTGGGCAACCTGTGGACGCCATGCCTGATAGAGGGAGAACCAACTAAATCAAAAACTGCATAATCAAACTAAGCAGATGTTTGCACATACATGCAGCAATGTGGTGCACTGTACCTGATCTCATCAATAATTTCCATGAACCTATCAGTTCCATCTTCCACTGGAGGCATTCCTGGCGCACGTTGTATCCATCCTATATCATCTGCTGACCCACGAACAGTTCTCCGTGCCCGGTCAATAAGGCTGAAGATAGACATCAGAATGATTTATTCAAGCACCTAGAGGAACCTTAAATAACAAAGCTTATGCGTGTGGAATGCAAGAAACATCTAAAAGTAAATAGTCAATAGCCTGAGAAACTTTTCTCCTTTTGCACCACCAATTATATAACTCAAATTAAATCATCACTACTAATAAAGTTGCTTTTATGGAACAGAATGTTCCAGAATGAAGGGTAACTAGTTCATAAAACAAGGTAATAAGCCAGGTAGGAACTTGAAAATCCAGCTTGTTTTTTGCAATTAATTTATCAAAGAACACATGCATCGTTAATATGTAGAGAAACAATACCCTTGAAATATGGAAATCCCGTTTTGGTGGGGATGATCGGTCACCACAAGAGCACCATTATTTTGCGATGTATCTCCAGGTGAGTTCCTCGTTATTCCATCAGGTACAGGAGGAGTAGCAGTTTCTGTATCATATGATTCATAAAGTGTAGAATAACTTCCTCTTGAAGGGCGGTGAATACTATCCAAATATTCTCTGGTTTGTTCAGAAGGAAATGTTGTCAGCTCCTGTTCATTCACAGCTGAATAGGCAGGTTCCACTGCAACGGTTGCAAGAAACTGTGATTAAGCTATCCAAGTCCCAATGCTTCAGATAAGTTAAAATATGGGTAGTGATACAAGGTAGTGGTGACTATTAACATTAACACAGTTGATTTAAGAAAAAAACAAAATCAAAAACAAAAACAAGTGATGAAAGGAAAACAAAAATGTAGCTTTTCATATAAGATTATTTTACCTATTTCCCCTTTTTATAATCAATTTCTATTCTTTTACTACATTTTAAACAATTAACATAATAAATTCTTTTAACAAAAAAAATTTTGAATTTGATTTCTCTTAAAAATTATGAAAAATAGTTGAAAATCTATATATCATTGTATTGTTATATCACATATCATATCATATATTGTATATATATCATAAGGGAGGTTTTAAGAAAAGATACAAATTGTGATGTGTATTGATTTTTATTAAAAAAATGCACCATATTGTTGTATCATATCATGTATCGTAAATTTTTAACAATTATGTCAACTTTAACTAATAGATAACAAGCCTTCTTTGAAGATGAAATTTTCTTCACTCTAGGATTTTGTTACTAAAGAATTCGTGTACATGCCCCTTGGTATGATTATATTGGACTGGAGAGAGGTGTGTAGTGTCTATAGGAGAAATGTTGGAATTAGGACTAAGCAAATGCCCCCCATGGGAGTGACTCAATTTATGGCTGTTTTTCAGATAGCATGGACAACGATTGGTGGTGTCTTCAAAGATTAAGGTGTCAATGTGGTTGGCTTTTTCCAAAAACCAGCTAGTTTTGTAGGTCATTGATAGGGAGATCCTATCTTTGTCAAAAGGCTTGAACAAGGTGACTTTAGTGGGTATTAGTAACCCTAGCATGGAGGGTGATTCAACTATTGTTCTCTTTTGGATGTGTTAGTGCCAAAGAGGCTTGTGAAAATTAGATGTCTGGATTAAAAATATTGTTGGCCTTTGAGGTATGGTTCTCCTTTGAGTTTTGTTTGAGGTATGTGGTCATTTCTTTTCTTTTCTTTTCTTTTCTTTTTTTTTTTTTCTTGTGTTTGGTTTGAAGGATAGCTCATCCTTCTCCTCATTGCTTATCTTTCCTTTAACAAAATGCTGTTTCCTGTTAAAAGAAACAAATCAAGTTGACATTGGATTATGTTGAGAGTTAAAGGACTGCACCTATCAAAACATATGGCAACAATAAAGGCTTGAAGGCAGAAAATCCAGCATTTGCAGGCAATGGACATCATGGAAGAAACAAAGATGAAAAAAAAATGATGATAGCTAGACATTTCTAAAAGATGAGATCAGCTTTCAGAAAACTATATTGCAATAAGTAAAAAATAATAATAATAATAATAAAAGAAAGAAAGAATAAGTATAACTTATTGGTTTTCATAACTAAGGAAGGCGAGATGCCATGCTTTTTAGGTTGCATTATCATATTTTATGGACTTAACATGTGTGTTATGATTCAAAATTCATTTATTTGTTCATTTATTTTTGGGACCTTCTAACTGATTTTCTATATCATCATTTCCACAATCCGCGTGCAGTTCTCCACCACCACATTCTTCTGTTATGGAGAAATTGGTAATAGGTTTAATGCTGCTGCTGATAATTTGTGAATTTTATGATGTAATAATTGAAGCAATATAACAGAAAAAGATTAGTTTAAAATAAGAATACAAACAATAGTAAATACATTAGTTCTCCCAGAACAAAAATTTTTACTCAATCCAGCGACAACTCCTTTAGAACAATATATGAACAATAATATAGGAAGCAGAAACCTAAGTGGGCATACTATTTCTTTTTCCTTGATAAGTAATCTTTTCAAGCATACCATGCTAGCAAAGCAAAAGAACCTAAATAATGTCATAATGATTAATATAGTCTTCAGAGTGTTGTGAACTTATTCTAAATTTGTATATCAAAATCCCATCAGAATAGAGAAGGTAATGTTAAAAATATAATAGCAAATAATAGAACGATGGAAATGGAATATGCAAGGAGTGTACCAGAATAATCAGTAAAACACCGACTTAAAAATGAAGTTGTTTCTGCAAGATAGGAAGCAGCTTCATTCAGAGCTGGGACAGAGGTAAATAGTTGTGGAATAAGCCCATCATTTCTGCTTTGGTAGGAAATAAGTTCATTATTTCTCAAACCACCATTCTGCATCCAAAAAGAAGGCAGTTTAAATAATTAAGGAGCTCATCAGAATTTCCTCCCAACCCACACAACCAAAAAAAAAAAAAAAAAGATAAAAGGAAAGAGAGAGAGAGAGAGAGAGAATCTCTTAAACAACATATGAAAGCAATATAAATGAAATTAATTGTTTAAACAATTGTGGAGCAAGAATTTACTGTAGGGCATATCCATTAGTTAATTATAACAACAAAGGACTTAAGTGAATTGATTAACAGTAACCAGTTTATCTAAAGGATGATACAAGAAATGAATGTTTGTCATGTTGTGAAATATAATATCCATTTTCAAACAGCAGTTTCAAAACTATAGTCCTTTTTTCATAGCCATATCATCTCCAGCAGCCTTAATAAAATATTACTTGGTTCTCAATATGTGTTGCTCTATATAGATGTGGACAAGGAGGGTGTGAATGTTGAGAGAGGATGGTAAAAGTGATTGAAATTTGGTGCATGGTGAATGGTCATGACAGGGAACAAAGGACCTTCATTGACATTTATCTGATTTACAGCCTGGAGATGATGAATCTCAGGGTGAGACTTCAAGAAACACATCCAAAGTAGATTAATTTTAAGCCTTTTAAACCTCCATGAGTTGTACTATCCACATACCAAACAAACAAAACAGTGCAAAACAGGAAGAATTCTGGTGTCAATAAGATGTAACCTATGAATGGAGTATGCTACAAGAACCTTGCAAAAACTTTCATACTCCATGTTATGAATTTCTAATTTCTTTGAAGGTAGATTCTTTCTAACCAGCAATGAGTTTTAAACTCTCAACTATACTTAAATCACTTCTTGAAATCTTCCTTATTTTCTCACTCAAGCTTTCATCTCAGTCCCAGCTCTCCCCTTTCTAGTTCACTAAGTTCCCTTGTTTTTTCTTTTCAGTTATTATATCCTCTTCTTACCTGACCAAGTTTTCTGAATAAGTAATAGCACTTAACAACATAGGATTTCAACAGAGACCAAACTGATGATATTAGTATGCTGTACAAGAAAACAAAAGTTCTTCCCTCGAAATTTGCAAATATGGGTCTAATAAAAATATAACTGTAATTTTGGCCATTCTACCAAGAACCTGCTGAGGGAGAAGAAGTGGAGATTTCATCTCCCCAACCAATTTGGTTTAAGAGGAAGTAAATTGGGTTTCTCACTTTTAAGAACTCAGTTTCACGGTGTGAGGTAAGAGAGAAGGGATCTTATAATTGGGGTTTTGAATAAAAAGACCCTTGTTTTCATTTTTCTTTTTTTTGGCTTTCTCCTTGGTGATGCAATTTTTCTTTATCAGTTTCTTGTTCACCAGAAGACAATGAACTTTCTAATTTTCTACTCTGCTACTTGGTGATGATAGAACCATCCCATCCCACCACCACCACAAAATTTTCCTGATGATCTACTATTTGTAAGTCTTTTTCATCTTTCATCATCTTCTAGCCTAGCTTGAGTTTTTCAATCTTATTCCCTTGATACCCACCAAATCCAGCAGGGAAAAGAAGAATAAGGTCTCAACCTTGAGGAATCTTAGCACTTCACTGCATAACAGTTCTATCATATCCACACCAATTTGAAAAACATGATTGCTTTGGTTTCTAGGAAAAGAAGTGCTTCATTAATTTGACTCCTTAAATTATTCCTATCCATTATGTATACACAGGTATTTACACTCAACTTGTCGGCTAAAAATTTCTGAGCTTTATCAATAAATCAGCAAATAAGCAAAACTTCATAGAAAAATAAGATTTCTGACCCATCATAAAAACAGATGATTGTTAAGGTTTTTCTTTCCTTTTCTCTCCATATTTATTTATTTATTTATTACTTTGGATAACAACAGAAACCCCTTTGTGCCAATTCTTTATAAATCTTGATACACACAATCACCCACAATCTAAGCACATGAAGACTAAGAATTGCAGCAGCAATGAATCAATTCAGAAGAAGGAAGCTCTAAAACAAAGATGACTATCATAAAAGTATAAGAGATAGATACTTACAAAAAGTGGGGTGTTTGATTCGCTACTGTCAGGATTCCCACCTTCCATACTTGAAACTGATTTTTGAAAAACATGGGCATAAACATAATGAGTTGGTTTGGTAAAGATATGATCAAGTACCGCCAAAAAAGCAAGCACAGATAAAGAGAATAATCAAGAATATATATGGAAAGCAACAAATTCAGATACTACAAAGCTGCCATTGGGATCTTGTTTCTGTTAAAAAAAAAAAAAAATCCTGATGACTACAAACACAAATTGAGTGCACAAGGCACTACACGTTAGCTAGTGGAAGAGAACTATGGACCTTCATGAGCACACTAGAGTGTTCTATCCTTTATTTTTTCAATTGTTTTCAAACTTGATTTAAAAGGAAAACCTTTGAGTGAGTCATTTGCTGATGTGTTTTAAAGTTAAAATGATGCCACAGCTAATGTTTCTAAAGCCTAAAGCCAAAGTGTTTACCAATGTTTTTCCTATTGCTTTGACTCTACTCACAAATTGGATTTCAACCAAGAAAGTCTTCCAACTCTGCCTTTTAGGGTAAAGTTTTTCAAAAGAAAGATTTTAAGCCTAGGTATTTTCAAAACTAGGCTTCTGGTTGGCCGATTGAAAAGGTTTTTATTTTTACATCTCAATTGATCAAGTGCCACCTTGCTCAATTGAGCCTGGAAAATTGGCATTCGTCAATTCCCTTAGAGCTTAAACCTTGAAACCTTGAGGAAGATAATGAGATCTTCTTCACAAATTCAAGTTTGATGAATGTTGAGTGCAAACTAGGCAAACTAGAGATCTTTGAAAACCTGCAAACCGTCAGTAATCCATCTTTCTAGATACCTGTGAGAGGTCTATGCTCATGAGGAGTGGCTTAAGAGGAGCACTGCACTTGTGAGGAGCAGCATATGATGCTCAAGGCACACAGGGTGCATTGTTCTTGATATTTGAACAAGACCGATCTACTGTTGGGGTGATCAAATGAAAAATTTCTTAGGTTCAGTTCAGATTTGCTCAAGACAAAGCCGATGATTGCTTAAGAGGTCTGTGGTAAACCTGTACTTTAACAATGTTTAACTCATAGCAGATCAGCTTTGAGCTTCAGCTCTGTGATCTTTGTCTGGTTTTAATTAATCTAGGTATCCTTGTCCTCATGTCCTTTTCTTGTGCATGTTCTATTTCTATATCTTGCCACATCCACTTGATATGCTCAGTTTAACTGTTATCCTCTTCCCCTATTCAAAGGGATCCAAAAAAAACTCAAAAACTAAATCTACATGAAACCAGTAAAATTAGCAACATTTCAGATGTAGATGCAGGGATATTTCAGGACAAACGGAAAAGGATCAAAGGGATTCACAATTTTCAGGTCTTTATAGAGTTATCACAATGAAAAATCTCACCATATTAGTTGTCCTTGGTAACTCCTCATCACCTCCATAGAACCTTAATTTCCATCACAATCTCACTGATTTGGAAATTGAGGACCTTGAAAAACTCATGTTCTCACTCAACCTTGTGCACTTCTCTCTTTCCACTGTAGATACAAGAGCTTGATCTTTATCTTCTTAAGATTTATTCTCAATAAAATCATTTTTCTTGGCTTTGTCCAATTTTTCAAATCCAATCCTATTCTTTCCAGCCAAATTTTTGTGGAAATCAAAAGCCCTATCTAAGGTCAAGGCTTTGGTTGTCTAGTGGCACACAAGAACGTGAACACCAATGACGTGTTAAAATTGAGAAGACCTTACAAATTCCTTAGTTTTCATTTATGCATCCTATGCTTGAGAAGTGGAGAATTAATCGACCATCTGTTTCGCATTGTCTGTTAACGTTGGAGCTTTGGCACAAACCATTCAGTCTAGCCAAAATGAATTAGGTTCTGCCAAGGAGTATATCTGACATGATGACTATCTCATTTAGAGGTCTGGGGAGTTCCATAAGAGACAAGACCCTATTGCAAATCACTTGTTTCACCGTGCCTTAGATTGTGTGGCAAGAGAGAAACGCTAGGATCTTTGAGGAAAAGTGGAGAACGATAGAGATATTGTGAGATCTACTTCACTTTTATTCCTCCTTGTGGACCTCTTGTACCGTCGTCATCAGAGGTATTCCACTCAATGTTATTCAACTTGGTTGGCTTTCGGTTTGTAAATCAAATGGGGTGGATAACAATGAGAGGAGTTGAGTTCGGTTTTGAGGAATGTTACCTTTGTTTATCCTTAAGTGGCCTAAATCTTTGTGTACAATTCTCCTTGTATAGTTGAGGTGTTTAGTCTTACTTTGATTAGTTTTTTGTATTTTGTGTAGAGGACACCTTACCTTTCTCTTACACTTTTTTTTATAATTAATATATCTTTTGTTTCTAATTAAAAAAAGAAAAAAAGGATTCAGAATTAACTTAGACCTATATTTGGTTTTAGTTGCCACTAGTTTTTGTACTAATCTACAAACATTAAGCTTTTGGATGTGGGTAAGAGGCCTAATATGAAGGGCTTGCCTATGAGTTGGATCACAATGTGAGATCCTGGGTCTCCCTCAACTTCTTTTAGAACTCCTGTGCAAAACTAGCTGTGGAGAGATGTGAGAGGATGTTGGTGTCTAGGAAGTCTAGATATCTTCCAGGAGGAGCTTGTTTGCAGGGCTGCTTTAATTTGCTCCCTAGTGATTCCTTGATCTGTTGCAGGAGCGAATTAGAAAATCGAAAAGGTGTCTTGTCTATAGAGTTAAGTATAATGAATTTAAGTATCATCTAGCTAAACATAATGAAGTTTTGTATGATGGAGATGGTATTATGGATATTTATCCTCTCTAGTCTCTCCTTAATGAATAATGTATTGTCAAGTGGCTTTCAAGATTTCCCAGAGTGACAACCTTTAGAGGCAGGTAGCTTGAGAGGGAAAATGGGCTTCTCTTGGATGTTACATTAATGAAAGTTGTACGGCCTTAAAGGTGTGGCTATGCAAGGGCATCCGGAGCATCACACTCTTCATCTAAAGGATTAAAATTAAATGTTGAATCAAAAGTTACATTTTGGAAGGATCTTTACTATGGTGATCAGTCTCTTTGCCAGTCCCAAGACTTATTCAGAGTTGTGTTTACTGAGGAGGCCAGGACACTGAATAACTTGAAGTTGTCATATAGCCCTTACCATATTGTCTCTGATATTTTCAGTAAAACTAGGAAATGGACTCTTTCAATGCTCTACTGCTTCTGATGGATGGTCCCAGGATGCTACCTACTGATGTTGTCAAGGCACTCTAGCTCCTTGTCTAAATCAAGGAGGTATTCTGCATGATACGTTTTAGGCTGTTGGCTCCCATGAAGAGAACTCATGCCTACAAAAGTTGCCTTTTTGGTCTGAACAGCTGTCTCAAGTCATGCTAGAATACTAGACAGCAAGGAGTTGGACCTTGCTTAACAGGTTTGTCTTGTGCAAGGCTGACGCTGTATCTATTCACCATCTCCTCTGACAGCGTTCATTTTAGTACAACATCCTGTCTTCCTTCCACAGAGTTAGATTGCCACATGTCTTCTTAGATACATTTATTCTGGGATTAGAAGCAAGATTGGGAAGGCTTTGGGGTGGTGGTGGCGGTTGTGGAGTGTCCCTTCCAGCTGCCAGCATCTAGTGGAACTTATTCGAAGACAGAAACCATGAAATGTTTTATAGTGTCTGGAGATCAACCCTTACAAGAATGATTGTCACTAATTTCTTTCTTCTTATACTAGACATTTGTTTGGGACCATGGGCAATTATCATAGAATCTGGGAAAACCCTTTTCCTCTTGGTGCTCTCTATATATCTTGCGTGTACATGGGCTGCACCCCCTTTTTGTAGGTGCTTTCTGATCCATTTATTTGCCTATCAGACACTATATAACCTGGGAAACCACTATTGTTCTTCAATTGTTTTGTTTTGTTGTCCCTGAATGCTTGCAAATGATCCTAATATATGCTCCATGCCTAAGTCATCATTATTCTATTGATTCATATACCTCTACTTCAATAATGGTGCACAACCTCATCTTGCCTAGTCCATGGAATCAAAAACACATCACCTCTCTCTCAGCCATTGTTCAAGGACATGAAATAACACCCCCAATTTCAAAACCAAACCAAACAACGCTTATTACATAATTTACTGTGAAATTCAATTATCAAGAAAAAACAAAAAAAAAGATGATTTTATAGAAGATTCAAACACCCCCTGATTCGCATAATTCACAAACGTCAGCCATTGAAACAAGAAAACATCTCCCACCAAAACCCCAATGCACTGTTTGGATGCTGAGAAAATGCAGGGAAAGAATAATAAAAAAGAACGCAAGGAACCCGATATTATTTTGCAACAAACGAAACCTGAGCCCAAAAACACAAAAACGTTAAATTCAAAAATTCTTTTAACTTATTTTCTTCACTTTCCTAGGTTTCCTGAGGAACCAATCAAAGGGCAATTTCCACTCGTCATGTTGAAAAATTCGCAGATAACCAGAACAAATAACCAAAATATCAGAAAATTTCACAACAAAAACTCTAAAATTAGGGATTATTCAATCGCTTACCAGAAAATTTTGTCGCTCTTTCGTGGAATAAATGAGAGAATTTAGAAATGCTTCAACGAAACCAAAGTTAGGGCTCAGAGAATTCTGAACCGCCAAGCAAGAACTAACCTGAGGCCAACAAGCAACGGAGAAGAATTGATGGAAAATCAGACGACGTCGTTTTACTGAGTCCACAATTTCAACCCAATATACGACGTCGTTTTATGGTGGGATTTTGCTTTCAGTTTCAACCAATAAAAACGTTCCATAGATTTTTTTTATGGATATTACTTTTTCCTCCTTTTTTTTTTCCTTTATATTTTTAATAATTATATATTGTGTAAAATTTTAATGGGTGACAACTTTATAGCCATTAACTTTAAATTTAAATTTAATTTCTTTTCAAATTTATTATTTAATTTTCTACATAAAGAAATTCTTTTAACTAAAAATTATTTATTGAAAATGTAAGAGAAAAATAAAAAGCACTTAAACTAAATAATCAAAAATTTCAATTCTACTAAATTTAAATATATATTCATTAAATTTTTATAAATATGTATTAGGAAAAAGAAATATTAATTGCAAATGAATTTTATATTTAATTATAAAAATAAAAATCATGTTTTGTTGCCCGAATATAGCATAGAATAGGATAAAAAAATATAATATTATATTAATCCCATTTTTGGTTGATAATTGTATAGGATAAGTTATCTTATCACTTATTTAATTATATGTTCAACCAAACACGAAATAAAATGAATGGTGTAATATATTATCCGCATTATTTTTTTATTTTTTTTTATCAATTTTTTATTTTTTTAATATACTCATTTTACAAAATATTTTTTTATTATAAATTAAATTTATGATTAAAAAAGAAAAACAAAAAAAAAATATTTATAAAATAATATTAATATATGATATATTGTTGTAAAATTATAAAGTGAAAGGAGAAGAAAACTAGAAAGAGAAATTAAAATGTAGGAAGAGAATATTATAGATTTTCATTAGAGGTATCTCCCTTTTATTGGGAGTCACAAAGAGATATACATCAATATGGATGATCATCCACAAGTTCCCATAATCTGATAAATTCTCATATTTTATAACACTCCCCCTTGGATGATCATAAAAATATACCTCATTAAAACCTTACTAGGAAAAACCCTATGGGAAAAAACCCTAGTAAAGGAAAAATAATATAATATTCTTTTGGATTATTATAACTGCCTCGTTAAAAACCTTGCCAGTAAAACCCATTGGGACAAAACCTGGATGAAGGAAAAAAGGAAAAAAGAATGCAGTATATCCATATTATCATTCTCCCCCTCATGTAAACATGATTATGATTTCTTCAACATTTCAAATGGTAGATCTCTCAATCTTCGTATTCCAAAGTCATACCTTAACTTTTTTTAATGCGGTCGAAGGTAATGCCTTTGTGAATAGATCTGCTAGATTATTGCATGACTGAATCTGTTGAACATTGATCTCACCTTTCTTTTGGAGCTCATGAGTATAGAAGAATTTAGGGGAGATATGCTTAGCTTTGTCACCTTTTATGAATCCTCCTTTAATTTGTGCAATACAAGCAACATTATCTTCATGTAACACGGTTGCATTGCCTCTGATGGAAGGTAGTCCACATGTTTCTTGTATATGTTGGATCACTGACCTTAGTCGTAGACATTCACGACTTGCTTCATGAATTGCAAGAATTTCTGAATGATTTGATGATGTGACCACCATTGTTTGTTTGATAGATCTCAATGAGATAGCAATACTATTGTAATTAAACACATACCACATTTGTGACTTACCTTTATATGGATCTGAAAGATATTCTGCATCTGCATATCCAAGCAATTGTTGCTTTGATTCCCTTGAGTAAAATAGACCTATACTAGTAATTCCGCAAAGATAACGCAATATATGTTTGACACCATTCCAATGTCTTCGAGTTGGAATAGAACTATATATTGCTAATAAATTGACAGAAAAAACAATATTTGGACGTATACAATTTGCAAGATATTTAAGTGTACCAATAGCACTAAGATATGGTACTTCAGGATCAAGTAATTTTTCATCCTTTTTTGCAAAGACGAAATGGGTCCTTCTTCACATCAAGTGATCGAACAACCATTGGAGAACTTAAAGGATGCGCTTTATCCATATAAAAACGCTTCAAAACTTTCTTAATGTATGTTGATTGATGTACTAAAACTCCATTTTGAAAATGCTCGATCTTTAGGCCGAGATAAAATTTTGTTTTTCCAAGATCTTTCATATCAAATTTTCTTTTTCAAGTAATTTGTTGTTCTTGTGAGCTCTTCAGGAGTTCCAACAAGATTTAAGTCATCAACATACACTGCAATAATTGCAAATCCGGTTTCTGATTTCTTAATGAAGATGCATGGGCATATAGGGTTATTCATATACCCTTATTTTAGCAAGTATTCGCTAAGGCGATTGTACCACATGCATCCAGAGTGCTTTAATCTATACAAGGATCGTTGTAACTTGATTGAGTACATGCTACGATGCTTTGTATAGTTTGCTTCAAGCAATTTAAATCCTTCAGGGATTTTCATGTATATATCATTATCCATGGATCCATATAAATATGTTGTAATAACATTCATGAGACGCATATATTGTCCTTCTGGGACTGCCAAACTAATTAAGAAATTATATGTGATTGCATTTATGATAGGAGAGAATGTTTTCTCATAGTCAATACCAGGTTTCTGTGAGAAACCTTGTGCTACTAATCGCACTTTATATCTTATGATTTCATTATTCTCATTGTGTTTTCGTACAAATACCCATTTGTACCAAACAGGCTTTACATCTTCAGGTGTTTGGACTACAGGTCCAAAAACTTCTCATTTTGTTAATGACTTTAACTTTGCCTGTATAACTTTTTTTCATTTTGGCCAATCATTTCTATGTCAACATTTTTCCACATTTCATGGTTCAAGATCTTCATCATTTCTTATGGAGGCCACTTGGAAAGTGAAAATAATATTATTTCGATCCCATTTTTCTCCCGTGTATACATAACTTATTGAGATCTCACAATTTTCAGGTACCTATGCCCCTTCAGGGGCTTTTCGTTTAATATGTGCCTCTTCAGCGGCTTCTTGCTCAATATGTGCCTCTTTAGGGGCTTCTTGTTCAATATGTGCCTCTTCAAGGGCTTTTTGTTCAATATGTGTCTCTTCAGGGGCTTCTGCATTATTTGTGTCTTTTCTAGGGCTATAGATTTATCAATTTTAAACTGATCAATTATTTTTTATGACCTTTTTTAGAGTGCCAAGTTTTTCTTGGGTTCTCCTCTTCCAGGGAGTTACATTTTTTGAGCCGACAGGTCTACCACGCTTCAAGCGTATCTTGATTCATTTGTTAACTATCCTACAAGGATATCAATTCGTGTTGGAGTATTTGCAGTCAGGATATATGACTTTGTCACTTTCTTTGTATCAATGAGTGCATTTGGTAATTGATTTGCAAGATTTTGCAAATGATGATCTTTTGAACTTCTATTTCACATTGATTTGTATGAGGATCAAGATGAGTCAAAGTCAATGCATTCCAAATAATTTCACGTCGTTCTTCTGGAACTGGCTCTTCTACCCCTAACGGCAAGAAAATTGTCTCATTAAAATGATAATCTGCACAACATGTCATTCTACCTTTTAAGTGTATACGTAGACTAGTCACTAATTAAAAACTTCTGGTTTTGTAATGTACATCCATATGACCTTTTACCCCGGGAGACCAAGTTGGTCTTACAAGATTCTTCTGGATCTAGTATCGTATAAAGTGTCATTCATATGGAATCAAATACTACTAATGACATAGTATAAGCTCTTCTGGAGCCTTTAATCAGGTTTCTATCACCTGATATAGTATTAACATTGTTTGCCATCAATGTTGTGCAATTAATGAGACAAGAGTTTCATCTAAGTAACAAGTCATAAAACATTGTCATAAAGACCTCGTCTTTATAGAGTTGAAGAAATATTATCATAGAGAAAGAGTTAAAATCAATGGAAAAATATTAGTCATTGATGATGACTTAATAAGTTGTATAAAAGTAACGAGAGCATATACAATGCAATAAAACAAATATGAAAAGATAATTTAAATTTATATATTTCTTAAATATCTCACACATTTGATTTTGTAAGTATGAAGCAATTTATACATGAAATAACTAGGAAGTATTTCAATAATCAAACTAATTGTAGTGATGGATCAAGGTATGAGAGAGATCCATGTATCTTCAAGTATAAATAAAGAAAAGAATTTAAATGATAAATAATAAAATTTGAAATAAACTATAAAAGATGAACAATAAACAATGTGTTCAAATATGATAACAAAATAAACCTATTTGCAAAGAATTAAATAAAAACATAACGTTTAATCATAACAAACATTTCCATCACCAATTAGATGGTCAATTTTCCCATTAGGATTCTCAAAGAAATCCGAAACATCTAAATGGATTAGATCCACTTGGCCATCACTATCAATGAAGTTCATTTCAACTTCCATTCCTTTATTGATGTTTGGTAAAGGTCGACCAAATGTTTGGGCGTAGGACAGGTACGCGACCAATGCCCCTTCATACAACATCTATAACACTTATTCTCATGGTTCTTAGGAGGTTTGTCTTGTAAACACTTCCCATTTTCTTGTTTTACCTCAGTATTATTCCACTTTTAGTGGTGCAATGAGGCTTTCCTTTTCTAAGAATTTGATGAATTATTACTATAAGAACCATGGTATAGGGGATTTCTTCCATAACCACGACCACATTCTCGTCATCGTCCACGAGTTTGGGATAATATTGCATTCACTTCAGGGAATGATTTAGATCTAGTTGGACGAGACTAGTGATTTCTCATCAAAAGCTCATTTTTTGTTAAACCTTCATGGAGATGATGATGAAGGAAAATCAGTGTTTTTGCACAATCCTGCAGGGATATTTGATTTCCTTCTTTGATCATAACTCCAAGATTCATTGACAATTTTGTTTTGTATAACTTCTAGTTATACAAGAGAATTAGAAATTGTATGCATAGCTTTTGGCTATGAAACAATTGTAAATAAAAATTGTTTTCCATAATTCCTATTGTGAAAAATAAGTGAGTACGAAATAAAAATAAAAAACCAATATTTTTCATAACTTTGAGTTATGATTATTTTGTCAAAAAAAGAAAATATGCAAATTTGTACATAGCTTTAGGCTATAAACTATTTATGTATAACTTCTAGTTACACAATATAATTAAAAGAAATTAAAGAATTTAAAAGTTAATATCTTTTATAGCTTCAGGCTATGATTATTTTGTCAAAATAAGAAAATATTTAAATTTGTACATAGCTTTAGGCTATGAACTGTTTTTTTTTTTTTTTACATAAATTTGTGTATAACTTCAGACTATGAACTATTCATTAGGTAGATTTGTACATAGCTTCAGGCTATGAACATTTATTTATTTATTTATTTTATAACTTTTGGCTATAATATTGTTTGGTATAACTTCTAGTTATACCGTATAATTAAAAATAAATAATTAGGGATCATATACATAACTGGTCATGTATTTGTAATTTTATAATTTTCCCCATAACTTTTGGTTATAGGGATTGCACACATTTTTCATAACTTCTAGTTATGAATTTACCCCATAATTTGTAATTTATCTTATAACTTATAGTTATAGAGATTGTATATATTTTTCATAACTTCTGGTTATGAATTTACCATATTTATAATTTATCCCATAACTTTTGGTTATAGGGATTGTACATATTTTTCATAACTTTTGGTTATGAATTTACTCTATAATTTATAATTTATCTCATAACTTCTTGTTATAAGGATTATACATATTTATGCATTCGAATAAAATAAGTGAAAATAGAGAGTTAAAGAGTGACAAAGTAGAAAATCATGATATAAGTTTATCACATACCTTTTCGTGAGAAAGAAGAGAGAAGAATCTTTCTATTTCTCTTAATAGAGAAAAAATTTTCTATTTATTTTGTACAGACTATTCATGCTGATAAGATGTTGTAAAATTATAAAGTGAAAAGAAAAGAAAACAAGAAAGAGAAATTAGAATGTAGGAAAATAATAAAATAGATTTTCATTAGAGGTATCTCCCTTTTATAGGGAGTCACAAAGAGATATACATCAATATGGATTATCATCCACAAGTTCCCATAATCTGATAAATTCTCATATTTTATAACATATATAAATTAATTTTATATATTAAATAATATAATATAAAAAAAATTATTTATAAAGTTCAAATATTTTAATCATGAATATTGTTAAACATAACAAAAATTTTATTTTTTTAAATAGAAAATATTTAAATGTGATATAATTTATATTTTAAACATTGAAAATAATATATAATTTATATTATTTTTTATTTATTTCATAAATTAAATATAAATATAATATAATATAATTTAAAATATCATGTCCATAGGATATGTATATCCAAAGATATGGTATTGGAAATCATATCTTAGGATATGCTATCTAATAAGATATAATATCTTAAAAAATATAAATATATATCCTATATATATTTATATATATATATATATATATATATACTAAATAACCTTAAAAAAATTAGTATAAAATTCCAAACATCCAGCCAACCAAATGTAATGAAATGGTTTGCCTAAAATTTAAAACAAATGTTTATCATAATATAATATTAAGGTTATTTGATTAAAATGAATGAAATCATCCTCTTTTTTCAAATTTAACCCTCAACTTTTTTTAACCCTAAATAATATCCTTTTTGTACAAAAATGCCCTTATTTCTTTTTCTTTTTTTTAGCAAAACATTTTCTTTTAAAATACACATGTAAATAATCAATATGTAGAGGACATTTATGTCAAAATATGAGATTTTTTTTTATCCTTCTGTTAATATCTTTTATAATAACACACATAGGAGGCCAGATTTTATAATAATATCTTTTATCTTTAGTTATTTAATATAATAAAATTAAAATTCTAAATAAATTCTAACGGAGAATTAATTTTTCATTAAAGGGTAGAGTAGAAATGTATTTATTTAAATGATTTTGATAAATAAAAAAAAAGATGATGATGAAATAAATTAGGTAAATATATCATTTTTATTTATTATATCACTTTATGGTATATAAGAAATTTTTATTTTGTTACAATCTTTTATTTTATAAATTATTTTTATTGATTTTCTTATTATATATTACTAAAAAATATTATATTTAATTGTTGTAAAGTTTGATTAAAAAAAATTTGGAAAAGCTTAATAGAAGAAAAGAGAATAGTGAATAAAACTTCTTTTAATCGGTTATCAATAAATAAAATAAAATCATTAACGAACAAAGTTTTTAAAATTTTCTTATTTCTTCTTTAAGAAAATATGAAAGCGATGTTTAAAATTTTTTTATAATACTTTATTTCATATATTTTTTCTATCTCATTTTTCATGTCATTGAAATGAAGTGGAATTTTTCTTACTATTTTTTTTGCCTTTTCTAACATTTTACGAGGAAACCAATATACCCAAATAGTTTTCATTATTTTTAAGATCAAGTTAAATTTGATATAATCGAGTAAATCTATATATAATTCATTTAATATTTATAACTAAATTATGTTTATTAAGATGGAAAACATAGTAATAAAAGTTATGGATTTATGAGAAGTATACTAAATCTTTTTTTTTTAAATAATAATTAATTAAATAGTAATTAAAATATTATAAAACATCCAACACCATAAGTACTAATTAAAGAAATAATATAAACATTTTTTATATGCTTGAAATGCTTTATCACGAGGATTAGGTTTTATCATAATTATAACAATTTTAATATTCTCTTTCAATTTTTGTAGTTTTCTTTTATTCATATCTTTTTGCTTCCCGAAATTTCTCGATCAAAAAAAGAAATGGCCAATTTTTTTTTCTAACAATGCAAACTTATAAAAAAATCCTAAAAAATTGATTTAGATATAATGTTTATTTTTTAAAACCTATCATAATTTAATTAATTTAAAAACTAATATTCCATGATGATATAATTTTTCCTCTCTTAAAAAGTGATCATATATATTCATGTACATCCTCTTTAACAAATTATTTATTTATTTAAACTATTTAATAGATTCTTTATGCATTTATATATTTATTATTGTATAATTTTTATTTTACTAAAGTCGAAAGTTTTTCTTAGCGATATTAAGAATCATAATTTATTTATGTGTTATTTATATATATAATTATAAAAGTTATTTTTTTTTCAATCGTTATCAATTTATTTTGTATTTCACTTTAAAAAAATCATTCCCCTATTCCATTATTAGTCTAAAAAAGAATCCCATCCATTCCCCTTAAATGCATGTTGCCATCCATAAGATGTAAAATTTAAGATCAACATCCATAAGGCTTCCAAAATGAAAATAAATAGAGGTGATTCGTCCTCAATTAGTGTATCTTTGATTTAGTCATCAGACGGGAGTTATCAACAAAATTTATAAACCTATTTCACCATATACTAAGATAGCATAGCTAGCATAGCATAGTGGTTCTAAGATCGTTCACTGGGATGAGTTTTCATTTCACACCTGATATTAGTTTAAAGAATTGGATTGATGTTTTTTCTTTTCTAAGTTAGTTTTAAAAGAAAACATAATCTTTGGTTGGAAAAGGTTGGTTTTAAGCTAACAAAAAAAAAATAGTAATTGATTTTAATTACAAAGAAAATGGTTTCTTGAAGTTTCAGGTCACTAGGTTCAGGCCCCTTATACAAAAGTGGAGATTCCGGATCTTTCCTTGCATTGGGGATTTAACCTATAGTTATCCTCCCAACCGGTGTGTTACAGTTGCTTCTCATTAATGGTTTCAACGCTAAATCCCTCTCACTGATACATCTTGCAATGGCTCGTACCTCTTACCTAGCATTTGCCATTCAAGGTGATCCTTAACCTTGGATTACACTTCAAAAGCTCGCAGGAGATAACTAATGGATGTCTCCAGGGAGTCCAAAAGCTTACCAAGTGTTGGCTATTCTAAGTAATCCTACCTTTAAACCACCTACCAGAGGCTCTCAAGAGATAACTAATGGATCTCTATGGATTGAGTCTGAAAAGCTTACCAAGTGTTGGCCCAGGTGATTATAAGGGATTTTAAGTTAACTAAAATTATAAAAACCATTAACGGGTCACAACTTCCTCTTCATTAAAAACTGAAACAAGGAAAACTCCCACTTTTGTAGTTGGGTCCCTTACCTAGCTTTCTTTCATCTAAGAGATATAAAGTCTAGCCACTCATCCTCTGAGAAAACATCTTCAGAGGTTATTTGGCTAGAAAGAAAAATACAATCAAAATGAGTAGGTAAGGTAGAGCAAAGCTCTGTATATTTCTTACTAAAAAATGTACAAGTGATCCCCTCTCGAATTTCTTCCGAGATTCAAAGATATGAGAGATATATTACAAGGAGATATCTTAAGATATATAAAGAGAGATATTTTTAACCTCTTAATTAGATATCCTAAATATCTTTGTAGACCCCCATTTTGGGAGTCATTCTGCAGTTTGCTTTTATCCAGGTGTCGCGCTCCTAAGCACCCACGTGTCAATCCCTGATTGGCCATCATGGAATCAGAGTAGTGCTTTTGAAGGCCAATCCGGGGTCGACACGTGTCATCATGGAATCAAACAAAAATCGTTTTGGCTGTTATTTGAGGGAGAAAAACCAGCTACATGGGGGGTCGTCTGGCTGTTGGAGGAGTGTTTTTTGGAAGGCTGCAGAGTAGTGGGGTTGGAAAGTGGTAGAAAAATCAGGAGTGAGTGGGAGGGGCAGAGCTTTGTTTTGGTGATTTTCGGTAGAGAAAAAGGAAAAAGGGGGGCTCTGTTAAAGAAAAGAGAGGAGAGCTGGAAGTTGCAGGGAGAGGTGAGCTTAAAGGAGACATTTCGGGTCACAGTGAGGGAATGAGAGAGCTGTGTATTTGGAGAGTAGAAGAGGTGCTGCTGTCTCGTGAGTTTTGTTGATTTTTTTAGAAGGGAACTTGAGGTGCTTGTGGCAGAACGGAGCCTTACTGGAGAAGGACACTCTTAGGTATGAAGGCAACAAGTTTATTGTTTGGTTTAGATCCTTGTTATCCCTCTGCATTGCTTGTTGATATTTGGATATTTATTGTTTTGCTTGGGGTGGATATTGAAGGCCACTGGTTTGTTTGTTGATATATATGCCTGCACTTGTGTGGATTCGCTCATTTTTTTTAATTTGCTCTGTTCCTGTTATGGTTCTGAAATGTTCAAGAATCATACATGCATTTGATGTGTCTTACTCACCTGCTCGGAGGATTCACTGATGACCCGTGAAGTGAATTTTCTGAGGTTTTCTTTGTTCACTCATTTCCATTTATGCTCTGTTTTACCACCTTCCCCTGTTCCTGGTATCTATCCGCGCCATGTATCAATTTTTCCCATCTATGCTCGAAGAGGTGAGTTTAATTTGTTGAGGATCACGTTTGCCCTGACCATTTTAATCGAGATGCTTCCGGAAAAGGTTCAGATTGAAGAAGAAGGTTAGTTCCGGTGGTTTCACGGAAATAATATTCCATGATAATGGTGATTCTAAACTGAAGTAATTGTGAAGATTCACTCAGGATCACTTTGATCTGAGCTTCATCATCACTCATCCTATTTCTGACTGTGTTCCCTTCACCGCGTTTGGTGTTTGTTTGGATCATAACTATGAGAGAAGAGGTTGATCGATGTAAGGATGAACGCTAAAGGGGAGGTCTCTGGATCATTATGTTGCAAACAAAGACTTTGATAAAGCAGTAAGCGGAATCAGAGAAATGTCACAAGTAAATAAAACTGAGGAAGCAGAGAAAATACTGGTCATTCTTTAGAAAGCAGATCTGTACAATGGTAGCTTTTGAGTGCATCAGTTACTAAGGAGAGCAGCATGATGTTCATTCAAAATTTCGTTGAAAGTGAGAAGTGTTGGTATTCGGCTGGCTTTTTACCTCATTAAGTCAATATGAAAACCTTCAATGCATTTTCTGGGTGCTTTGTCCAGTGTTTTGGAGGGTCATTATTGGATGCTTTCCCCCTGAGGATTGGATGTCTATTATACGGGGTAACGGGACTTCATGGGGTTGGATTAACAGCAGATCAATCCCGGCAAGGAGCCACCTCAAGCATGGAGTGTGTTGCCCCGCGCTAATGACAGTAACATGGGCGCCCCATTTTTTTTAGAAAATTCATCACCGTGTCAACTTGCATACTCCCATTAAAATCTTTCAAACCCATTCCATGCTAGTCACTTTCTCTCACTATCTCTTCCTAAACCCATTTTTTTTCCTAAGCCTTCACATTCATCCCGCCACCTTTTCTCTCTCATCATCCATCTTACCCATTGTTTTCTTCACCACCCACCTTCATTATCTCACACCCATACATACCATTAAATCATCCAATACCCATCCTTTCCACCGTGGCCGCATGTGTTCTCTCTGTTAAAAAATATTTCCACTTCCGGTTTTGAGAAAGCCTCCACAATCATTTCTCGCAAACATGGAAGATTATATAAGAGAAGCATCAAGGATGGGTTCTGTTCCGAATGAGCCATTGCTGCAGTTGACACATAAATCCGAAGATGCTCCTCCTTCTGAAGACTCAAGATTACTCAGTGATGAGGAACCCATCAAGGGATGACCTTGTCTACACAGCCTGGAAACCATGGGTTGCAGTTGGAATGAGAAATGTTGACTATAAGTGGGCTCGGCATTTTGAAGTTGATCTTTCAGCTTTCAGAAATATCCTGGACATTGGCAAAGAGAGGATGATTGTCAGATGTGAACCCCTAGTCAACACGGGGCAGATTAGCAGAGTTAGTGTCCCAATGAATCCTGCCTTTGTTGTGGTTGCTGAGCTTGATGTTCTTATTGGTGGCCTCATCAATGGCTATGGAATTGAAGGAAGCTCTCACAGTTATGGCCTATTCTCTGACACTGTTGTGGCTTATGAAATCATTTTGGCTGATGGGCAGCTAGTTAAAGCACAGCAATATACAGAAGAAGATGGAGAGAAGGAATTTAGCTGCCCTCGAACGAGCCGCCGGCGGCGAAACGCCTTCTACCTCACCACCATATCCCCACCTTTGGATACCCACTTTTTGGAATATACACAGCTCCGCTTCCCCCTCTTCAACATTGTGCTTCGAAGCTTATTACCCATTCTGATGATACTGAAACTGTTGTTAAGGCACGGCTCTGTGTATACAATGCAACGAGTTTGTCTGTGGATGGCTTCTACCGCAGTCGGGGAAAGTTTGCTAGAGTTTGATCTTCCTGGAGGAATCCCAGAATCCTGTTCAAAGCTGCCTCAAGCTTTGAATCTAGATTATCATGAGAACAAACAGTCTGCTGCAGCACTTCAAGTTAGACTTGTGAAACTGCAGGAAGAAAATTTGTCGGCTATGAATACAGATCCATGGTACTTGGCTTACCACTATTCACAACCTCCACTTGTTGAAAGATTGGCTGCACTTGGTGAACCCGACAAGAAAGAAGATTAAAGGGATAAGGCCTCAATGCAGACAGTGAAAGCTAATTTCATATTTCAATCTGGGGCGTTGCAAGACTTAGTTCACATGTATTCATGGGGTGAGAAGTGGAGAGAGAATGGATTCTACAAAAGCTACAGGAGACCGCACTTTCCGCATGGCCACCTAGGACATACAGCCTTTGACCATGTGCCACCACCTTTTACTCCCTCATTCTCTGTTTTAATAATTGTTCCTAATCCCATTTTGCAAGCATTTTCTAAAAAAATCTGATTTTCAAATAATCTCCATTTTCTCATCTTTCATCCTTAGAATTTTCAGGAACACCTAAGAGTCTCAATTTCAATAAAATTTGACCGCCATTTTCTTTTCGGCGAGCCACTTTTGCATTTTCTTTGTTTTTAAAAATGTTTTAAAAATAAGCAGGAATTAAATTCCGTAATTCCAAGTGATGGAATTTATGGAATTGATTCATGTAAAATAAAAGGGCTTTGGTGGGGGCCCCACATCAAAATTTTGAAAATGAATTTGAGTGAATTGAAGTGTGACATTTGATGGTTTATTACTTGGTTTAGTGACACATGTGCTATATTTTAATATTCATTGCGCACTAACTCTATTTCATTGATAGCGCATGGGTGACTGGAGGTCCAGGTATGCACTCATTCTCGTTCTGATCATTCTATTTGCATATTCTGATCACCCTATTGTGCATGATCGATTTAAGTGTTCATTGATTTTCTTATTGACTGCCACGTTAGCTTCATCTCATTAGTAGAGACCCGACTTTAGGGACCTAGAGGGGTGCTACGGCCTCTACCGTACCTTCCCGATAGGTAACCTGACCCCCGAACCTGATCCGGTTTTTCGTAGATCGCCTTTTCCAAAATAAGGAGTCACACTTAGGGTTTTTCTTTCTTATTTTGTTTACCCTTTAAAAATAAAACAAAAATAAGTGGCGACTCCAAGTCATTTTTGAATAAATAAAATTCAATATTTTCAAATAAAAATCGAGTTTCACCATCGAGTGGGAAACGCGTTCGAGCGATCGAAATGCGGGGTCCACAATCTTAAAAGATCTTCAACTGATTACAATGAGAGAATAGATAATTACACCAAATATCTTAAGGTAAAAATCTAACGGAGTCAGTGTAAAATATCTTAATATTACATTTCGCATGTGATGTATGGTGCTGCGAAAATTTCGCATGAGGAAAAGGTGATGCAAAAATTTTCCCATCTGAGAAAGGTGGCTGCGAAAATTTCGCATGAGGAATGGTGATGCGAAATTTTCGCATCAAAGAAAGGGTGATGCGAAATTCCTTTTCAGCTTGGTACAGTTGCCTTCAAATGGCTATAACTTCTTCGTTTTAGCTCCGATTTGCACTCCGTTTGAAGCATTGGACTCTTGACTTCCCGAGCTTCGAAATGATATATAGTATGTATACAATAGACTCCAGGAAATGCTCTAAATTTGCCTTGAAGCTGCTGTCCTTTTGAATTTCGCATAGCATGTGAAGATTTTGCATAGCCATGCGAAATTGCTTCATGTTGGATTTCTTTCTCTTATTCTCTTCCTTACATATCTTGATTGGCTTGGAAGCTTATTCCCAAGGGTTGCACAAAATTCTCCCTCGTTCTTGGCTTGCTTCAATGATCAAAAAGCTACCAAAAATACCAAAACTAGCCAAAAATTGATAAAAAACATTTGCAAGGGTCTTTAATGTGTCAATTGAGTTAAAATGTATTAATTACTACTCAAAAGTGTTTAAAATAATTTATAACAAGTTATAAAAATGCACTTTTTGAGTAGTAATCAAGAGGATTAACACCTGATAAATCTATTATAGATACTCATTGACAAAAAACAAATTTCTTAAAGATTATATTTAAAACATAAAATTTTAATTAATAAGTACTATTAATTTTATTTTAAAAATTATTATGCAATCAATTATATGAAAAGCATTTTTCAATCAAGAATTATTTTAAATTAGTTATTGAAATAAATAAAAAAGAATAAAAGGTAATATTTGAATTAATAAATATCTAAATTTTGTAAACCATCATTTTTAAGTTATGGTTATTGTGAAAAAACTAATTGTCTTTTTTATTTGAATAAGAATTTTACACACACACACACACATATATATATATTTTCCTTTTTGAAATATCAATAAAAAATTGAATTTAAATTTGATAAGTCTTATTTTCCATCTGCAATAATTTATTATCTTTTATGTTCCTTTAGAAGTTAAGAGATAATTTATTTTTTCTTTTACCCTTTTAAAAAACATGATGAAGATAACGTAGGGCTCTCTTTTATTAGTTGCTATTTTTGTTTAGAGTAGTAATAAATCAACAATCTTGCTATTTAAAGACATGATGAACATAACGTAGGGCTCTCTTTATCAGTTATTATTTTTGTTTAGAGTAGTAATAAATCAATGATCTTGCTATTTTTGTTTAGTTGCTATCTTGAAGATTGTTTAAATTTAATGAATAAAAGAAGTAGATATTAAAATAAAGTGCAAATCTAGGGCATCTATAAAAAGGGCATAGACCAAGAGAGAAGAAGGTTTACTCTCAAGTACTCTCCTTCTCAACTCTGGAATTCCATTTGGGATTTGGAAGATTTTTCAGACAAATCACAAGGTATGGTAATTTAATTAGCACCAATATCTCAATTAAGTATCAATGGTATTTAATATCTTTAATTAAATTTTAATGGTTCAAAAAGATGGGTGAGAGTGACCTTATATATAAGTTATCATCAACATTTTGTGTGATGAAAAAAGACCACAAAAGTTGTGACGAATTGTATCATCACTTTTGTGTAAAGAATACAAAGGTTGTGACAGGATGGATCATCACTTTTTGTAAGTAACGCATGGGACATGAAGTGATTTGGGTGATTCTAACATGACCTTCATAGCATTAAAGCCTCCACAATCTCTATGCCTCTTGCTTCAAATTCCGTGAGAACTCCATTTTCAGTACAACAATATTTGTGACCCTTGGAAGGTTTTAGTAAGATCACAACGTTTATTTTCTTTTTCTTCACCTTTCACTTCTCTTAATTTTAATACTTGCATTGATGTACACAATTTTTACAAATAATCAGCCATTCCTTATCTTTTATACTAAATTTTTTGCCATGATCATATATTTCTAAAATTTTATGCTCTCTTGGCATTGAAAAGATTAAATGTTTCTAGCTCGCTGGAATTTATTCATAAAATTTCCCTTTAATAACTTGATAAAACAATAACTTTTAAATCCTTATTTGATTCATAAAGCCCTAATTTCTCCTTCCTCCTAATAAGTCTTAAAAATCAAACCCCCAAACCATCTGTTATTTGATTATAGACAGTTTCCTTTGTTTGGTGGGCAAAATTTTCAGAGGAATGCAACATTAAAACTTTCTAGGAGGTTACTCCTTCCACAACTCTTGCCCAAATATTCTTAACTTCAGTTTTGATGGGCTCTAATGAATTAGTCTTAATAGGAATAAGGTGGTGTGGGGACAATTTGTTGCGTACGTTGTTATCTTCTTTATTTGCTTTAGCTCTTTCTAAGGATGCGTGGGTGGAGGATGTTTGGAATTTTTCAGCTAAAAGGGCGAGGAGGTTGGAATCCTTGTCTCTCTAGACCTTTTAATGATTGGGAGATAGATTGTGTGGAGAGATTTTTGGTTTGTTTGCAGGGTCAAAGAGCATGTAGGGATGTGGAAGACACATTGCTTTGGTCAGTGTCAAAGAGTGACAAGTTTATAGTTAAGACCCTTTACAATGTTTTGGAACCCAACATTGGCGGGTATTTTCCAATGAACGACATTTGGCTTTCTTGAGTCCAACCTAGAGTTGTTTTGTTTTTTTTTTGCGTGGAAGGTAGTGTACATGGGGTAAAGTTCTAACTTTGGATCAAATTCAGAGATGAGGTTGGTCTTTAGCAAATAGGTGTTACTTGTGCCTTACATGTGAAGAATTTATAGATCATTTGCTTCTCCATTGTGAAAAGATAAGAGTTTTATGGGAACTATTTTTTGTGTTTTTTGGAGTGTCTTTGGTGCTATCTTTATCAGTTAGAGATACGCTACTGGGATGACATAGGTTTTTTGTGGGTAAAAAGTGTAAGAAGGTTTGACGAGCAAGCCTTTTGTGTTTATTTTAGATGGTTTGAAAGGCAAAAAAACAACATTGCGTTCAATAATGAGATTTTTGTTGTCAAAAAACTGAAATGAGATTTTGTTTACTTTCTGTGGTCAAAATCTATGTTGTTTACAAATGTTTGTCCAGCTAACTTTAGTAAGTTTTTTTTTGAATGGTTGGGTACATGCTAGGGTTCTTCTTTTATTTTCTCTTGTTTGAGCCTTGGTGGTGAAGGAAGGTTTCTCTCTTATGTACCTTGGGCCACTCTTTTGGCTACTCTTTTGAATTTAATTTAAGTGTTTATTTATAATAAAAAAATATGCAATATTATAGGCTATCCTACAGTGTCGCAACTTTCTTATCATTTTTGCAGCATGAGATTAGATATAACTGGATGAATTGACTGATTCATTTTGATTCTCCAAATTTGTTTTTATTGATAATTTTGTTTTCTTAATCCTTGTGAGATATGTTTTCTCTCTCTCTCTCTTCCTTGCAAGAAATGTCCTATGATTTTTCTGTATGTTTTTTTCTTGATCTTTATTGCACTAAGAATATCATATATGTTATCAGTTTTTGACTTGCATTCATCATATACATGTGTACATTTGTCATACTTCTGCAAACAGGTCATTCCTTTTACAAGGGGAAGTGCATTAGACCAACCTCCTCCCGATTTTAAAGAAAGAAAGTATACATGTCGTATATGAAGAAAAAATGACAACAAGACGCAAAGACACAAAAACCCACTATAGCACCCTATCGTGAGACTACCCAATCCACAAAATCTAACAATGATAAAGATCCACAAAACCTTGACCACTATGGAGAGATTAAGAAAATGTTGGAGACATGCTTTTGAAAGATGATAAAAATAAGCTTCAAAGTTCATTGAGTTCATATGTCCATTTGATTACGAAAGTGAGATGAATAAGGTTTCAATTGTGAATGAAAATTTGAAGTCATAAAAAAATTTTTATAGCCATGATACTAAGTTCTATGTGATAGACAAAAATATTTGTGAAGACAGAGATATAGAGTATTAATAAGGCAACTATCATATCTCAATGTGATCAAGAAGAAACAATAGTTTTTGAACCATATCATTCATCTGTCCTTAATTTTCTGTTAATACCTGGCTATGTGGCACAAATCCTAGTGATTAAGGATTCAACATATTGGAATATAGAAGTATAGATCATATTTCATATTTAATTATACATTTTAAAATGCAAGAAAAAATGTCAAATACTTGCAAGAAACAAAAATCAATGTGTTGGTACCTTAGTATTTATACATGTATCTTCTGTCACGAGAACTTGTCTAGGTGTTGCAATGGTGGCATATTTTGATGGTGTTATCAACACAAAATGAGTGGTATCTGACTGTCACATGTATCCAAGTGTTGGATATGGTTAAAACCTTATTCTCGAACTCTAGCAGCACCTTCCATTTCTTGGGGACATAAACAATTGATGGAAGTTTAAGAAGTACAAGAAAGCTTAAAACCATGGTGTTGGGACATGAATGTAATTCCTCACCATATATATGATATATTGACATTTTAGAACTTTAGTAGTTCTTCCTATGCTGTTGACAATGATCGTTATGTTTGAATGGAACAAAAACATTTTCCTCCAAAATGGAACACTTCTGAAGATGTCATCGAAGTTCCTTCAAAGTTTTGCTGAATTATAGGAATATGGCGCTATGTTATTATTGTTTGTCTTGCAATAGTTTATTATAATTTGTTTTTCCATTTTCTTTTTTCTTCTACATTTTTCAAATTTTGTGTGCATAATAGCCTTCCTTAGTGGGGATATGGTGCTATGTTATTGTTATTTGTCTTGCAATAGTTTATTGGAATTTGTTTTTCCTTTTTCTCTCTTCTCGTTATTTTTTTCTTAATACAAGGCCAAAAAACATGCTTATTAGCCTACTGATATAATAGTGGTATGTTAGAAATAAAGAACATAAATTCAAGAACATGTGTCAACTTGATGTTGATGGTTGTACTTGCTTTAATTAAAGTGTTATTGCTGAGATTGATGGTGCGAACAATCATAGGGTGTTGATTCTGTTATGAGGTTGTTCATAACATTAATTTTAGTATGTACTTGATGCCAATGATAATGGAATAAACAATGGTTGTGTTGGTGGAGGAGATAATTTTATTGGTGGTGTTATAAATACAAAAGTTGTGATGTCGTTGATGGAAGTGGTGATGGTGGTGTTATAAATACTTAATTGAGATATTGAAGCCTATCCTTGTACTGTTTGGGATGCACGATGCATATGATAAACCTATATTGTGTTGCTCTTGCAATGATAATTTTGTCATATTATATGAATTATCATCGTGAGTGCATTACCCATATACTAATATTGATTTTTTTCACATTCGCATATGGTCATAATTGATTTAATTTAATCTTATATGATCCGTCTATTGATGTAGGTTTACTAAGAGAGGAATGATCTTATAAGAGAAGCATGCGTAGATCCTGCTCAAACCAAAACAATGCATGCTTAGCCTAAAATCATGCCAAATATTCTGTCATTCAATTCTATATTTGGTGTTGTTTCTAAATTTGAATTATATAGTTGTATATTGTAACAGTCGCATAGATTTAGGCTTATTGTGTATATGTTTCCTAAACTAGCTTCTCAATCACTCTCTATATAACATAGAGTTTCTATCAATAAAATGTGTGGGAAATTCTTCATTGAAACTATGGAAATATTTGTTCCTCTATATGGTATCAGAGCGAGTTGATCTCAAATGAGCCATCGATCCAAGTTATCACCATGTCTTCCTTCTCTAATCAAATTCCAAACTTTAATCTCAATACTCAACCTCCTTCTGTAGCTAATAAACCCCTAATTGCTCTCAATATCACAATCCAAATCAATGAAAAATTAACTCCCTCCACCTTTCCTCAATGGCGTGCTCAATTTAAAGCACTCCTTATTGGTTACGATTTACTCGACTATGTCATAGGCACCCTTCGGTGTCCCTCTTCCGCTACTACTCTCGTTGATGAGCTGCGCAAAATCCACTAGGTCTGACAGGATAAACTTATCCTGAGTGCTATTCTAGCCTCCGCATCTCCTTTAATCACATCACTCATTGCTACGACAAAGACTTCCCATGAAGCTTGGAAAAAATTAAAAACTCTATATGCTAGCCGATCAAGAACACGTGCTTTATAGTTAAAGGAGGAACTCACCTTAATCCAGTGAGGAGATCGGTCAATTATAGAATACCTCTATGTTGTAAAAGCCTTGGCTGATGAAATAACCATTATTGATCATTCAATTTTGGATGATTACCTAACCCTTTATGTGTTGAATGGCTTAGGTCCAGATTTTCGGGAGATTGTTGCGCCTATTCAAGCCCGAAAACCATCACTAGCTTTTGAGGAGTTGCATGATCTTTTGGATTGACACGAGGCATACTTACGATGTTGGAAGTTGCGACGCAGAACCTTGTTATTTCTAAAAATTTCACGAAGATGAAGCAGTTTCCGCAAGAGGGGAGTCACCTGTGGTCGTTCAAGCAAACTAGCTCTCACCGTGGGCCTCAAGGCTCTCAACCAGGCCACAACTCAAATGGAGCCCAGCGTGATGGACATTGCTCCAACTGCAACTTTGGGCAGCCCAACAACTCCAATCGGCGTTACTAGCCCAAATGTCAAATTTGTGACCAATTGGGCCACACAGCAAAGTCTTATCCTCAATTCCATTCACAAAATGCCTCCATCAATTGTGTTGCAACCTCTACTAGCAAAGACAAAAATTGGTTACTTGATTCGACCGCTTCTCATAATATCACGGGTGATCTTTCCAACTTATCTATTCACTCTGAATATGATGGAACTGACGAAGTAATTCTCGATGATGGTTTAGGTTTGGCTGTCTCACACATTGGTTTTTTGGCTTTACACTCTCCTCATCAAACTTTTACATTGCATGATACTCTTTGTGTTCCAAATTTTTGTAGAAATTTAATTTCCGTTTATCATTTCACCAAATAAAACAATGTCTTTGTTGAATTTCACCCTTTTCATTTTCTTGTGAAAGACAAGATCACGGGGGCGATCCTACTAAGAAGAGCATGTAACAATGGCATCTACATTTTTCTGGCATCAATGGTGGCATAAAAAAAGGTTGCTAATGTGCATGAACGGCTCCATTGATGGATGGCACAAGCTTCTTGGGCATCCTTCTACTAAAATTGTCCACCATCTTGTCAAGAATTTTTATTTTCCTATTTCCTTGTACAAAAGTTTTTCTTCATTATATTCTTCATGTTCTATTAATAAAGCACATCAACAACCATTTCGTGTCACTAGTCTCCAAAGTCATGAGCCAGTTGACCTTATTTACACGGATGTGTGGGGTCCCGCTAGTTATACTGGAATTGATGGATCACGATATTACCTTATTTTTGTTGATCATTATACAAAATATATATGGTTTTATCCAATGGTCACAAAAATCCAATGTTTCTAATATTTTCTCGCATTTCAAAAAGTTTGTTGAAACTCGTTTTTAGAAATCTGTCAAAACACTTTACTCCGAAAATGATGGTGAGTTTATCGCTTTAAAATCTTATCTATTATTTCATGGCATAACTCACTACACCACTGCTCCACACGCTCCACAACAAAATGGTGTCTCTAAACGTCGTCACTGTCATCTCATTGAAACGGGGCCTTACACTTATTCATGATGCAAATCTTGCTTTCTCGTATTGACTCTATGCCTTTCAAACAACTTCTTATCTCATAAACAGACAACCAACGCCTCTCATCCAAGGAAAATGACCTTTTGAAGCCTTTTTTGGTCAACCACCCAATTACTTGAAATTAAAAAAAAATGGGTGCATTTGTTACCCCCTCACACGGGCCTATAATTCAAATAAAATGCAACCCAAATCCAAAGTCTGCATTTTTCTCGGTTATTCACCAACCCAAAACGCATACAAATGTTTTGAACCTCAAACAAAAAAATTCTTTCTCTCACGACATGTGTTATTTGATGAAAATCTAACCCATTCCAGTCTATCACAAACCGCGTCTTCCGTGACAACCCAACCCACTCGAGAATCTCACAACTCTTTTTCTCTTTTCTTCTTCAATGCTCAACAGGTTGTCATGTCTCCATCACAGCTGTCCGACGCACCAACCTCATCACTGCCTCCGAAAGGTCCGCCTGCCATTATTGCATCCTCCTCAGGTAATTTCGGACTCTCTGTTTCTTTCCTTCATGATTTTCCTCGAACTGGTTCTTCTTTAAATTTGCAATCACAATCTCATGATTCTTCTCATGATTAGCATCTAGGTCTAGCTAATATTCCCAATTTTCCAACCCCTACTGAAACCAATAATCCTCCCCAACGCACTCATACCACGACCACAAGATCAATGAACCAAATCTTCAAACCTAAACAACTCCACCATGTGTCTAAATATCCTCTTCCCCCGACCATTGAACCAACCAGTGTGAGCCAAGCCATTTCTCAACCTCACTGGTGTGAAGCTATGTCTAATGAGCTTACTGCTCTAATGAAACGTGGGACCTGGGACCTGGTTTTACCACCTTCAAATTGTAAACCCGTGGGCTGTAAATGAGTATTCCAAGTAAAAAGAAACGTTGATAGGTCAGTGGACAAATTCAAAGCCTGTCTAGTTGCTAAGGGCTATAATCAACGTCCTGATGTTGATTACAAAGAAAATTTTAGCCCTGTCATCAAACCAACAACTATTAGAGTTGTCTTATCTATTGCAGTCATGAATGGATGGGTTTTGAGGCAATTGGATATCAACAATGGTTTTGTAAATGGTGAATTATATGAGACTGTGTTTATGACACAACCCCTAGGGTTCAAAGACTTATCCAAACCTAATCATGTTTGCAAGTTAAAAAAAGGCCATCTATGGGCTTAAACAAGCCCCATAGGCTTGGCACACAACACTCAAAAATGTCGTTCTTCAGTTGGGTTTTCACAATTCCAAAGTGGATTCCTCTCTCTTCATTTACAGCCACGGTTCCAATCTTTGTTATTTCCCGGTTTATGCTGATGATCTTGTCATTACAGAGAATAATTCCACACTTGTGGCCACCATTATTAAGCAGTTGGGTGACATGTTTTCCCTCAAGGATATGGTTTCTCTTCATTTTTTTCTTAGGAATTGAAGTAATTCCTACTCGGACATGATTATTTCTCTCACAACATAAATATGTTCGTGAACTTTTAGACCACATTAGTATGAGTAGTGAAAAAGATGTCTCAACGCCTCTCTCTACCACTCAATCTCTTCAACTGGTTGATGGTACTACTGCTGTGGACAGCTCGGAGTTCCGTAGAATCATTGGCAGCCTTCAATATATTTCTTTGACACGTCCAGATATCTCTTTTGCAGTCAACAAACTCTCGTAATTTATGCACAAGTCGACTACAAATCACTGGACAACAACCAAATGGCTCATTCGATACTTAAAACAAACCATTTTTTATGGTATTCAGAACAAAGCCGGAACTCCAGTATTAAGAACATACTCAGATGCAGATTAGGCTGGAAATGTGGACGACCGCACGTCCACCTCTGCTTATATCAGTTTTTTGGGATCTAACCCCATTTCTTGGAGCTCCAAGAAGCAAAGAACTGTTGCAAGATCCTTAACAGAAGCTGAATACCAGACACTAGCAAATGCGGCTTCAAAGACAATGTGGTTGTCCACTCTCTTCAAAGAACTAGCATTTCCAGTCAAAGAATCTTCCCAGCTGTTATGTGACAACCTTGGAGCCACACATCTCAGTTTTAACCCGGTCAATCATTCACGCATGAAACACATTCAAATCGATCTTCACTTTGTGCGTGACTTAGTGAAAAAAGGAAGCATCCAAATCAGTCATGTATATACTCAAGACCAACTAGCTGATTTGTTAACAAAGTCGTTGTCCAAACAACACACAGAATTGTTACGCAACAAGATTGACCTTGCCGATGGAAGCCCTATCTTGCGGGGCGTATAAAGGAAGCATGCGTAGATCCTGCTCAAACCAAAACAGTGCATGCCTAGCCTAAAATCATGCCAAATATTCTGTCATTAAATTCTATATTTGGTGTTGTTTCTAATTTGAATTATATAGCTGTATATTGTAACAATAGCATAGATTTAGCCTTACCGTTGTAATAGTAGCATAGATTTAGCCTTACCGTGTATATGTTTCCTAAACTAGCTTCTCAATCACTCTCTATATAACACAGAGTTTCTATCAATAAAATGTGTGGGAAATTCTTCATTGAAACTACGGCAATATTTGTATCTTTGTAGATCTTTGGTAAGCAAGAAGTTGGAAGAATTCAATCAGGTCCGGGGGGCTTTTCTTCACTGTGATGGGACTGGACAGGTTGCTGTGTGGAAATGGCTTACTCCACGCACTGCTTGAGCAGCTGACACTTCTTTCCCTGTAAATTATTAACTCGAAAAAAAACTACTATCTGCCTTGACACCGCTACATAGGAGTCCATAAATATGCCACATTGACAACTTAGTTAGAAACCAATCCCCACCCCTGTGTGGCTGCAGCCTGCAGTGTAATTGAATTGCGCGGAGTTGCAAGTGCTGGGACACCTGCAAATGAAGTGATTGCTGTTTTAAGGGGTTATTTCCAACTTATACTTGACACACCCAGCACGTACACTAAACCCTGGTTGTAGGTTGAAAATTTGAATTTCTTGGCTTGATTTCTTATCATTATGTTGCAAGATGGATGAAACGCTTAGAGTTGTGTTGGGACACCTTGAATAGAAAAATGAAAAAAAAAAAGGGGGGGGGGGGGAAGGATTTTCTGCCCCGGTGCCCTAAAATCGTCCGGTTTGGGAGTCACCGACTTCAATCTTGATACATGGGTCAGAGAGGGGGATTAAGTAGACCGCTGCTGGTGCTGTACTTATGTAAGCCTTTCCGATTCGGGAGGAAGCCCGTAGGGGACCCTTTAAATCCTAATGCCCTAAGCCCAGAAAGGGTTGGGAGCCATTGGTGGAATCTCGCTACAGGGATCGGATAGAAAGCCAGTATAAGCAGCATTGCATTGCACTCCAGCGGTAAGCAAAAGCAAAAAAAAAAAAAGAAAAAGAAAAAGGTGCGTTCCCGGCCAGCTTATGTGAGGATTCCATGGCGCGATATACAAACGGCATGTAACAGTTGAGGACATACAAATTTGATCCTTACAGCCAGGGGTTAGTCAAAAAAATTAACACTCAAGTAGAGGTTGGAAAGACTTTTATAGAGCAGTGAGCATGAGCAATTGCGGTGTTTCCGCAGGCGGGCTTTTTGCAAGGAAGTTGTACTCAGGTGTGTTGTTGTGCATATATAGGTTAGGTTAGGTTGGGGCAGTAGGTTCCTTTGATACATAGATTATTTAGAAAAGGATTTGTAATTAGTAGGGGTGTCAAAGCTGATCAGTTTAATTTGTTTGTAATATAACCACCATTTATTGAATGAGAATGAGAATGAGAATCACAAGTTGTTCTATTCATCATCCATGTATATCTATATATCTCTCTATTCATTCTAGTGGGCAGTTTTTATCCAAAATATTCTATGTTAATTTGAAGTTTAGTTGTGTTTTTTGAATTAGGGTTATATTATCCCAATATCTTTTACCAACAATATTATAACTTAACTTGCAAACAATCTAGCTATAACAATGTCCATAACCCAAGACATTCCATGACATATAAGTCCAACCAAGAAAGCATATGAAGATGCAACATATCTGCATGCAAATTGTCCGTTGTCACAGGCTTCGAATCAGAATTCCTTCGAACGTAATCCCAGGTCCAAATGCTAATGCCAGTCCCCATTCTTCTCCTCCCTTCCTCTTCAACGCCTCCCTCATGTATTCCATAACATAGAAGATTGTGTTGCTACTCACATTCCCATAGTCCATCAGAGCTCTTCTGCTGCACTCTAGCTTCTCACTTCTCAGCTTCAGAGTGCTCTCTAATCGGTTCAGAATTGCAGGCCCGCCAGGATGAACTGCCCAGAACAAGTCATTGAACTCCACTAATCCGGCTTTCTCCATAAGCTTCTTGCAGAATTCCTCGATGTTTTCTTCAATCTTTGCTGGAAGGTCCCTCCCAAGTTTGAAGTTTATTCCCTCTTCCGATAGTCTTCCATCTATCACATTATGCGTCCCTGGTAAGAACTGTTGAACTGCATGGTTCAGTTCCATGAAAGGGCATTCTTTTCCCGGTATCGGGTCGGTGCCAACGATGACCGCTGCAGCTCCATCCCCGAAAAGTGCAGCCCCAACAAGGTCGTAAGGGCGCTCCTTGTTTGGGGGACGAAAACCAAGTATGGTGGTTTCGGATGTTGTTAATAGGACACGGCTTCCAGGGTTGTTTTCAGCTATGTCTTTGGCCACCCGCAGTCCGGTCACACCCCCATAACAGCCTAGAAAGTATAGCATTATCCGGCCAACGTCGCTCCTTAGGCCAAGCTGGCTGGCAAGGTAAAGGTCACCTCCTGGCAATCGAATTTCGCTGGAGGAGACGTAAACTATGTGAGTTATATCTCCCACTGGCCTTCCCCACTCCTCAATGCAAGCAAGGCTTGCTTCCATTGCCATCTGTAGAACTGCCGGGTTGGCGATTTCAAGCTTTTGTTTGATCGTGGGCGAACCCTCCGTGGCAAGTTCAGGGTACTTCTCTAAGATTTCCTTGGACATGACTGTGTATCTTGTCTTCACAGTAGTTGTTTTACCTAGCAAAATAGAAAGGATCGAAATCAAATATAGAATGCATATATATATTAATAAATGATGAATTCACTGAAACAAACAAACCCTAATGATCATTTTCATGCATAATGTGTAATACTCTATAGTTATTACAAGCCATTTTCATTCAACACAGCACTAAAACAAATTAGCCCTGAGATGTGTTAAAAGTTATTTTGCATACACAAGCGCTCTAGTTTCTCCTTTATGGCCAAGTCTTGGCACTTAGTATCACGAAAGTAGCCCTCCACCAGGCACTCCTGAGGAATGAGTTGGCTAGGAAAAGCCTTGCCCATTGCAAGGACGGTTGCCTTCCCCGGCATGGGAAGGCGTCTAGCTAGTGCAACATCATGCTTGGGAGCCCCGTTCCTCTCCATTTGAGACATATTTGAGGGGTGTGAAGGAAGAAGGGGATGAAGTTGTGGGAAGTTAAAGGTACGAGGGAGTAGGGTGAATATAAATGGAGAGATGGGGATGATGTTGGAGAGAGGTTGGTGTGAAGGAAGAGTAGCATGAATGGAGAGAAATTGCTAGTCTATTAGAGTTTGGTAATACTTTAGTCGTTGCTTTGGAAGTGTGAATGTTTTATAGAGAAACAACAAGCTTTTTCTTTCTTTAGGTAGAAGTGATTAAGTGAACACAACCCAATTCTAACTTACCATCACAAAATTTCATATGTACATACTTGGTTGGGATTTTTCTACAGCCCTGAAAAGTTTGGTACCATATGCAAAAGGGACACCAATCATAAGTGGCCAGGCCCATGTTCTTCATATCTAAACCCTTACATTTTCCATTTGGTAGGGTTTAAGAAATAAGCATAGGCAAACCTATCTGTTGATTTCAAAAAAATATTGAAAACAATAAAAAATAAACACTATACCCATTTGGTTTCTTCCATTTTCATTTCATTTGTAACTTGTTCTCATTCTTAGATTATGTTTCGTTCACTGAAATGACCAAATTCCGAAAAAAAAAAAATTGTTTTCAAGCCATCATATTATTTTTTTAAACATCCAAAATTTATTTTAAAATAATTATTTTTTAATTTCCAATCATTCTTTTCAAGCCATCATATCTGTTCAAAGCATGCCATTGTAGGCTAAGGGCCCAAGAAAAATGCAGCAACTTCATCCATTCAAAACGCTGCCGTTTTTACTGGCTCTAAAGTTTACAATCTTTCCCAATGTAGCAAAACACTGAAGAACTCACACCACAGTATCACACCAACTTTGACTTGTTACCAATACAGACATCAAATTTGGACCAAACCATTGCGTTCTTACTAACCTGATGAACCGAACTCCAGCTGAGATAGTCTTCCTTCTTTTCTTTTCCCAGTTTTGCACATTTGTAATGACTGCAATCTTGAATAAACACATTTAGCGGAAATAACACAAGGATTTTGCCTTTGAACAAGCTCCAAACAGTGCTCTGGTGAGTCCAGCTTGTTGGCATTCTTTATATTTAGTTTCTTTCTCCTAGGGGGCAGCAACTCAGAAGGTAATATTTGGGAGTAGAGATATTTCGACCTGGCTACTTCAATTTTCATTAACCCACTTAGGAACAATGTCTTTACAATTATACCCAATAGAATAAATACAACAAAACCACCCCAATGCTCTGGGAAAAGGTTAGACAAAACTGAAAGTTAGAACATTGTAACGCTAGGGAAGGAGGTAAGCATCATCTTTTCATCTATTCTATCAACCACAACTAAACATTCCATGAACATTGTAAAGCATTCTGTTAGTCAATCCCAATCCTCAAGATGACCTTCGGAAATAGTACCTGCAAAGATCACAAAGGAATTAATTTGGTGTGTTCATACTCTGCAGTGTGTGTGCTTGGGTGTGTGGATCATGAGAATGAGAGCAAGGGAAAGAAGGATACACAAAAATCTTTATGCCATATAGGGAAGCATATTTTCGTAGAAGACGTTCCACGGTATACCATTCTGAGCGATCTTGATAGCCAATACGTGGCATGTGGATTGAAGCTTTCAAGTAAAATGGATATAACATTAGATATTTGCACATCTAGGAAAGAAACATAAGAAAAAAACGTTCTGGTATCAAATTAATGGCAAATAACAAATCTAAAATCATGTGTCTTGCAACAACCAATTGTGCACAAGATGCAAAAGATAACCTCAACAATTGACTGGATATTATCCATACAAAGAGAGCCTGCCTACCTCAAAATATTGGTACATGATTGTAAGAGGGGGTAAAAATCCAACATTAGGACAAATAGGTGAGATTATTTTAACAAAAAACAATCACAGGTTCCAGTTTGAATTTCAAAAGGAACAGACCTTCACTATCCAGAGAGAATTGGAGGACAAGATTGCAATTGTTTGACTAGAGTAAATAAATACCAGATTTTTGAGCAGCCAAGAATGACGCCTTTGATAAGCAACATTCCAAGTCAGGAACAGAGATATTGCTGCGAGGTACTTTACGCCTAGGATTATATGATTGTACTACAGCGAGAGCCACCCACTGAGGAGCATTACAGTCCATTCTCTGTTCTTCACAGTCCTCTGTTAAAGCAATAAATGAGATCAGAGGTAACAAAATTATGAACCAAAAAAAATGTCTGAACAAAGAAAATAGAGGATAAGAAAACATCAAATCAAGAATACCACCCATGATTAAGTTAAGAAATTGTGTGGATGCCAGCTGATCCAGCAAATTACTTCAAATACCTTCCAGGAGAATAAGTTACAAGCAAGCACATGATACTTATAGATTGACTTTATATTCTGTCTTATGACCCTCACCAAATCATTTGTATAAGTACAAAGTGCATTTGAGAAATAATAGGACTTAGTGGGGTGTCCTTAATGATGGTATAAATAGTTTACAACATGCTTGCCACCTTTATAAAATATCCTATCCATATCTTTCTGAGTGAAACTATGGGATTAGATCATGCCTCACAGAGTTATTCACTAAAGAATGAGAGAGGTTTCCGTTGGTCAGTGGAGTCTAAATTGAGTAATTGACTATTTTGCCCTTATTTTTATACAATCCACTTCAAATGAAAGGTTAAATTGTATCACTTGGTGCAAGAAGCCAAAAGGCTGACCAAAAACGTCCTCGCTTAATGATCAGGGTGAATATAAAACCTATCCATAAATAGATTGCCATTGATCTCATTCCAGGAAATAGAAAGAACAAACTTCAGCGTCCTAAGGTTTTACCAATGAAAGAAAGTTTACTCTTCATGAATCGTCAGCAAGGAAGAAGTGAAGGAAGAAATGATGGTTAAAGAAGACAAAGGACTATGTGCATATACTGCCTATCAAAAAAAAGGACTATATGTATATACACACATGAGGAAGGACTATATGTATTACACACATGAGGAAGGACTATATGTATTACACACATGAGGAAGGACTATATGTATTACACACATGAGGAAGGACTATATGTATTACACACATGTATGCATAGGCATGTGTCTGTATAACAATATATATATAGCAAAAAACAGTTTGGGGAAGAAACAATCTAAATTATAGGAACATAAGATACAACAACTGACCATTGATTTTTATAAAATGAAGATCACCAAGATGAAGGTCCTTAAATTCAGAAGCTCGTTGATATGCATCAGGAACACTTGAAGAAAGCCTGGCCAGGGCATCAAACATTCCTCCATGGCCCCAGATCCCAGAGTCATCAATGCAACTGTGAAATAAACATATGAGCTGAGAATAACAAGATGACTCCACACTTCATGAAGAAGTTCTTATGGTTAGAACAATACATGCGGTTCGATCAAGTTATGAGGTTCTTGGAAACCTATATTCATCAAAATTGGTATAATTTGTTCCCAGTCAATTTGAAGGCTTAAATCCATCCATTAAAATAGAGTCATTGAAAACTAAAAACTGTTACAGCAAAAAATGGAGTCATCAACAGAAACAATAATTAAAAGAAATACTTCTTGAAGCCCTCAATACAAATCCATTCCAAATCCAATAGAGAAAAAAACTACCTCCATTTCAGTTACATGTAAAATAGTATAATAACATCCTTTTCATGGAATATCCAAAAAAAAAATAAGGATGCATCAAAGCACACAATACAGAGATCAACACCAGGTAGGCCAACTCCTAATTGAACCATTTTTGGAGTGAGAAAGGGGAGGGTTGTTTTTGTGTTTCAAAATGTGCGAATTATTTGAGACAATGTGCTAATACTAGGGAAAAGTCATCCATTTTCATGCTTCTAACCTTGATTGGTAAATGGTTGGAAAAGTTACAGCAATATTTTCCAATCACTGGATTGTAAAGGAGAAAAATGTCTCAGATTTAGGGGGGTTGTATGCTTGTCTGCAGGTGGGGACCACAGGATAAGGAATTTTCAAAGTTGAAAAAGGCATTAATTGCAGTAGTGAGGTTGGGGAGATCAATGTTCAGTTATGGTGAGAGGACTAGATGTCAAAGGGTTATATAAGGGTATTAGGCAAGGCAAGCGAAGTTTTTAAATTTCATTAGCTTTTTAGTAGGGAACAGGCGAACTGTGAGGTTCTGGCATGATGGATGGTGCTTGACCCTTGAAGATGAGATTCCTGGATCTTTTAAGAATTCTGCAAAATAAAGACGCATCAGTTGCATATTATCATCATTGAACATAGATAGGAAATCATTGCTTACCTAGATTCACTAAGGAGTTCTAAGTGGGAGTCAAAGATAGTGGATTCGTTTAAGGAAGTCATTTATGGAGCAGAGACAAAAGCCTCATTTGGGCTAGCCTCCTGTTTTTAACTTCTGCTGGAAGCTGAAGCCAAAGCCAAGGACACAATTTTTTAAAGGGCAATATTGGTATTATAAAAGTTTTATGAAACATGAAAAAACTTCTTACATAAGCTAAAATGGAACTTCTACAAGAAGTAACATCTTCCTGACTTTTGTATTAAGCTTTTTTTTAAGTCATAAGTTCTTTGAACTATATTAGTCAAACAGACATAAAAGCTCTTATTGAGCTTAAAAACGAGTTTTTGGCTTCTTAGAAGTTGATCCAAACAAGACCTAAATGGGAGGGAGTTATGGGTTGAGTTGGAAGTGAGTGGTATTCATTAAAATCTTCTTTCAGGGAGTGCTGCAGTCCTACCCAAATTTTTAATATTGAAATTTAGAAGAAGATTCTAACCATTGATTACTAGATGCATATAAAGAGCAGTTTGGGTAATTGGAGTTATGTGTAAAATGAGTGAGGAGTATTGGTTTGTAACTGGCAACTGTGGACCTTACTCTTCATCCTTACTGAGATGATGCAGGTGCTTCCAAGAATGGAAATTGGTGCTCTCAAGCTGGCACATTAGTTCATAAAGAGAAAAAGGAGGAAGGAATGGAGCATCCCCTCCTTGCTATGGCTTAGTTTTTGTGGAGGATGATGAAACTGAAACTTCAGAGAGAGAGCTTAAAAAAGACTGTATTCTGATAGTTTTTCATGGATGGAAGAGGTTTTTTAGAGGATTGGAAACAAACCTTCTTTGAATTGGCTGGAAGCCTGAGTGCATGGGAATTTGAGAGTTGTTTCTTCCTTCACTGTTCTATTTCCATTTTACTTTCTTCCAATGACTGGTAAAGGAAGAAAACGGTAAAATTGAAAAATTAAAAACAGGCCCTTACATACCAGACACATTGTTTGGGCCCTTACCTACTGCACATAGTTTGGCAGTGAGCTGGGATAAAATTGCAGGTATAGTACAACCCTACAAGCCCAGGATGTGAGCAATGAGGGCATAAGCATGGAATATCACAAATGTGCACAAGGGCCAACATGCTAATAGGTTTCAAAAAGACACAAAAGTTACCAACACTAGAAAGAAAAGCCACCAAACAATAGTACTAAACTATTAAGCTATGATGAGTGATAGAAGGACGATTTCAAACAATTTTCCATTCTTTTCTTTCAGCAGGCAAAATACAAATTAGAAGAATTGCATTTGCATAGCTCTACATAATGTATGGGCATTGCATATTTTAGTAACACATGAACCATATTCTTAAACAAAACTATTTTATCCAACAACTTGATTGATGACATGGTCATAATTTTGAAAAAGTAAACCAAATCACTAAGAAAGTGAAAACATGCAAAAGTAATAAACAAAACAGCAGAAGATGCATAAAAGACTTAACAGATCAGGAAACAGGAAATCACATTTGGAAATAAATGACCAATTTTCTACCACTATTGCTATTTTTATCAGCAAAACAATAAGACTCCCAAACTAGAAGCATATCCATCGAAGACACTTGCCTGAATATGATAGTAGCCTCAGATGGACAAACTTTTGAGGGAAGTGTACAATCTCCATAAACAAAGTCAACAGAACCTGAATCTGATATCATGTCAACATCAACATGGGAAGGAGGATCTTTGACAGATAATGAATTGTAACCATGAGCTTCCCACTTGGCTAGCTTCTCCTCCTCTGCCTTCTTCCTTGCAGCTTCAAGTTTTAGAAGCTTTTCCTCAGGTAACTTTCTTCTATTTCCCACTTGTATAATTGGATCATCACTTGATTGGGATGCCTCCTTGAACTTTTCCACCCATACAAGATATGAAGCTTCATCTAGACCAGGGTCAAAATCAACAGAAACGGAACTTCTGTCCATAATAAGATCATGTCCTTTTAAAAGATCCATTGGGTTAACCTCAAATTTCCTATCATCCTTGCCCAATTGTTGTTCATGGCGGATTGCTACTACCTTGTCAGCCATGGCATCCAATTCTGACATATTTGGTTCACTTGATTCATCATTATTGATTTCTGAAGGATCAATCATACGTAACCCAAATATGACAGATCGCAAATCACCAGCTTCAGCTCCAGCCATTTCCTTCCCTTCCCTATCAATGTCAACCTCCCCGACAACATTATGGCTAAGCTGCAGCTTCCTCTCTGCTCTGCGCATTATAATCTGCATAAAAAATTTGAAACCAACAGTAGGTATGATGGTCTTCGACTCACTTGGTTGGCTTATTAGATCTCACCTCCTCTACCGTGCGTCCTGTAACTAGATTTATAGACAACACATGATTCATCTGACCAATACGGTGTGCCCGCTGCAAAGCCTGCTTGTCCACCTGAGGATTCCAATCTTGCTCGTAGAATATAACCTGTATGTATTAGAATTAGTACATTATTAAAAAGAACAATTAAATAACATGATTATGGATAATAACGAAAACATATTTTGGTTGAGCTTCAAATCAACTTCAAGGAAGAGGGAATCCATTCAAACTTTCACATTACACTTTTGCTAAGTTCATTGACCAGGAACCAGTTTATTAGCCTCTAAATTTCAGTGCTAGTCTATCTAACAAACGGGCAGTACCATCTGCAATTGGACCAAAGGCACAAAGAATCATTTGAAGTTGTACCTCTTTACCATTATTCTCTTATCCTTAAAGAAAATAGGGGGAAAAGTATGCTGAAAAGTTCATTTGGTATGATTCTAGCGTCATTGGATACCTTTTTTTCTGAAGTGCTTTCAGATATACACATAAAGACTAAAAAAACATAAAAACTATATTACATCCTTATTATGATTCAACAAAAACGTGAAGCAAAATTGCCTAAATCAATTGTGAAAGATGGGAAATCTTGCTTACAAAAATTTCATCTTACCCAGCAAAATCAATTGTTCTTGATTAGAGGCAGAATATACCAATAGCAAGAAACTCAATAGACCTTTTAATCATTAAAGTAACATATGAGTGCATAAATCACTGGGTAGTACTTGCGCTATAGAATTCTCTTATGTACTGATTGAGCATGGCCTTGTATCACTATGACAGATATTAAAGAATCCCCTTTCCAAACTCAAGTTGTTGGGGCATTCCATCCCCAAACCTGACCAAACTTTAATTGCTAAATATTACAACTTTAAGAGGCCTTATGACACTTGCATGCAACCAACAGCATGCTACACAACCCAGGACAGTGGTGACACCAGTAGAAGGATTCATTTTGTACGAGAGCTCAGACTCATCAATTCTACTAAAATCTGATGCCACTCATGTCCCTTGTTGTTTGTCACAAACAGCATCCATATAAACCACCAGAAAAATACATGCTATAGAAACCAGCTGTCATTGCAAGTGATAATAACTTTGGTCGAGCATTTGGAGAGAACTCACAGTATCAGCAGCCACAAGATTCAAGCCAACGCCCCCAGCTCTTGTAGAGATCATAAAGACAAAAGCACTACTTTGCACATCTTGGGAATTCAAACTGCCTTCAACTATTTGCCGGCTGAAACTTCTTATTGCAGAAAAGCGCTCCTCAGCCCGAACTGATCCATCAAGACGCTCATAAGAATATTTCCGCAACTCCATGAAATCCTACTTTGCATATGAGAGACAATAAATTTGCTAAATGCATACTGACTTATGTAATCCAGATTAAGTGCTTAAGCACTTTCATGATATCATGTACTAAGAACAAAATAACAAACCTGTAAAATATCTAGTGTATGAGTCATCTGAGCAAACAGAAGAACACGATGTCCAGAGTTATATAGCTTCTGAAGTAGTTGATCCAAGATTATAAGTTTACCACTAGCCTGAACAGGACACCATAAATGAACAGAAGTTAATCCATAGAGTAATTATGAAAGTGCAAAACAGGCATTTAGAATTGAATGGAGGCAAGTCAAACATGCAGCTCTTATGACTTTTTCATCAGAAACAACTATAATTATACATCATTTCCAACGAAATATCGCACACCCTAGTTCAAATTCCAGAGTCAAAGAAGCCTGTTACAATACGAAATAAAACATAATACCTGAACCAGGTGTTCACCCTCCTCATATGGTTCAGGCTCAATACCAGGGAAAAGATAGGGATGGCTACATGCTTTTCTTAACTGTATTACCTGTACAGTAGAAGCAAAATTGATACGTAAAAAACCATTGCAAGCATTCGACAGATCAAGGAAATGGCAAATGCACCACAACAAAGAGGAAAAACCAGCACAGAAAATATGAATTTCAAAAGTGTCTGAAGTGTATATTAAAAGATTAAACTGTTAAACTAGTTGAAATATATAACAAAGAACCAAATGTTATCAGAATTTAGAAAGGAACATTGGTTTTACTTTCCTCCTTACAAACAATGCACCTCAAATGAAACAGAGAAAATTAATATCAGTTGAGAAGTTACACCCCAGATTCAAGGTTCTATTGGTGTGACAGTGGATGAGACAATCTAATTAAGGCATGGTTGACAGAAATTCATAAAAAACATGTCCAGAATTGCAATATTATGAATACCTTCTGGTACTCAATTCAAACTCATTAAACCTTGATCTTCAAATCAAGCATGAGTGGTAATAACTTAAAAAAACCAATATACAGACATCCTGCTTGCCAAGAAAAGCATAGAAAACTATGGCACTCACACTATCCTCCAGTCTTGCTATAATTATTTTACAAAGAAGGCATGTCATGGATCTCTTAAAGGCAAGTTGCAAGCCTGCTGATACCCAACTAATCAAAATCACTGTTTGTAAAAATAATTATAGGCCTCTGATCAATATAGGAAGATACCATAGGGTTGTAAAAAAAACATATCTATCTCTCTCACACATGTTCTGATATTTGTTAGTAGTTGGTGCAGATAGCCAGTTTATACACAAACTAAAAGTGGTATTTATGAAGGCAATGCAAAACCTTGAGATACTTTAAGTCAGTGCCATGAAAAGCTCTTATGTTTAGTGACAAGGGTTATTTGGGAATAAATTCATCTACAGATGTATATTGGGCAGAGAGTTGTAGGGGGGGTGTTCAGGCCATTAGATATTTGTGGCAGAAAATTTAGGAACCTGGCAGAGTAGGAAACACTCCACTGTTACTATATCTAGCACACAAGTGGAGTTTAGAGCTATGGCACCTGGAGAATAAGAGTAGTATGCTTGAGAATTCTGCTAATGAAATGTGTTTCTTCAAGAGCCCATAAGCTTGTACTGTAATTATAAAGTTGCTATAAAAATTGAGTGTAATCCAGTCCAGCATGACAGAACTAAAATGGCAAGTTTCAACTAAGGGAACTTATCCAGGTGGCTTAAAGAGAATGTTGTCATAGCTCCTCCATCAAATGGAGGACTAGATTAGATATCCTCCAATTAAGAACTTTTCCAGAAGAATAGAAGTAAGACTATCACATTCAAACTGATAGCTCTTGTTCATTCTGTATAATTGTTTGTAGTAGTTTGACACTTAGAAATGATAACTAAGGAGAAGGCCAAAATTGAATGCTAAAGGTGAGAAGTTGAGAAATTAACATACAATATTCTGTAAGGACTGGTGACCTGATGGTCCAGAAGAGAATGCAAGAAGTTTAGGAAGTTCCTTCCTCAATATTGACATATACACCTTCTTTTGCAGGGAAACCAGTGGAGCCATCCTATCAAGGTAAATTTAGTAAGTTGTCAAATCACCATTCCAAGATAAACTGGCCAGAAAAATTTTTGCAGAAGCCGTTGGTGAGAGAACTTCAGAGTAGGGTTTAAAACTTTTAAATAAAAAATCTCAAACCACAAAGGACAACTAACACAGTAATCTCAGTAAGAGGGGGCAGCACAAGAGTTCCACACTCAATAAGCTTAGATTTCATTCGACGAAGCATGAAAGCTCCCAATATATATTTTAAAGTTCTGAACTGATCCTTAACTTCAGCCACCTTTTCACCTGTTAAGAAAAAGATATATTGAACTTTCAGTATGATGTCCATTAACTAAAAGTCAATCTCCTTTACTGAATAGCCAAAGCTTAGAATAACTATGACATGACAAACTGGTCCCTGAATGAATTTAAACAATCCAAAAATAACATTCAGATGTATATTACTTTCCATCAGAAAAAAGAAACATAAATATAAATCTGAAATATGCCATACATATGCACTATGTTCTGATAGGTAGATCTCTTACATACTTGGAAAACTAACAGCATAATAGACTAATAATTTCAGTTCTTTTATTAAAATAAAAATATAGCTCTTATTCTTATTATTTAGTTTCTAAATATCATGTGCTGATTGGACTTTTTGGCTTGCCAAACAATCACTTCAGCAATGATCCTGCAACTTTTCTGATTTGGGGAAGGATATGAATTTCAAAACAGTAACATAGATCAAGGAGTTGGCAATTTATCAAAAACACTGACAGCCCCAGCCTAACTTATTAAGTCTCCAACAACTCAACCATTTGGCCAAGGTTACATCTCAAAACAGTGGATGCCTAAACCCCTTTTTTTATTGGCAAACAAAAAAGATATTAGAAGCGCCTAACAAAAGGGCTCACAAAATTATACATGGCACATACAAAGGTGCTAAAATGCCAACAAAGAGGAGAGAAACAAAAACAATTCCCTCTACATATTAAGAGCTTAACCAGTCAGATAAGTCAATCATGAAACATTGAAAAGTCTCCTATATACACACTCTTACCTACTCCATAAAGTTATACATAAAGGACTATTTCATTGCTTGATCCACACGTTCAATATTTTCAAACAACCTCTTATTGCTTTGCTTCCATATAGTTCAACATAAGAACAAATGAGCCGTTCCCAAGCTTTAGTCCTCTTCTTCCCAACAAAGGATCTACGCCAACTCAATAGTACACCTCTTACTAAAGAGTGCATCACCCATTCCATCATAAACAGAGAATAAATCAACTGTTATAGGATGATTTCTTTAAAGCAATGAAGGAGGATGCGATCAATTGTTTCTTTCTTCTCCTTTACACATCATTTGTTCAACAACTCCCTCCCCCACTTATGAGCTGGTCCAACTTCAAGATATTTCCCCCAAACTACTTCCCATGCAAAAATGTCGACCTTTAATGGAACCTTAGGATTCCAAACATACTCTTTTCTTTCAATAGACAAAGAGACAGATTTGTATTCTCCAGTCCTATGTGATTGTTTGATTACATCCTTCAGCCTTCTCTTTTGTTTTGATGATGTAGTACTAATACTCGCTTCCTCATCCCGTAATCTCCATATCCATAAGAAGAAGAAGATGATGATGATGAAGATGATAATCAGAATGTAAAGAAACTTAAGTAAACTTACTTAATTCTAGCTAAACCATTTCATCCTTTGCATCCCTATGAATTGCATGCACTTGCAATTTCTTTATAAAAAAAAACCTCTACTCCATCTAGCTCTCAGTCATGGATCTATCTTGAGAAATAGAGGTACCAAAAGCCCCCCTCCCTTACTTGCTCCTATACCTCTGCTACCCATGCATCTTCATGGTCACTACAAAAAACAACACAATAAAAGACTCTCCCAGCAATAAATTACCACACCATCTATTCTTCCAAAATTTCCCCTCCCATTGCCTACCATAAATCTTGTTCTACTGTTAAAGGCCTCCCACCCGCTTCTAATTTCCTTCCACAAACCCACCCCATACCCCTCCCTCACACCTCTTGGCCACCATCCCTAGACACCTAAAACCTTGTACTTTGATTTCTTCCCAATTTGCCCCCACTTTATAATTATGTCACGTATGTCACAAATATAAGTATCAAGCCCTTTTGCAATAGATACGTTCCTGAGGACCTATTCCCTCTCCTTAGTTGACAGATAAAAGTCCACATATCCTTATCTATCATGTCATGGAAACAATCAGACAAGTGGAAGATGAAGATGCATTTAGTAATTGGAATTGTGAGCAATGAAGAAGAACCATCACTGCACTATCCCTTTCCCCCAAAAAAATTCATTTATGTTCATCATGATCACTTAAAAGGAAACTTTTTGTTAAAGAATAATTCAATACAGGTTCCAACAGATGTTTGACACATGAGACACATGAATCAGCAAAAGGACCTTTCTTCCTATTCAATTCAAAGAAAGTTCCCCCTTTACCAACAAAAGGTTATATCCTGGAATTACCTACATAGGCCAGATATTCATCATTCCCTACACACTACCAGTATGCAGGATGTAAAGCATATGTTGTTGTCATCACCAAAAAAATGCCTGCTAACTCTAGCATCTATCACTCAATCTTTTGCTTCAGCACCTATACTTGGCAACAATGCCAAAATCATATACCATATCAAATTTGAAAACGGCTTGGTAGGTTATTTTTCCTCTTCCAGTGTCAAATGCTGAAATATGATGTCCAAGTTTTCCACACACAAAATAATTCCATTCTTCTTGAATCTCTAGATCTACAATCTTGAATTTTTCATAAGTGATAATTAGCCACGGATTTCCTTGGCTTTTCCTTTTTGTCAACAAAATCAACTTTTCTTATAAATTTGAATGGACACAACAACATCCTCATGAGGGAGATTTAGGACACTTGTCTCCCTCTTGGATGGAAGTCCAGTGGATATGAAAAGAAAGCAATATTGAAGCAGACTCCCATGCCAAAAGAAGAGCTTGGGTTTCTTACCACTTCATTCATATCTTTTTTTGTTGTTTGGGTTTTGGGGTTCCTGTTCTTGTTCCAGAGTAGATTATAATATCCTTTTGTATGTGCCTATTTGTGTGCTAGAGTGAATTAATCATGTACAAATTATTCTGCTTTGAATCTTTAATAACCATCAAACCAGTAAAAACATAATTAAAGGTCAAATACTTGTCATTAACACATCTCAAAAGTATCGGAAAAATAAAAAGAAGCCCCAAAAGAACCAAAAGCTAAGGATGCACCTCTTTTTGTTTGGCACTGCTCTCTTAATATATCATCTATTTGTCTATCAAAAAAAAAGAACTGAAAACTAATGATAAGAATATTAAAGATATCAAAGGAGCATAGGCTAGTCCTACAGTACTACTGACTCATAACAAATAAGAACTAAGAAGATAACCTGAAGAAGGATGTCCGTCTTCCTTGAATGTGGAAAGAAACTGCTCTAACGTCCCAAATATTGACGGCATACAAAAATGCATCAGAGCCCAAAGTTCTGTGAGATTGTTCTGAATAGGTGTTCCAGTCATCAGTAACCGTCTTGGCATGACAAACCGTTCTTTAAGAACATTATATAACACCTGTTATGGTTTAAGCATTCAGGAATCTGCAATGACAATTAGGAAACTACTCTAACTTCATTAACTTTTTTAACCATTAACATATTGGTTCAATTTCAGTTAATAAAGCATTTCTACTAGTAGAAATTAATTTTGAAACTAATAATTACAGTTTCCCAATATGTCTTAGCATCTTAAATAAAAAAATAAATGAATAATAGAGAAAAGGGCACACATGCATTTTGTCATATACATGACAGTTCTTACACCATATATATCCACCAGTATGATCTTATTTCAATAGGAGTTGTGCCACAAGCTACAAAACATTGACTTATTATCAGCCAACACGTTGACCCCAAGGAATAAAAGTCATTAACAAATTCACAAAGGCTATGTTTGGTTGGCAGGATGGAATAAGATAGGATTTGTATATCATAGGATACCATATTACATTGGATAGAAAATACATATTTTAAGATATGAATTTCAATCCAATAGATATATTGGATATATGATATCCTAAGGCAGCATATCCAATGGGATATGTTATATTTTTATATTTAATTTAGGAAATGAATAAAAAAATAATATGGAATAAATATTATTTTTCAATGTTTAAAATAAAAATTATATAATATTCCAATATTTTCTAGAAAATGAAATTTCTCTTATGTTTAACAATATTCATGATTAAAATATTTAAACTTCATAAATAAAAATATTTTATATTATGTTATTCAATATATAAAAATAATTTATATATCATATATTAATATTGTTTTCTAATATGCTTTATAATATGTTTTATAAAATATTTTTTTAGTTTTTCCTTTTGAACCATAAATTTAATTTATAATCCAAAAAATTATTTTTCAAAATGAGTATATAAAAAAATAAAAAAATGATTAAAAAAATTAATTTATGATACATAAGATATGCATATTCCATATCTCAATATAGGATTCTCATATCCCATGCAAAAAAGATATAAAAAAAGTGTGGATAATATATCTCATCACTTATCCAATTTCATGTTTAGTTGAACATAAGATAGGATAAGGGATGGGATAACTTATCTTAGCTCATCACCAACTAAACATGGGATAAATATAATATCCCCTCTCTTATCCTATCCCATAGTCAAAAGGTATTTGCATGGAAATATATAGGCATTCAAACTTACACTTGAAGGATTTTTAAGTCTTTGTGCTTCATCAATTATCGCATAATGCCATGGAATTTGGGAGAGAAAATGCTGATCCATCAATGCTATATCATATGTTGTCAGCAGCAAGTCAAAAGGAAGGGCTGATACCTGGAAAGGGATTCAACTTATGCAACTGTTAGTTATGCACATAGTTCATTGATTGAAGCTTGGGCAGTTTCTGGCTAAACAGACAATCTGTTGAATCTACAATGCTGAATTTGTAATATGGAAAACTTAAAATTGTTAAAAGATAAATCCTCCTTTAAGATAATAAAAAGAAGAAAAATCTGTGACTTTGAATTGATAGCTTAATATCACATTTAGGAAGCAAATTTGCTGGTTGGTAATAATTTCTGATTTTTCTCCACTAGTGAAAATGGAAATACCAGTGATCAAATCAAGGAAAATTTCACGATTCATCATTGAATTTAATATTAGACAGCCCCTTAGATTTCAAATACTATCTCAAATAGTATTTTCCTTTTTTATTAAATAATCAATAAAATAAAATAAAAACTTATTCACAAAGTGCCTAAAAAAAAAAGGTCACATCCCAGTACAGAGTTTTGTGAGGAAGCTGATGAGCAATAATGTTTACATGCCACCATAGAATCATTAAAAGTAAAATTAACCAAAATCAACATATTAGTCTCTTAATTAATAGCCATATCAGCAGGACCCAAAACTTACATCAGACTTTGAGCACTGTTCTTTTACTTGCTCATATATTGTCCTTCGAAGACTGCGTCTGTGTTCTTTGTCACCAACATACCTAAGAACTCTTAATTTTGGAGCAAAGTTTGCTATCTCTGATACCCAACCATCCGTCACACTTAGAGGACATAATACCACTGTGGATAACAAAAAATAAGGATGGGAACATAAAAAATGGTACAAAAGGTACAGGGAACCAGTACTAGAGAAAATTGTTTACAAGATTTAAGCTTTTGTTCATAAAGAAAAAGAGCTTCCTTGACTTACAAAATGGCCCAGGTGACTTCTGATGGACTTTCATGTAGCTCAAGAAAGAGATGGCTTGCAGAGTCTTCCCTAGCCCCATCTGCCAATAAATTTTTTGAATTCACAACAATGAACATAATCATGCATAGGAATGGAAAAATAATTATCTTTCACAAAGCCATAAGCATTATTATTTTCTTGCTTCTTAAACCTTAAGTAAGCTTAAAGAAGATTCAAGAAAAAGCTTACTAAAGCTCAGCTACATCATAAACAGTATCGTGAACTCAGTTCTTCTTTTGTAGTTAGTGTAAGGATGTTTTTAGATACAGCAATCAGCATACTGCAGCTAAGCTACATCATGTGTGGTGGAGCAGCTAAAAACCTTTCTGAGAATTAACTCTTAACATTGTATAAAACAATTCTGGTAACACAACCAAAGCATGGTTCATCAAAGAAACCATAAGCAACCCTACAATCCTACAAGGTTCAAGATTCAAACTGAACTGTAATACCGTCAACCCTTCTGGAAAAACTTAATTAATAATACTGCATAGCAAAAAAAGAAAAAGGAACTTCAGTTGTCACTACTCAGATAAGGATAAACAACAGGTCAATCCAAGGGAAATATAAAGAAATAGCCCTATCAGAAATTTGAGCAAATTCAAGTTTTCTCTATGATGCTTGACTATTTCGATAAAGGCACCAAATCATAATTGAATTTCAAGTCTTCAAATGAATTCAATAGAATTCAGAATTTCACCTATAATGCTTGCTTTTGAACACTATAAAAGACAATTCACAACAGCTCAGTGAAAACAATTCAACATAACTTTAAATTTACTTCCATGTTTTTTTATGACCCAACTTCTACACTAAATTAGCTACTGACTCAATTGAATTTTGAGTATTCGTAAAATTTTGGGTTTCCACTGCATGGGCATGGATTCAATGCCCATGAATTAAAATGTGAAGTTCTTAGCCATGTGAATTCAAAATTCAACTCAACCCAATTCAACAAAGGCCACTTCTCTCAAATTCCCATTTGTAGACAAATGATACCTCATCTCCTGCATACACAATGAAAACCTACAATCACCACAATGCTTACTCAAAACAAACTTCTCTCCATTTGGTTGCCGAGAAAATTCAAGAAAATCAAAATCTGAGTCCTATATTTGACATTAAATAAAAAGGCCAGTCCCCTGAAGCAAACCATTCGGCTTAATTCAAGAGTCATTCATTCTATTTTCCGTCATCATCATTTTCTCGGCAAGACAAACAGAGATTTAAACCAAAAATAAAGCCAAAATCGCATCAGAACCCTACCGAGAACAACGTTGACGCCGAGGAGATACCTTCGTATAAGCCATGAAACTCCTTCGACTTGGTGAGGTTTAAGCGTCGCCGTGACCCCGAATTCGCCCCAATTCACCGGCGCGTCCTCGGCGCGTGCGTCTCCATCGAGAACAAGCTTCGCCGCGGCAATGAGTCTCTGTTCGTAGTTCATCTCTGACCTCTCTCCTCCGCTGCGAAGTGTTTGTGACAAGAAACTGAAGACGAAGAGAGTTGACGAAACGCTGCGTTTCGATAGAGAGGATGATGCCCAAATGACGAAGCTAGCCTCCTTAAAGTTCCCAATGTACTGGAAGTGCCACTCTTTCTTACGGAAGTTGGGATAATGAGTAGGGGTGTTTCTGGTAAATGGGAATGATGCTTTTAAAATGGTATACCCGATGGCGCGTAACGGGTCAATGACACTGGTTTTTGAGCTACACGTGGCAATTTATATTCCTGACACGTTGGTAATAAAATTAAATAACTATTCTGATAATTAAGTGAGCATTTATTTTAAAAAAATTAATCATATAAAATAATTTTACATAAAAAAAATTATTTTTTAAATAAAAAATAAATTAAACATTATTTTAAAGTGTATTTGATAGTGTTTTTACTCGAAATGTTTTATTTTAAAGTGTTTCTTCAAAAAATATGATTTTTAAAATTTTAAAAGTATTTTTAAAATTTTATAAAACATCTAATTTTTTTTTCAAAAACATCTTTGACCTAAAAACGCCTTCTAGAATTATTGTGAAACAGATTCTTAATATTTTTATTAATTTTATTATAATAATTAAAAAATAAATAAAGCTGCTACAAAGAAAAGAAAATATAAATATGAATTGCTTATAATTTTATGAGCCTTAAAGAATAAAGAGTTTAAAATATTATATATTTTAAAAGATTTTATTCTACTTCATGTTTTTGTCTTTTCTATTATAACTAAAGAAGGAAATATAAACTATTTTTAATGATTTTAATTTTTTTTAATAGTAAAAGTGTATAAATCATATCATGAAGGATTATTCCTTTTAAATTTATAAAAATATTTAAATTAAAATACTTTAATCACTATATTATGTAAAATAAATATGTCTTGCTAAAATATATATTTACATTGTAAAAAAATAAAGACATAATGAGGTTTTTATATATGTTTAATAATGAGAGAAAAAAAAAGCTTTAGATTAATATAGGGGTGTCTTTCATATAGTGCATTAAATTAATTCAAATGTCATAATTTTAGCATGAGGGAAGATTCATTAAATATATGATAATGTTTATTTGTATTTTGAGCGTTACAATAGGTTTATAAAAATTATACGAATATAGATAAAAACTTTTATTAGTTTAAGGGTTCTCTTAATCGAATTTTGATAATTATAAAACAAAATCAAGATTATTAATGGTTCGAATCAAGTTAGGTTTTCCAAATTTATTTGTAAAAGTTCAAACAATTATGGAAGAATATCAATATCGTGAAGACTTGAGATCCTTGAAGACTTAATGTGACCTAGGACCTTATGTAATATGGTATTTATTGGTGCACTTAAGTCTAAATCGTTTTTAGGCATTTAAAATGTTAATCTCATCCATCCTTAACTTAAGAAGATCATTTTTTTTGTCAAAGAATTTGATGACTTATTGTTTTCAGTTGAAGCCTTCGGTTAAATTATTTCTAAACTTATTTTAAAAAGTTTTAACAATGTGTTAACAAACTATTTCAAACATCAAATCAAGTCATGTGAGCACTATAATGCAATTGGTTTAGAGCGTCAGGAACCAATTAAGCTTAATCGATCAAGGGACATTTGTATCTTCTGTCTCTTCCAGTAGATATGGTATAACTAGTTGAGGCAGAGTTGCAAAAAGTTGAACCAATTGCTTAATCGATTGAGGGTATGAGCCTTAACAATCACATGTCAATACATAAAAATACACAACACCTAGTGAACTGGTCAAATCAATTACTCGATCGATCAAGACCTATCTTTGGTTGTTAGGGTTCCTGAGCTAGTACACTATATATTGAAGAGTTCTAAAGCATTTATGAGTATGAGAATGATTGCATTCAATTGATAAAACTCTATTCTTCTCCATCAAAGCTATTTTACAAGTGCATTGATTCTTAACTCATAAATCTTTCCATGCATTTTCAAATTCATCATAACCTTTTCTTATATTAAGAGCAAAACTTGCCACTGGGTTTGAAATTCTTAAATTTCCTTTTACCAACTCTTTATAAGAAAAATTATTCAAGTTAGTTGAATGCTTGAAAAAACTATGAAGGTCCAACTTTAAAATCCAATTATAAAGAATTTGAAAACTTTGACTATTAAAGCTTTTAAGATAGTGAAATTCCCACTTGGTTAATAACTTAAAGATAGTGAACGTCAGACTTACAGAATCATTATAAAAGAGTTTGTAATTATCTTCTCTCAACTTTTTTATATTTCTCTTATTTTATTTATTATTTTTCTCATATTTTTTATATACTTTATTGTTTTAGAGTTTTAACACCTGGTTCACCACCCTCATCGGTGATTATCTTAATTTAATTAGCCATTTTTTAAAGCTTCAATATTAGATTTAAAAATTCTTGAAGAATAAAATAAAGGAATAAAGGGAATAATAATTTAACATTGCTCCATAATATGCTTATTATATATATCGTACCATGAAAGTTGGAACTTCACCTCACGACTTTGTCTTTATTTATTTATTTTTAACTTTATTATTATATATATTTCAACTTATATCTTTTATTTAGTAATATTAAATTAAATAGTAATTTTACATGAAATAAAATAATTTTAATGTATCTTATTAATTATATTTTTTATTTATATAATTTTAATACAATATTAAAAATAATTTAAATTTAAAATATTTAAGTTAAATATAAAACAAAATCCATAATATGTTTGTCCATTCCTATTTTATGTAAAAGGCACGATACATAATAAGACCAAGGGTTCTTCCGGAGTGAACACTCTAATCAAATTCTTCAGCTTTCCTTCTCGTTTACCCATCGACCTAGAATCAAATGAATTCCTTTGCTTTCAAGCAGGGTCAATGATTACTCCTTCGTATGATTTAGCTCCAATGTTCCAATCTTTTCTCCTCTTTCCTACTGTCCATTTTTATAGATTCTCAATTCAAGTATTAATATATGTTTTCATCAGTTATTTGGGTGAAGAAACTAGGGAGCATGGGTATTCTCATTTCTATTGAAGTGGAAAAAAAATTATCTATAATTTTTTATCTCCTTCAAAAAAGTTTTTGTTCGATCTTTTTTTTTAATATCATCATCCTTATTAATCTAACCACACATACGAGTAAAAAATAAAAAAAGTAAAAAATTAAACAAATTTTTTAACGTGATTCGATGATCAATGTGATCCCTATGTCCATATAATGCACCAATACTCTAACAATCCACTAATCAAAATGAATGTAAGGAGTTATAATGGTGAAGCTCTCGAAAAAAAACTGTCAATTGCAGTCGCTCTCTCTCAAAAAATAAAGTCCTAAACATAAAAGAGTTAAATAATTAATAAAAGGAAACTTGTCAATCATTAGATAAAAAATATATATATATTTCTGAAAGAGGGTTGCCCCTTCAACCCCACGAGTTGATCGAGCAATTTGATCTCCGACATCCCAAGCAAAACGCAATAATACTGATTCAATTTTCACAATCCAATAGTTTCTCCTCGTTAGATTATTATTTTTGTGGGTTATTATTGATTTACGCACGATGTTAATTAATTATTACCCATAACCCATAAACTCCGCACACCACAAACACACTTCAAGATAACCAAAACATACATATTAAACTATTGATCATTGAGAAAAGATTTATAATAATAATAACAATGATATCATCAACAAATATCGAAAATACTCCTTTTGAACCCATTATTCATAAGAACGATGTTTAGTTTTGCCTACAAAACTCAAGGAAATATTCAAAACAATACATGTCTTAACGAAAGACTCGTCTTATTTTTTTAATTTTTTCCATTTCTTTGTATAGAAATGCATTATTAACATCCATCTAAAAATGGAACAAATACACGAATAATAGTATTCAACTTAGCAATAGCTGTAAGTCTCTCTGTGTGATCAACTCCACCAGCTTAGTTTTCCGTCACATATTGGTAATCATCATGATGGTACTTAATGTTATGCACTTATTTACATCCCACTTTTTTTTTCCCCCTCTAGTAACTTGACAAAGGTCCATTCGTAGGTCTTCGAATGCCTAAGTCATCTTGCATGGCTTTTTCTCCAAATTGGATAGGCATCATCATGAGATATGGAACTTAGGAAATCCAAAGTAGGATGGAGACATGTTGACATAGGTTGAGTTGATTTTCCATGAAAAATGTAGTGGCATGGTAGGTGTTAATTGGTCTAGTTGCACAATGTATCGAGTCAAAGCGTAGGATATAATAGAGATATCTAAGTCAATTTATTAATTATTATTAAAAGCAATTTGTTGTTTTTAGAAAAAAGAAATAACAATATTTTTTTTAGTTATTTTTATTTATTTTTTGATAATTGTTTTAGAAAATAATTGGACAAGTATGAAAAATAATTAAAAATAAAATATTACATGTAAAATTTATTTTTTAAAAACATTTGAAAAAATAAAAGCAAATTGAAAACATCTAAAGTTCTCAAAAAAATCTTTTATTCTACAAAACATCGTAAAACTTTATTTTCAAAAATTGTTTTCGAAAATCTCCATCAACAAGATAAAAAACTTCTAGTAGAACATGAAATCTCATCAATGAGTGACAATAAAGACATATGTTGATCAAACCATAAACTAACAACAAACAGAAGGATCGTTTTAAAAAGACATTTAATTGAAAATTAGAAACATGGATAAATAGGGAGGAAAAATGACGTACTCTTAATAAAATGGATGAGTTCACGTATTTTAAAACCAATCACTTATACCATTTCTTAGAAGTAGAGTAACCAAAACACATAATAAATGACACCTAAGAGATGAAACCATCCAACGTTTTTGGAATCAACTAACTTAAGAAGGTTCTCTTCACCATTTATGTGTTCTAATTTTGATTTTCTTCTAAAAAAAAAACAAAACACTCTTAACCATATGACATAATCGAGCCTACCGAAAGTCGACTAAAACAATTTTCAAATTTAATGTAGTAATATTTATGATTTTAGTATTGCTTAGGTTATGTTGACTAAAAAAAATCGAATTTCTTCCTAATGATGTTTTTAATATTTAAGCTTTTTGAAATCAAAATTAAATATAAACAATTTTGATTTGAAAATGACTAAAGTAAATCTGAAAATGACTAAAGTAAATCCTAGAACAACTAAAGTAAATCCTAGAACGACTAAAGTAAATCTAAGTTCACTAACTTCAAATCAATTTCCAAGTCATATTTGCAAGTTGTGTTGAAAATTCTCACATATAATGAGTACACAACATATCTTAATATTATGAGGCATCTCATTGTAGAATTGAAAGTATGAGTACACAACATATCCTAATATTATAAGGCATCTCATTGTAGAATTGAAAGTTGAGAAAATGGGAGGCATATAATATGTCCTATCAATCAAATTACCATCAAAAAGTAAAAATAAAATAAAATAAAATAAAAGAATAGAGAGTCACTAGCAAGTGTAAGACAAAAGGGAAACACATTTGACATTGTGAATTGCTACTCAAATTTAAAATGGTCGACTTAGAGTTGAGTGCTTGGAATCTCAATACATTGATTCATAGTTTGATATTTCATATTTGGTCTTGATCAAAATAGTTCCATTTTTGGGGAGCCATGGAAGAGGCAATTGATGGGACCAATCATTCCCACTCAAGGTTCATATTTCTCTCCTTTAAGTCTTTTAAGCCCACCCTCTTTCCCTCTCCACTCCAAGGGTGCTCTCTTGGTTGCTTGGCAACTTGGCATGTACTCTTCCACATCTTTCTAGATTCTATGCTACAAATTTTTCTTGTTAATCAAGGATTAAAATTTAGAGACTTCTATTTGTAGTGGTATGTGATATTTGTAGGGGACTCCTATTATTTGATATTTATTTTTTAAAACAATTTTTTATTATTTAAAAAAATTATTTTTAAAATTTAGAAAACACATTTAATGGATTTTTTTTATAGAAGACATTTTTTTTTGAGAATTTGTTTTAAAAATAGGTTGCTTTCTAAAATAAATTTTAGATGTTTTCAGTTACAAAGCATTTTTAAGAATGATTAAAAATATAGATAAGATTTAAAAAAAAATTGTATTGGATTTAAGTGTGTATTATCTTTGTGATGAATAAGAGGTTATTTGATAAAATTTAATATTTATTACTTAATAATATTAATTGACTTAAATTAAATTATTTTTAAGTTGTTCACTTAAAACTTATTACTTAAATTTATTTTAATTATTAAGGTTATTTGATAAAGTTAACTTAAAATTTATTTTACATCATCAAATTTACATATTTACCCTCATTAATTTTATTTAATATTCATTTTTATAAGTTTAATACAATAAATTTATTTGTTAAACATCCATGTTTAAAATATTGTATATACAGAAGATAACTACAAAATATTTACAATAAAAACGAGTCATGAATATGAAATTATAATTGTAAAATATATTCTCACTAGCATAGGCAAATATAGTAAAAAAGATTTGAGATTAAAAAAAAGTTAACTATTTTAATTTAATACTTAAAAGTTATTTTTAACTTTAAGTTATGATATTAAATTATTTTCTTAAATATGTTTAATTTATTTAATAATTTAAATTAAGTTATTAAGTTATATTAAATCATTAAATTGATTTATCAAACATCCTTGAACAAACTTTTTTTTATATTTGAGTTATCAAATAAAATTTTATTTTTAAAAAACAATTAAGAACTGTATTTAAGAACTATTCGAAAAAACTAGGTCATATTTTCTAAACCTTATTTTTAAAATCTTTCTTTAAGTTAAATAACAAAAAAATATTTTTCTAGTATTTTTTAGAAAGTAAGGGTACTTGATAAGTTGTTTTCACAAATAGTTTTTAAAAATAAAAATAAAAAACTTGTTTGAATAAGTTGTTTTTAATTTTTTTTTAATTTTGTAAAAACATTTTAAATCCAATTTATATAATATAAATTAAATATAATTCAAGTATTGTTAAAAATGAAAATAGTTTTTTAATTACAAATAAATTAAAAATAAATAGTTTTTAGTAAACATGAATAATAACATTATTATAATAAAATCATAAATTATATTTTTTCTATAAAAATATATAGAAACACAAGGATATTAACATGGTCTTTTTTTTTTTGTTAAAAATGAATAATAATGATTTAAAATATTTATTTTTAACAACATTTTATTTAAAATGAATAATAAATAAAGTTTAATTTTTTTTTGTACTGAATTATGAACATAATATTCTCAAATATTTTGATTTAATTTAAAATTAATTAAATCAAATTTTTAATTCAAAATTATTCTTAAAAATTAAAAATTAAAATCATTAAAGAATTTAAATTATTAATTATGTCTTACTTAATTTATAATTTATTTATCTAAATTCAAAAAATATAGTTGTATGTATAAGAGAAATAGTAAAGTCATGACTCATAATATATCAGTTTTGACCTTTTTTTTTTTTTTTTATGATTAGATTTATCTTTTGAGTTTCAAATTATTTTTAAAAACTGTTAAACCTATTATAAATTCAATGCAAAGTGTCATTTGATTTTAAATTCATTTGTATTGTGAGAAGATTTATAAAAATATAATTATGTGCAAAAAAAATAATAGAGTTATTATGAACGAATTTTTATTCTTAAATTTCTTGTATTAATGAGTTCATTATTTGAGTTTTGAATTATTTTTAAAAATTATTAAACTCCTTGATAAATTTAACAAATTAAATCTTATTTAATTTGGAGCTTATTTGTTTAGTGATTTTTTTTTAAACAATGATTTTATATAAAAGAGAAACAATAGAGTCCTTTTAGATCAATTTTTGCCCATAAATGTGATGTATTGATTAAATCATTATTTAAAATTTAAATTATTTTTAAAAATTATTTGACTAATGAATGAATCCAATACATTAACTCTTGTTTAATTTGGAATCTATTTACCTGATGAAAAAAAAAACAGAAAATAATAATCCTATGTCAAAAAAAAAAAAAAGTAAAGTCATTATAAACCAATTTATCCATAAATTTATAGTATTAATTAGTTCATTATTTGAGTTCTAAATAAATTTTGGTCTATAATTTTTTAATATTATTGAGTTTTATGACATTTTAGTATTAATTGAATCAATTTTTAAGTTTCAAACTATTTTTAAAAATTAATAAATTTGATATACCAAATGAAAACGTTTAGAGAAGTTAGAAAAAGATATCATGTTAAATTTAATTTTTTTTTTCATGGTTTTTTGAAAATTTTCAATGTATTGCTTTTGTTTTTAATAACTAGTGAAAACAATTTCATACTTATCCTCTAAAAAGTATTCTTTATTTCATTTTATGTTTAAAAAATTGTTTTTAGAAAACACAATCTTTTAAAAACAATATTCTATTTTTAAAAACAAAAAACTATTGAGCCCTAAGCCTAAATTCTTCATAAAAATATCCACAAACCATCATGGGAAACTATAGTTAAACACTGCATCAAATGCTTAATGGCTTCAAATCCAAATGATTAAACTTGTATCCAAATGGGAAACTAAACAAAGTGATGTCATGGGTGTGGGTTGACCTTACGATGACCACCAAAATTGGATGGTGTTTGATTCAACCCAATTTTAAATTGAATTTGCTTTGGGTATTAGAAAATGGGTGGAGTGATGATGATCAATGACATCACTAGATTCCACACTACACGGCAGATGTAGAGGATTGGGCCCCCCATTTTTGTCGTTTTTCCTTCAAGTATCCCACCCAAATTCCCCTTTGGCATCAAACTTTTCATCATTATTTTATTAGTGCCCTTATTCTTTTATTTTTGTTCTTCCCCTCCCACATATTTGCCTTTAGAATGCCCTTTAATCACCAAACTACCACCCCCCATCCTTTATTTTCTTTTAAATATTTCATGATTTATTTTATAAATTATTAATGCAAAATATTATCTCAATAAAATATAATGGGTATTGTTGATTTTAATTTTAAAAAATTAAAAATATTCTTTTTACACATTTGGTAATATTTTTTAATTTGATTTTATTTATTAATGATAATTATTGGGTCATGGGTTTTCAAATAATTTGAGAATTTTGGGCATGAAAATATTTTTATAATATATACTAATTTTGAGCATCCATTACCTTATGAATGTATTAGTCAAAGATACATTACAACCATTGAATTAAATATTATTTATTTCACTACTAATGAGACTTTGAATTTACTTTTTGAAGTTGAGAAGAAGTGGATGGACGTAGTATGTTTTTTTAATTCAATGGTGCCAAGGCACTTTGTAAAATAATTTAGAGTAAATCACAAATAAAATAATATCAAGCTTAAATTATGCTTTCAAATAATTAATTCTACTAAGGTATTTGGTTAAAATTTGAAGTACAAAATTTATGACAAGTACATCAATTAATTAGATATATTTTTTTTTGAAAAATATTAATGAAAAAAATCTATTTAATATTTAAATATAATTTAAGGTTGATATTATTAACCAAATCATGCACACAAGCAGAAAATAAAGAAAAAGACAATTTTTAATGTGGTTCGATCATCAATGTAATCCTTATGTCAATGGAGTATATCAACACTCAATAATCTACTAATCAAAATGAATTTAAAGAGTTATAATGGTGAAACTCTAAAAAAACTCTCTCAATTGTTGTCACACTCTCTAAAAAAATAAAACCCTAAACATAAAAGGGTTAAATATATAATAAGGACAAACACGTCAATTATCGTATAAAAATCTCGTAGGGTGCTACCCTCTTTAACCTCGCGAGCTAACTAGGTAATTCGACCCTTAACATTCTGAGTGAAACACAACAAAATTGATTTAGACTTAATAATCCAATAGATATTATTTTAAAAAAAAAATAATATTTGAAGTAGGATTTGGTACTTTAATTTTTTAATCAATTTTCAAAAACACTTTTTTTTTTTTAATGTAAGCTTTTAGGAATTTTAATATTTTATATAAAGTATTTTGTTTTTATTTGAATCCAAATAAGGTCTTTATTTTTATTTTAGTGGAAATAGTTTAAATAAGCAAAAGTTTTGAATCATTATTCGAATATTTTGTCAATTCTTGGTTTATAAAAATAATTTAAAATTTATATTACAAGATTATTCAAATTTAGTTATTGGGTTTTTTCTAGCCTATTTAATAATAACAATATAAATAAAAAATATTGAAGTAATGTCTAGTAATTCTTGTTCTCTTACATTTCCATGATTATTCAATAAACACTTCCATCTCTAAGCAAACCCTTGTTGTTTTCATTTTAATATTGCACTAATTCATCATTTCAAAATATAATGTCATTTTATTTGCTTGAATAAAAATAATTTAAAATTTTAAAAATTATCCAAATTCAATTATTAAGTTTTTCCTATCGAATTTAATAATAATACATTTGAAAATAAAAAAGATTGTCGGAAATCCCTAAGAAGAGAAATGCATGAATAAATAAAAACATTGAAGTAATGTGTGGCAATTCTTGTTGTCTTCCACCTCTCCGATTGACATGTAAACATATAGATCTCTAAATAAATTCACGTCATTCTCGTTTAAATATTTTATTGGCGTATCATTTCAAAAAAATTTATAATATTAGCTTATTTGCTTGAATTCACTAAATTATTATTAAAATATAAAAATAATTTAAAAATTATATTACAAAAATTTATCCTAATTCAAATATTGAATTTTTTTATAGCCAATTTAATAACACAACATATTTGAGAAAAAAAAAAAAACGATTGTTGGAGAACCCATGGAAGAAAAATAAATGAATAAATGAAAACATTGAAGTAATGAGTAGCAATTGTTATTGTCTTCCACATCCATGATTGACATGCAAACACTTAAGATTTCTAAATAAAGTCACATCATTTTCGTCTAGATACGCAAACATTTAAGATTTCTAAATAAAGTCACATCATTCTTGTCTAGATGTCTCACTAGTGTATCATTTCAAACTTTTATATAATTTTAGTTCATTTGCTTGAATTCACTAAATTATTATCAAAATATAAAAATAATTTAAAAATTATAGCACACAAAATCATCCTAATATGATTATTGAATTTTTCATAACCAATTTAATAACACAACATATTTGAAAATAAAAACGATAGTCAGAAAACCCTAAAAAGAGAAATAAAGGAATAAATAAAAACATTAAAGCAACGAGTAGTAATTATTATTGTCTTCCACATCCATGGTTGACATACCAACACTTAGATCTTTAAATAAAGTCCCGTCATTCTCACTTAAATATTCCATTTACCATTTCAAAATTTTTAATAATGTTAGTTTATTTGCTTGAATTCACTAAATTATTATTCAATTTTAAAAATAATTTAAAAAATTATAATACACAAAATCATCCTAATACAATTAGTGAATTTTTCATAGCATATTTGAAAAAACAACAGTCAAAAAACCTCAAAAAAGAGAAGTAAATGAATAAATGAAAACATTGAAATAATGAGTAGCAATTATTATTGTCTTCCACATCCATGGTTGACATGCAAACACTTAAGATCTCTAAATAAAGTCAAATCACTCTTGTATAAATATTTCACTAATTTACCATTTTAATTTTTTTTAAATGTTAGTTTGTAAAATTATATTACACGGAATCATCCAATTTAATAACACAACATATTAAAAAAAAAAAAATTGTCAAAAACCCCGAGGAGAGAAATAATTGAACAAATAAAATAATGATTAGCAATTATTATTGTCTTCGACATCCATGATTGATATGCAAACACTTAAATCTCTAAGTAAATTCATGTCATTTTTCACTTAAATATTTCAATCACCCATTTTTAAAATTTTTTTATAATGCTATTTTATTTTCTCAAATCCACTAAGTTATCATTAAAATGTAAAAGTAATTTAAAAATTAATTATATTATAGAACTATCCAAATTCAATTATTGAATTGTTCCTAGTTAATTTAATAAAAAAGAAAAAATGATTATAAAAAATCCAAAGAAGATAAATAAAAACATTGAAGTAATCTATAACAATTCCTATTGTTTTCCACGTACATCCATAATTGACATCTAAATACTTAGATCTCTAACTAAATTCATGCCATTTTGGCTTAAATATTTCACTAGCTAGTCCATCATTTCAAACTTTTTATAATATAAATTTAATTACTCGAATCCATTAAATTATTATTAAAATATAAAAAATATTTAGAAATTATATTACAAAATTATTGAAATTCAATTATAAAATGTTCTTTTAGATACATTTTTTATTTTTATTTTTAAAAATAAAAATAATAGTAACTTTTATATAAAATATAATAACCCTTGTAAGAAAAAACATCAATCAACTTATCATAGATTCTTAAAAATTACTTTTAAATATTTCATTTACCATTTCAAATTTTTTAAAAATGTTAGTTTATTTGCTTGAATTCACTAAATTATTATTAAAATTTCAAATTATAGTACACAAAATCATCCTAATACAATTATTGAATTTTTCCTACCTAATTTAATAACACAAAATATTTGAAAAAACAATTGTTCGAAAAACCCCAAAAAGAGAAATAAATAAATAAATGAAAACATTGAAATAATGAGTAGCAATTATTATCGTCTTCCACAAATACCTCAATTTTTCTAAATGGTTTTTAAAAATCAATATTGTTTTAAGTTAAATTCCTAGAAAGCCCTTATATTGTTTTTAAAATTTTTTGCTTTTTTTGTTTTTGAAGAGTATATACAAAAGACACCAAAGTGCTTTTTCTATCCAATGTAATAACAAGATGGTTAAAAAGAAAAGGGAAAAATAAAGGAAAAGGAGGATTGTGAAGAAGAGAAAAAAATCAGAACATTGAGGCCATGTGTCTGCCATGAATGGGCAATTTTTGCTGTCTTCCATATCCATGATTGAACTGCAAACCAGTGGTGCATCCATCACTTTCTTTCATGCTTCTCCATACTCCAACATTGACCCCACCATTCACTCCCATATTCTCAAACCAATTTCCCATGCAACCTTTATAATTCGATGGCAAATCTGTAATTCAACCTAATTCTAATGCCAATTTACTTCCCATAAACCACTCCTTGTCTATATAAATATATAATACTAGCCTCTTGCCACCTTCACACTAATCCTTACTCACTTCCAAAGTATACTCCAAGGTCCAACTATGCAGGCCAAACCTTTCCATGCTGTCCCGGTCAAATTCCCTTCTCCAACAAAGCTCCCTCTTCTCCAGAAACCTCCGGCCATGCCGGAGAAAGTACTGTCAAGAGCTATTTCCATTTCCACACCTGATACTAGGGTTTCAGATGTCTCGACCCCGAATTTGGATGACTCCATGGCTGCATTTTGGGATTATCAGTTTCTCTTTATGTCGCAACGCTCTGAAACAGATGGGTCTATTGCTTTACGCGTGGTTGATGGTGCAATTCCCGTTGATTTTCCTTCGGGTACGTATTTTCTAGCTGGGCCGGGTCTTTTTAGCGATGATCATGGGTCGACGGTCCATCCTTTGGATGGGCATGGGTATTTGAGGGCTTTTGCCATTAATGGACCGGGTAAAGAGGTCAAGTTCTCGGCTAGGTATGTGAAAACGGAGGCCCAGTTGGAGGAGCACGACCCGATGACCCGTGGGTGGCGATTCACGTACCGCGGCCCGTTTTCGGTATTGAAAGGAGGGAAGAAGGTGGGGAACAGGAAGGTGATGAAAAATGTGGCGAACACCAGCGTGTTGAAGTGGGGTGGACGGTTGATGTGCTTGTGGGAGGGTGGAGACCCCTATGAGATTGAATCTGGGACGCTGGATACGATCGGAAGGCTCGATATGATGGAGGGCTGTGATTCATTGCATGAAGGTGGCAGCCCCGGCAGTGATGCTTGGGATTTGGCTGCGGCGGCGTTGAAGCCAATTCTACATGGTACGTACACAAAAACATTGCATTATTTTCCGACTGAGGCTAGGGTGACGGGTTGCATTTGTTGCTTAGATGACAGCCAAGTTACAGCCGTTCACCTCCCCATCACGGTGTTGAACCAGAGAGACGCATGAGGTGTCCTCACAGTTCCGTGACGCTAGAGTAGCCCCAAAACCCCCCTCCCACGAATCCCCGATTTCAAAAAATTCCCATCACTGACTATACATTATATTTTTATATCATAAGATTTCAATGGACGGTCAGAATTATTATTATTATTTAATTAAAATATCATATCTTTGCCTCGTAATGCCAACAAGAAGTTCCATGTATATATTAGCTGAATTAAAAATTAATGATAATATTTTATTATAAAAATGCAGGAGTGTTCAAGATGCCGGAGAAGCGGCCACTGTCGCATTATAAAATTGATGCTAAAAGAAATAGGCTTCTGATGATGTGGTGTAACGCAGAAGACATGTTGCTGCCTCGGAGCAATTTTACAATCTATGGTAAATTAATATTATATTTAATTAAAGCAATGTATGGTATGGTTAGGAGTTTGGAGTTTGGACCGACATGATTTAATTTAATTAAATAAGTACATTATGATGCAGAATTTGATTCGAAAATGAAGGTGGTACAAAGGAAAGAGTTCAAGATTCCGGATCATTTGATGATCCATGATTGGGCTTTCACCGATTCTCATTATGTCTTGTTCTCCAATCGAATCAAGCTTGATATTCTAGGTAATGTGCCATCCACCATTCCTCTACCTTACCCAAATTTTTTTATTTGTATATTTTCAAAATTTTTATTTTTTGTATAAAAAAAGAATTACTTATCAATTTTTATTTTTTTAGAAGCATATATATATATATATATATATATATATATATATATATATATATATATATATATATATATATATATATATATATAAAGAATTATTAAATTTAAATATATTTTTTAAGTTTTTTTTTTTTGAGAACTCAAATATAGAAAAAAAAAAAGTTTTCTAGATCATCTTCTATGAAGGTACCATATGGTCATAAACAATATAAAATTTTCTAACTATTCTTTATCTTTTCAGTTACTCCAAATAGTCTAAAAAAAATAACTAAGAACATCTTAAATTCATTCTAAAAAACCATTTTTAAAATAAGTTTTGAAAAAAAAAATTATATTCTATTGAAAGTTTATCAAACATATTTTCTAACTTAGAAAAATATTTTCTATTTTAAGAAATAAAATATTATGTTTACAATTACCAAATATAGCATTCATTTTATTATTATTAATATATATTTTTTTACTTTTTATTTGTCTCTACTTTAAGTTAAAATTTCACAATTAAGAGTGTGTTTGATAGTGATTCTAAGAAGTATTTTTACCATTTTTAATACTTGAAATTTTTTATATTTTGAGTATTAGAAAAACTAAATGTGTTTCTTAAAAGTACTATCAAACATACTCTGAAAATGCGTTTGATAGTATTTTTATTTCAAGTGTTTTTAGTGAAAATGTTTCTTTAAGAGAATCACTTATTAAGTATTTCTTCATAAAATGTTACAAGTGATTTTTCAAAATTTAAAAGTGTTTCCTAAATTTTTTCAAATATTTAAAGTGCATTTGAGAGTGATTCTAGAAAGCGTATATAACATTTTTAATAATGATAAAAAATTTTAAGTATTAAAAATGTTAAAAACGTTTTCTAAAATCACTCTCAAATGCATTATTAATTTTCTTTCAAAAATGCTTTCAATATTAAAAACATTTCTTAAAATCATTATCAATTGAGTCTAAAACTAATAAGAAAAAGTAAATATATAAGTTCCCACAATCGAATTTAAAAAAAAAAAAACTTATTATTTCAAAATAATTTTGTAGGATCAATGGGGGCCTTAAGTGGACTATCACCAATGATATCAGCATTATCGGCAAACCCTAGTAAACCAACCTCTCCAATCTATCTCCTTCCTCGATTCTCTGACGACGTCACTGGAAATCGAGATTGGAGAGTTCCAATTGAAGTTCCTTCACAGTTATGGCTGATACATGTTGGCAATGCCTATGAGGAGAGGGACGAGAGAGGAAACTTCAACATTCAAATACATGCCAGTGCTTGCTCTTATCAATGGTTCAATTTCCACAAAATGTTTGGTAATATTTACTTTTCATTAATTTTATTTTTATTTCCTAAAATAAACCATATTTATTTATTTACTTTTTTTTTCTTTGTACAGGATATGATTGGCAAAGTAGGAAATTAGACCCTTGTGTTATGAATGTTCAACAAGGCCAAGAAGAATCACTTCCACACCTCATTCAAGTCTCCATCAACTTGGATGCCAATGGTACATCCAAGAATTGTAGTGTCGAACCTTTGAATCAATGGAACAAACCCTCCGACTTCCCCTCCATCAATCCATCTTCCTCCGGCATAAAAAACACATACATGTATGCGGCGGCCGCATCTGGTTCCCGCTCAACCTTGCCACATTTTCCTTTTGACACCATCGTTAAAGTAAATGTCCCTAACAAGTCGACTCATAGGTGGTCTACCGGTACTAGGAGGTTCATAGGTGAGCCCATCTTTGTTCCCAAGGGTATTGAAGAAGACGACGGTTACCTTCTGGTAGTCGAGGTAAGTATTAAATTATTATACCATTTTACAATGTTAGAAGCAATTCAAAATCTCTTGTTTGATTTATCATAGAAAATATAATGAAAAATCAAGTAGAATTAAACTTATTTCAAGACTTACATGTTTTCAAACCATTTACTCTTTACATAAAAGAAAAAAGATGATAAATAAATTTGAAAAAGTATGTAAATTTTTTTATTTTGAGAAAAGTGTCTTTTTATACACTTATATGACAAAAAAAAAAAACCATAAAATAGGAATCTAAATTTATAAAATATAAATTTCAAGCACCTATCGAAAAATAACTAGCATTTCCAACACTTTTTGGTAGAAAGTACTACATTTGACCATTTAGGTACTATATTTTAATTATATAAGTACTATATTGATCATTTTAAGTACTACCTTTGATCGATAAGCGCATGAAACTTGAATTATTGTTAAATAATTCATATTTTATAATTATTTTTACATGAGTACGTGGAAACATATGTTTTTTTATATTATTTTTCACTATTTTCTTTTATTATACTTTTTGTAAACTTTTCAAGATCCAAATAGATTCAAATATTTTCGTTCTTTTTCTTTTTAAACTAACATTTTAAGGTTCTGAAAATTGTTGTTTATATTGTTTTACAGTATGCAGTGTCAATACAAAGGTGTTACCTTGTCATATTGGATGCTAAGAGAATAGGAGAGATTGATGCACTTGTAGCAAGGCTTGAAGTCCCAAAACATTTGACTTTTCCCATTGGATTTCATGGCTTTTGGGCCCCCAAAGAGTAGGTTAATTTGTACATATTTTTAATGTAGAATTAAATAGAAATCCATGTTACATGATTTGTATTTAATTCAATTTTATTGCTTAGTGACTAATGTGATAATTGGTTTAGATTTGCAAAAGTAAGTCTCCCTTAATATTTTCTTGAAGTTCATTCTCAGTAGTAATGAAATTGATACATGGGAACAAGTGCATCGGCCTAGTTTGGGAGTGACTATTATAGAAGTAGCTAGAGTTATTTTTACGAGAAAAAAAAAGAGGGTATTTTTGCCAAAATACGACCAAAAAAGGATGAAGGGTTAGATACCTAAAATTGTGTTTTCAATAACCCTTTTTATCAAATAACCCTTGAAAGTACTTTTGATAATGGGCTACATAACAAAAACATAATTTTTAGAAGAGACATCTATCTACCATGCAAGTCCACAAATCACTTGGAAGTGATTTTTTATATTTTTAATAGTGACCTTCTGCATAAATTTTTGTAAGTGTTTCCAACCTTTCAAGAATTACTACCAATTTTAGTAGTTGCTTGAGGGGTTTTTAGTGCATTCATTAATACAAAGGAAAAATAAATAAATAAATATAAAGTTAAAAGTTTCCATTATGGTTTATGAATTTAGTTTCATTATGTGAAGTTAATCTAATTAGCAAATATAAGTAATCACTCGAGAGAGGGGAGGTGAATTGATTGATGATCATTATTTGAAAATTTTGTTAAATTGCAAATATTATAAACAATAAAAAATATAAAGCAAGACTAGTTTGTAATAAAATAAAGAAATATGAAAGAGAGTGCAAGTAACAATTTTAACATGGTTTTACACGACCTCACCTATGTTCATTACCTTAAGCTTTAATCCAAGCCTTGAGGTACTCCACTATACCAAAGATCCTTCAATCTAAGGAATATTTCAATATACACTTGGTTTCTATGTATCAATGGATTTCTACAACTCCATAAGAACAATTTTTTCTATACTTAAAACAACTCTTTGATAAAACATTATGAGGAAAGATTTTTCAAGTTGTTAGTATTTAAGCTTTGGTGGATTATCCACAAACATGGAGAGTGGTACTAATGCAATACTCACAAATCTTGATGGATTAACTACTTATTTCTCATTTAAGATTACTTTCAAGCAATGTTTTTATAATTGGACCGGTCATTGAATCGAAAAAATCATCGGTTCAAGGTTCACTAATTGGACCGTGATCGAATCGTGGTCAAATAAGTGACATCATTAATATATAATTTATATAATATTATTAAAAATAAAAATATTTTTAAGAAATTATATATATAGATATAAAATAATTTTTTTAAATAATTTTTCAATTTTATATTTGATATATCAAATATAAAAATAATAAATATAAAATTGATTGGAGCCAAAATATGTGCTCTAATGGCACATATTCTATATGATTTGTGCACCAAAGGACATTTAAATCGCCCAACTTGACCTAAATCAATGCTAAGGCCCTAGCCATGAGTTTAATTTGTACTTTAGAGACTTATCTTAGGTTCAAGGGAAGAAAATGGTGCAAGTTGAATCATTTTAGATTTTGAAAGATCAAAAAAGGGCTAAATGAGGAAATAAGTGAGTCAAGACTCATGGACCGTAAGAAAAGGCAAGATGAGGATAATCATGAGTTTGAAAGATGATAAATGACCATTATGGAGTAAGAAATAAGGAAAGAAAACATAGGAAATGAGGCATGAAGCAAGATTCAGCTGCATGAAAATTTAGAACTAAAAAATATGATGGCATTATATACTCTGACTTTGAGTACTAATTTAGAGTACTTCTTGGAGTCCATTGTATACATACTATATATCATTTTGAAGCTTGGGAAGTCAAGAGTCCAACGCTTTAAACAGTGTGCAAATTAGAGCTGAAATGAAGAAGTTATGACCATTTGAAGACAACTGCACCAAGTTGGAGGGTCATTTCGAAATGATTTCGAAATTCAACTTATGATTTCAAAATTCAACTTATGAATTCGAAATCCACTTTGAAATAACACCAATTTCGAATTCACCCACTGCCACTCTGATGTTTCACCTCCTCTACCTTGGGAATTGCATCTAGGGCACTCCATCCTCCCTAAGTGGACCCCACATGACTAGAAATCACCATTTTATTATTTTTTTAATCATTTTTAGGAAATTATTTTGTAATAAGTGGACAATGAGAGTGTGCCACATGTTAGGTAATTCATGGTATTATATAAACTCTCTCAATTCTAGGTTTGAGGGATCTTGAATTTTTTTTCCGGAGAGTTTGACATTGAAGGTGGAAGAAAACGAGAACTTTGATTTGTTTTCTTTTTCTTCTTTATTAAATATATTATTTTTAGTTTCTTTTGATTCAAATTATGGATTTTTACCCTATTATGAATTGTGAATGTGACATCACTTCCATGAGAGGCTAAGAGTCAACTTAGGGCTTGAAGCATGAAAACCTAAAGGTTAGAAAACCTATAGGGATAATGGGTAAATTATTATAACAATGAGATTAATTATTGGTTGGGTGACAATTTATCAATTTTTTTTATTCTATCCTTGTGAGTTAGTTTAGGGAATGATACGATAGGTTATTACCCAATACTAATGATTCTTGGTAATTCTTGATCATTGGTTATCCTCGTCTTCTCTATTGTTATTTGCCCCAAAACAAAGCTATAAGGAGTAGGAAAGGTTAAAAAGGAAAATCTTAAACTAGTAATCAATCTCATTCATCTGATGGTTTTATGAATCTATTTTAAAAAGGAAAAATTAGGTTTCAGATGCAATTTTGAGTTATAGAACTCAACTTGATCGCGAGCGACTAAGGATCCCAAAACCCTAAGATCATATTACTTAAAAGACCCTTGTTTTCTCTCATTTTTATACCCTAGGTTGGATTGTGGAAAACTCCAAACTTGAATCAATTGAATTTAAAATCAATATTCATTTTTTTTATTAATTTAATTTCTTTTACTTAGTTTCACATTATTCACATATTGTTTTTCACTTTAGGATTTAAACAAAAGCAATTCATTTATTCTAATATTGACAATTTCCATAAGTTAGTCCTTCAAAACGATACCCGAAATACTACAAAACTCGCAATGACTCTTTCTCTAGTTTTTCTTGACCAGAGTTGCTACATAAAAAAGCTAAGTATTTTGGTACAATAGAGAAGTTCGGTCAAAAATATAAATGAATTTTTAGATAACACAATTTTATACCCATTTTTAGAGAACCTATCTTGACCTTTCATTTTCAATTAATCTCCACCATCCATTCAAAAGCAAACCCTAAAACCCATTTCTTCCCCCCATAACCGCACTTTCCTATTTTTTTTCCTCTTTCTCTTCTTCTTCTCTCATTTTTTTTTTAAAAAAATTTTCTTCCATTTTTTTTCTTTCTTTCCTTCTTTCTCTCGTTGTATAGGCTCCTACCCTTACCACCAGCAACCTTGTTGTCAGCAATAGCTCCAATGACGATAGTTTGCCAACCAACAACCGTTTTATTCCTACCATCCCACGATCTCTCGATTCACTATAAATTGACCGATTCACTCGGTTTACCGGTTCTATTATCAATTATGACAATTTGAGGTCATCAACTTAAAAGGGTGGACCAGATAGGAAAGATCACCGATCGACGGTTGGACCGATCAAACCGATTGGACCAATCAAACCGGTTGGTCTGATCCGATTTTTAAAACATTGCTTTCAAGCATTCTAACAATGACACTAAGTTTGAAAGTTTGATAATTTCTTTGCTCATTGCCTCAGTGCTTTGTTCCTATGTATACATAGTGACTCTCGTTTAGCTCTTAAGCAAGCAATAGTGAAGTTTATTGTAAAATAAACATCATTGATGCTATATCAAGCCATAGATTAGAAGCTCTTATAATGTTTAGAATTCATACACATGAAAATATTTATTAATATGGATATTACCAGTTTCTATGATCAATTAATTGTCATGTTGATTCCTTACCTACTTTTACCTCTAAGGCTATAATGGGAGATGATAAGTTCAATATACAAGGGTTATAATGTCAACTTCCATAAACTACCAATGACTTAGCTCTAGATTGGTGTAAGACTATATTAACATGGTTAAAGGCTTATGCAAATTTGACAAATATAAAAGACCTTTATCATTTTACCTTTTTGAATGGAAAACTGTATTTCACTAGACCAAAAGCTATGTTGACTTGGTGCATTAATAGCATTGAGGTAAATCTTTGCCTACATCATGTTCATCACAAACACTTACGGTAATGCATTTGCAAGTCTTTATCATTGTCTTCAATGTCAAATGTGTTATTTGCCTATTATATCTATTGATAATGCAAAGTTTCAACAAAAATACATAAGTATCAAGAACTTATTGATCACATAAAGTGTCTAGTCACATAGACTTCCAAATTTCAAGGCAACCTTATAAATGTTAACTACCTTATTTGTTGTTCTCTCTTTACTAATTGCAAAAGCTATTATTATTAGAAGAAAGGTTGCTCCATTTTTATTTTTGTTTTTTTGCAAAAGAATCAATTTTTTCATTAAGGGTTAGCGACACCACCTTAGGTGTCTCACGAGTGCAAAGATTTGTAAAGTGTTGGTAGAGGTTCACCAAGGACAATTTGGTGAATATTAAGGTGATTAAGAGTTGCTTAGCTAACTACTCTATTTAGGTTATTATTCACCCAATATGGAGGCTAACATTATTCACCATGCTCATTGTTCTCTTTCTTACCAAGTCTATGGTAATGGTATTCATGCTTCATTAGTTGAACTCCATAGTCTCTCTACTCATTAGCCTTTTCATATTTGCAACATGGATTTTGTTGACCCTGTACCTCAACATATAAGGGGCATATATGAATCTTAACCACTAGTAATTGCTACACTAAATATGTAAAGGTTGTTGCATTGAAAAGGCTCCAAGATCTATAGTAGCTAATTTCATTCTTGAACAATCATATGGCGTTTTGATACATACCTTTGTTAAGTATGTGGAAGCTTTGATACTATTGGGATTTAGCCCTAGAAAGTATGAAATGATGTAACAGATAAAGATTTATTTATAAATTTATTTATTTATGTTTCTTGGTTTCCCTTTATTTATTTATTTATTTTTTGTATTAATTAGATATTTGAGTATACACACCTCACATCACTTGCATTGTACATGAATTTGGTGCATTACAAGTTGCATTGATGATTCAAGTCATGAGTTCCTTATAGAGTGACGAGTTGTCTATAATTAGTTTATGGATTTAGACAATCCATTTGAGATTGGACTGCATTACCTTCTAATTGAAGAGATGACTTGTTCTAGTGATCAAGATGGTTTTCCCATAGTGAGTGCAATTATATATGTGACACACACTAGAGTATAGGACCTACGATGAATCATGACATAAGGCTATCAATTGTCATAATTCACCAAGCCACTATACCGTGTAGACTTTCAACCTTGACTTATGGGTTAAACCTTAAGTTAATCATATATTCTTATGAATTGGGTCATTGTTGATGAGGGTTGGTGGAAACAGGTATTCTCAATAGAAGTATCGTGATATCTCATATGATTGAAACAATGTGTACTCTTGAGTGATCCAAATGACATATCATCTAAAGGACTATGACCATAGCTCTTACTTCTAATTCTTCCAATTCTTCATTTGTCATCCTCTTTGGTTTTTTTGTTTTGTAATACTCTAAGAAGTTCTTGTTGCACTAAAACATCTTTAATAGTACTCTATTAGATACTAAAATTATTTTTCATACCAAAATTCCCAATATTATATTTTATCTCTAACGTTAACTTCAAAGTAATTTTCTCATGATCTTCATACCACAACTCTGATACCATTTATTGAGTATGCAAAAACTTTGATATCACTGATTAAGAAAAATCACAACACTCAAATGCAACAAGGAAAAATAAAGTAAAATAGAGAAGACAAACTATTTACGTGGTTCAGTGTAATTATTTGCGTCCATGGGAAAGGAAGATCAAATTTATTATAACCTTTAAGACGATATACTTCAAACTCTCTCAACCTTTTTCTACCCAAAATCCAATACATCATTTACCTATCTTTCTTCGCCCTTTTCTCACCTTTTTTTTATAAATAATTCTCTTTCTTTCAATCTAATATAAAACCACATAGTTATATAGTCATATGTGTTAACCCTAAAACAATAATTTTCTAACCGTAGTCAAACTTAAAAAGATAATTTATAGAAACACAAACTCTATAAATAATTAAATATTGATTTTCCTAAAAATAAAAAATAAATCATTTGATTCAAATCCTAACAACCTCACCATATGCTTTTTGAAAATGGTCTCATTCTCCACCAACATGCATAAACATGGATCAATGCATGTTTATGTAAAGGTATCTTGTGACTAAATGATTCTTAAACCCTTCTAAAGGTTTCGCTCTTGATCTAATGCTTTGACGCTAATATATTGCCTAATTACGAAGCTACGGTGATTCCAAAATGGACTTGACATTCTTAAATCATCAAGTACTTCTGTGGGAAAAACCTCTTATTCTATGTCTTTTCAAAATAAATCAAAAGCTAAAAAATGTAGTCATGGATTGTGGTTCTAATGAAGGAGAAAAATGTAATTATTTTAATTTAGAATATTAGATTATTAAAATTTAAAATAACCAAAAAAAAAAAAAAGGGAAAAGAAAGAGCAAATGGGAGTTATGTTTATTGGAGATATTAATTGAACTTAGAAGAATAAAATCGAAACGTTATTTTAATTTTAAAAGACAAAATATGTGGAGATAATTGGGGAAGTTAATGAAAAATTTTATTTTATTTTAGGAAGCTGTTAAATTTTTTTGTAATGTTGCTTGTTTGACCAAAAATAACCCATTTAAAAAAAATATTTACAAATTAAACTTGATTGCATCCACGCTGTATCTATAATGGATGACTACAATTTTGACCACTTAAAAAAAATTTAAAATCATAATCACTAATTACGATTTTAAATTTGAATTTAATTTTAAAGTTGTAATCATCAAATACGGTTTTGATTTAAAATTTATATAAATATATAACCATGTTGTTTTCCTTGAAATATTTAACTTTATTTCAAAATAAATAAATTGATTTTGAGTTAAAACTTTTTTTTTATATATAAAATTAGTAGTTAACTTTATTTTAAAAATAAATAAATTTATCATATTATTTTTATTTTATATTGGTTAATAAACTTATGTGATTATTTAAAAATAATAATATATGAAATAAAATAAAATAAAATATCAATAATTTATTTTATATTGATATTTTTAATTTGATATAAAAATATTTTTTTATTTTATTAAAATAATTGATATTATTTTAAATATAAATTATAATTAGTTAATTATATTTAAATATAATAAATTATATTTATTTAAAACAAATAAACTATGAAATTATATTTGAAGAAAACAAATAAAACAAATTATTATATTTATTAATTATTATATATAATATCATATGTATACAAGTTCAATTTAAAATTAAAATTTATCATATTTTATTTTAATATATAATAATTTGTTTATAATAAAAAAATAAACAATGTATTACAAACAAACAATTAAAAAAAATATTTTGGTAATTACGATTTTAAATTTATTTTAAAATACTCATCAACTATGGTTTTTTTTACATGGATGCCTATGTGATCGGAATGCACTAAATTGAGCATTATTTTAAAATTAAGTTTCTGATTTTTTTTTAAAATATGTTATTTTGGTAAAAAAAAACTCAATAAATTATACAAATGTCATCAGATTTATTATTTCTTTTATACTTAAAAAAAATAAAAATAAAAATAATATAAGAAAGGGAAAGAAACAAATGGGGTAAACCCCCCAAAAACCCTCATTTCAAACGCCAGGCTCGCAGAGGGAGAGGAGCGAGCGACAATGTCAGGCTTCAACCTCCCCACTAGCTCTGCCCCTCCTTCTTCTTCATCATCATCATCAACCTCTTTGTTTCCTTCATTTCCTTCTGCTTCAGCTTCTTCATCGCCTCTCTTCTCTGGAATTTCTTCCTCTTCTTCTTCCTCAATTTTCCCCTTCTCAAACCCTTCTTCTTCGTCTTCTCCATCTCCATTCTCTTTCGGATCAACCCCTTCTGCTGCGTCCTCTCTGTTCCCTTCTGTGTCACCATCCACTGAATTCTCACTGAGTTCTTCCCCATTTCAATCTTCTTCCACTTCTTCAAACCCTAGCTCCTCCTCTTCTTCATTTTCTTCCCAATTCTCCGCCTTTGGTTCATCTTCGTCCTCCTCTTCCCCTTTCGGTGGGGTAGGATCATTCGCTTCTTCCGCCCAAGGTACGTTCGGCTTCGGGTTCGGATCCGCTCCAGCGGCATCATTGGCACCGAGTTCTGGGTCGACCCTGTTTGGGGCGTCTTCGATCTCATCCACTGGTTCGTCACTTTTTGGGGCGGCTTCGCTCTCATCCACCGGTTCGACATTGTTCGGGGCGCCTTCGGTCTCATCGAGTCCTTCCCCTGCATTTTCTACTTCAGCCCCTTTTGGGTCTTCTTCCTCTTCTTCGGCTGTGATTTCTTCTACTACAACTCCTTCCACTGCTAACACCTTGTTTGGGGCATCTTCGGCTTCGGCTTCTACCGCTAGTGCCTTGTTTGGGGCTTCTTCAGCTTTGGTGTCTACTGCTACTGCTAATCCATTGTTTGGGGCTTCTTCAGCTTCGGTTTCTACTGCTACTGCTAGTCCATTGTTTGGGGCTTCTTCGGCTTCGGTTTCTGCTGCTACCCCTGCCTTTTCGTCTCCGTTGTTTGGGGCTTCTTCTCCTGCACCTCCCTTTGGACCTTCTTCTTCGTCTTCTACTTCGGCTTCAACTGCTCCTTCTGTCCCCAATTTTTTTTCTTCCAGTTCAGCTTCCAATTCGAGCTCTCCAGCACCTGCATTTTCGTTTTTGAAGGGGACTACGAGTTCTACGACTACTTCTGTATCATCCGCATCCTCTTTGACATCCTCTACCACAAGTTCTGCGGGTTTCTCATTTGGAACACCATCCTCTTCGGATTTTCAGGCCTCTTTTAGTCTCGGAAATGCAGCTTCTACCACCACTAGTGCCGCCCCAGCATCCTCGGCTTCTGCTGCAACACCGGCGAAGCCTGCTCCTTTTGGGTTTGGAATGTCATCACCTTCATTATTTTCGACAGTGACTACTACTACTAGTTCTTCGACTCCGGCCGCCGCCACAACCCCAGCTGCTTCTGCAGCTTCCACCTCGGCGTTTTCTGTCTTTGGGGTGAGTTCTTCAGCTTCAACTGTTGCTTCACCTGCTTTTGGTGTGAGTTCTTCATCATCAACTCAGGCAACAACTCCAGCATTGCCTGCTTTTGGGGTGGGTTCTTCATCTTCAGCTATTCCTTCAACCATAGCAGCAGCAAGCACAACTAGTTCCTCGACAGCGGCAGGTTCTTTTCCTGGTTTTGGTGTTACAAGCGCAGGTGCTTCCTCGGGGACTACTAGTTCTTTTCCGAGTTTTTCGTTGCCGACTAAATCATCAGCCCCTGCTTCATCTTCACAAGCACAAACCACAACTGCTTCTCCACTTTTTGGTGAGTTTGCTTGTCTTCTGTGTTTTTAATATATTCATAATCAACTGCAGCTGAAGTATTAAATATAATTGTGGGTATCTCTGAAAGGGCTTGTTCATGGCTTGATAGCTATTAGCTAAATTGGTTTTATATTGGATAGCAAGAATTTGTAATTTATTTGTGGGTTTGGAGGAAAGTTTAAGTTTAGAGTGTTCGGATTTGCAGAATACTTGTTCTTAATCATTACATTGAAACATGTGGCAAATGAAACGAACGTGCTTATTGCCTGCCAAGGAAAATTAGTACTTTGGCTTCATCACTGACAGAAATTGTGGAAAAGAAAGAAAAAAAAATCACCAAATTTCGCAGCAAATTTGTTGTGTTTCTCTAGGTTTCTTTAGGCAAAAAAGACGAAGTGAGGTTGAACAGGATATATATATATTATAAGTAAAATGGAATGCAAGAGATGGAATTTTGTTCTCTGCATTTAATTCCTGAAATGCTAATGTGCCCAGATAAAGTAGCAGCTGTTTGTGTGATCATGTAAATCCTTTTGTAGGTGTTCCTCCTTCCACTGCTGTAGCTGTAACAAGTTCCAGTACTACTGCTGTTCAGACATCATCATCCCTGGTTGTAGCTTCTAGTAGTGGGTCAGTACCCTCTTTCTTGGTGGCTTGGCTTTCTTCTGGTATTTGAGCAATTTTTTATTTTTTATTTTTTAGAAAAGTTATAAAATTTTGTTGCTGACTCTGCTGATACTTTTAGCAAAATTAATTCTAATGTGTTTTTGTCAGTAACACTCATCAACTAATTCAAACATTTTTTTCCTCAACATTTTTATGGGAATATCTTGTTATATCCTTTATGTTAGGTTTTACTAGATTTTTTGTTTCTGAAAAATCATTGATTAGAAATGATATTGAAATATTGTAATACTTTACTGCTGTTTATTTTCTCAAAGGTTGCCTAGTGTATCGATTATATAAACTGCAAGTTAATATTTAAATTTGGTAACTTATCAAAAAATATATCATTTATTCCATGTCAAAAACTTTCAGTAACATACTATGGATCTGAGTCATCCTCTCTTTTTCTCGCTGTCTCTCTCTGTTTTCCCCTTATTTGTCTGTAGGACAAACTCAACTGTCACAACAGCTGTAGCACCTGCTCCGAAAATGCCATCCGAGATCACTGGGAAAACTGTTGAAGAGGTACCTCACAATATGGATTTTCTTCTATAAAGTAGTGCTTATTTTTATTCTTTATATATGCAAACAAATGAAATCCCAGAGCAGAAATTGTGCCCTTAGAGAAAGAAAATGAGTCTGGGCATAATATGTGCTTTAAATATGACATACTGCATATTTATCCAAATCTTTGAGCATTTCTTTCAGGTTTCACTGGTTTACCTTGTTGTATTTGGACACACGACTATATTACAAAATCACTTTTCAGTTTATTTTTATTGTTTTTTCCCTTGATTGTTGGTTTCTCTTTGTTGTTACTTTCTTTTAATTTTATTCTTTAATGCCTTTCCTCCAGTTTCTCTCCTATTCTTTTTGAGCTCTTATGTTTGTTCTATTTTATTGAAAGATCATCAAGGAGTGGAACACTGAGCTACAGGAACGCACTGGAAAATTTAGAAAACAGGCTACTGCAATAGCTGAGTGGGACAAGAAGATTTTGCAGAATCGTGATGTTCTTCTGAGACTTGAGGTGATTATTTTAGATGTAATTAACATTTCTTATGAGAAGTCAATTTATTCTCATGAAAAGGACAGAGGGGAATAGGAGATGCAGCACTGTTCATAGGAATGTAAAATGAATGAAGAAGATAAAAAATAGGATGTAGAAAGATAATGTGATTCCATTCTATATATTTATTTGGCCTTCTTATGGATTTTGGTATGTTGAATTTATTTTCACTCATGGAATCGACATTTTAAACAAAATGATACTATCTCATACTGCATAATAGTATTACACACCTTAATAATATCAAAGCATGATTTAAGTCTTAGATTGATATCTTTTCATGTCCTTGTTTTTCTGGATTTGCTAATACGATCAGATCAACCATGTAGTAATGTTTTTGACTTATTTGTATGGTGTAGTTTATGACTATTGCCACTTGCATTCTTTGGTCATTGCACTAAATTTTGAATTTGTAAATTGCATAACAGATTGAAGTGGCGAAAGTGGTTGAGACCCAAGCTCAATTGGAGAGACAACTTGAGTTAATTGAGACCCATCAGCAAGAGGTATTCAAGTAAAGAGTCTTGAGTCTGTTTTCTAATGGTGAAATTATTGTAAGAAAAAGAAATAAATGATAGGATGTTTAATCTCATGGATATTTGTATTGCTTATTATCATGTATTGTATTTGTTGGAAGAATCATCATCTACAAGAGAAAGTGTCTTTTCTACTACACCTGAAGCTCTTTTTCTAGACTATACTAAGCATGTAATTTTCTGCCTTATCTCCCCTTTTATAGTTGTTGCACAAAACCATTTCAACTGTTGGAGCTACTTGTAGGTTTTTTCCATGCAGGCATTCTAAATCTTATTTATGCAGGTACCTTGATTCATCCTAACATTTCATGTAGCTGTTTATAATCTGTGGATGTGTTGTTGCTCCTTGATTGATTGCCATTTGTTGTCAAAACTCAAAAGGCATTGTCTTCTTGTTCGGTTGAATATTTAGTCCATTTTTAAACACGGAACTTTTTATTTCCCAACTTCAAAAAGATTGCTAAATTATACTAATGGATTATGGTTAATCAATGAGTGTGACTTAAAGAATTTTAGCAGGCCTTAATTTTATCCTTGAACATTTGAACTGTTCAAGTAAATTTAATGAATTTTATAAGTTTAGAAGATTTTCAGTTGAGCTCTTAAAACACAGAATTTTTTTATAGGAATCTCTAGTGTTGTGAACACTGGAGTGTTTTAATTTTTCTGGATGGAAAGTGTAAACATGATGGTCCTTTTTGATGAGAAGTCTCCATCCATGTTGATGGAGAAAAAGCAGCTGATGTTTGAGTTTGTGACTTGAAATGAAGACATGTTTTACAGTGGTTGCTGTTGTAATATAGATTTTAAAAATTAGAGGTCTCCTTTGGTATTAAAGGACATGTTACTTGTGGGTCATGCTTGTTGTGAAGTTAAGTTTATGGAGTATAGCAGCTGTGACAAGAGGAACAAAAAATGTGATGTTGTGTTGCAGGCTTCTATCAGGAAGGTAAATGATCCTCGATTCTATGGATATACTGTGTTTGTTAGGAGCATTAGGAGGGGCAGTTTTGTTTAAGAATTTCAACGTTAGCTCTTTGTAAGCTCTGTTCATTATTTATCCATATTCCTAGACTGATGATCCCATCACTAGGAAGGCGGCATTCAGATTATAGACTTGGTTGTATTGCATCACAATCAAAGTTCTTGAAGGGGATATTTCAACCTGGAATGACTAGATGTGGGAGAGGCCAGACATTAGGAAATTTGGGTCTATGGTAGTAGACAACCGTGTTAAAAGAGCTTGGGGACTTTACTTGAAGAAGAAAGGACAAATTGATTGTTTCTGATAATTATATATATGTATATATATGTATGTATGCATGTATACTAGGGTCGGGGTTGGGATTGATATATGGAGAGAAAACCAAAGGTGGAGATGCTGGTGAAATTTCTCCAATGATTTTATTCCTATTATCTGCTTGGTTTAAAGTGAAACTTGAGGGATCCTAGAAATATAGACATAGCACTAAAATAATATTTGATTGTAACTTTGAATTTTATTTGATTATCCTACAGTATTTGTGATTAAACTAAAAAAAATTTTATAATAAAATGAAACTTACAACTTTTTAAATAAATTGAAATCTTAAAATTTTTATGCAAATCCTGCATTTTAGAGAGTTCTGTCCAAAATCCTGTGACCCCTTGAGAAAGCATACTCAATTAGCTGTAGAGGTTCATCGAACAAATGGTTATTGGCTATCACTAATTAATATTTTGTTTGTGTGTGTGTGCATGACTTACTATTTATAAATATCAGGATCAGGATGATGAAATTCCTTTTTCTTGTTCCTTGTTCTGACCATTAGGTTGATAAGGCTTTGCTAAGTATAGAAGAAGAAGCTGAGCGTATTTACAAGGATGAGCGTGGATTGCTCCTTGATGATGAGGCTGCATCCACAAGAGATGCAATGTGAGTACTCATTGTACTAGTTGCATTTTACTTTGTCAGATGGAATCATGTGGTTCATCCTTTGTTCCTTTCGTTCTCCTATTGCATATGTTCTTGTTTTCTTATTACTTTGCTGTCATGTAACATGGTATGCCCCATGCTTGGGTTATATGTGCATTAAATATTTCAAAATCTATCACAGTCTTACTGATTGTTGTTGATATTTGGGGTTTGGGCAGAAGTTTGTGCATAAAAATTGTTGAACATGTGTGTAGCAGTGGAGATTCCTTGGGATATAAGTGATTGATAACAAATGGTTCAGATTATTTGCCTATCAAAAAAAAGGTTCAGATTATGAAAATGTTGAGCTTCTGATTGTGCAGAGACTCATATGAAATAAATCCTTGAAAATGTTTGCTTTCATTTGTTTAATTTGTTATTCAGTATTTAACATTTAAAGATAATAGTGTCATAAATAACTAAATATTTCTTAAGTAGGTTTTGGAATTGGAAGCTGACTGGGAAGTCCATGGTTCTTTGGAGTACAGGACCACATGTTCTTAAGCTTTGTGAATACACCCATGGAATGGGAGCTTCCTTCTATATACTTTGTGTTGGAAAAGTTTATATTTGTTGACTATTCGATGAGGCAACCTGCTTTTGAAGGTAGTGCATAATTCCCCTGATAAGATTATGGAGTACCTTAAGTGTAAATACATCAAATCATGACCATAGTATTTCATTAAAGTCTTAAAGCTTAGGCTTGTGAGAGCTTTAACCCAAGTTAGTTCGAAATCCATTATTGGTCTATTACAAAAAACTTAACTTTTGAGGTCAAGTGGTAGCTTGCCTTGTTTCTAGGTCATAAGTTCAGTCTCACTGGTTCCCCTCTTATTAAGCCCACTTGCAAGCCCAAAGGAGGTTGCTTGTCAAGTGGGGCGTTAGGACTTAATTCAGTTTGAAATACATTGTTGGTCCATTACCTAATAATTTAAGCATTTAGGGTATTGGGTGGGAGGCAGGGTAGGGATCTTTATTTGATTCTATGTTGGGTTCATTGATTTGTCCAAAATTGTCTGTAATATTCATTTCTCATGGAGATATGGATTGATCTAATCTATACTATTTTATTCTTTCAATTTTGTTTATGGTGGGCAGCCTCATCACTTTCTATTGTGGTGCACCTCTTGGCTTCCAAGGAAACTCCATCATTAGTCATCCCCATCCCTAATGTAGTTACCATTTCCTCCCCTATGGACTAGAGGATTTGCATCAAACAATCAGATCTACCATCTTCAGTTTCCTGGCTTACATCATATGGACCTGTCATCAGTAACCAATCCAAAGCCTTGCCTTTTCCTTTCTTAGCTAACTGGAAACTAATTATTTCAGTCACTGCTGTTACACCCTTCACACGACCACCACCAGATTGAACTCAACTCAACTCACCAACATTACCACCCAAAATCATGGTAAAAGGAAGCTTTCATCAGAGTTTGTTGATGTTATATCCTTTTGTGGAAAGCTATACCCATTGAAGCCAGATAGGAGTCTTCAAGACCAGTCTAGTATAGAAGCTCAAAATGATTGTTTTTTGTTTTTTAAAGGTTTAGTTAATCTTGAAGTGGGAGGCTTTAGGTGTGGGATTCAATAATTTCTTTTAAGGTAACTTTTTGTATTAGTTCAATGGTGAGGAACAAATCTTTGATGGCTAACTACTTGACCAATAGGAACTGGATGTTCCCACGTAGGTGTGGAAAGCAGCAGTAGAGCTCATCAACCACTTCTTTCTACATTTTAGAGTAGATTCAGTGCTTTTGAATTTGTTCTCTTTTTTGGAGTTTGGTGGTTATGCCTCATACATCTCATGATTTGGTGGCAAGGTGGCATATTAAGTCTGGGCAGGGAGTATGAGAGCTCAGAAGGTGGTGCAGCCTACAATGTTTTGGACTCGATGGCGGTTATAAAATTTTTGAAGATTTGAAAGTCCACTTCAAAGTTGAAGCATTTTGCACTTAAAACAAAAATTCTCTTTGGAGTGGGATGGATTTGTAATAGTGTAGTTCATTTTTTATGCTTTTGCTTTGTCTATTAGATCTTGATTTTTTTTTCTCTCTTCATGTACAGTGTGTGTGCATAGACTCTTGTGCTTTTTCTTATGTAAGAAAATTTTGCATGAAACAGGATATCATATTTTGCCATATCATTTTTTTTCTATGTTTATGCATCTATTAGAATGTTTTTCTTTCCTTGGATGTCATTCCAGGTATGAGCAGGCTGAATTTATAGAGAGGGAAATGGAACAAATGACGGAACAGATAAAATCAATTATTCAAACACTAAATACCAATCAGGTAAGGATCTTTAGTTCAATGATCCACTTCTTTCCAGAAGCTTCTTTCACGGACAATACTTTTGACTGTTTTTCTTTTTCATATAGGGTGGAGAACTTGATGTGATGGATGGGATGACTCCATTAGATGTCATTGTACGAATTTTAAACAATCAACTAAGCTCTCTAATGTGGATTGATGAAAAGGTAAGTATCATTTACGAGTTCCATCATCAATGTTTCACTTAGAAGGACTATGTGCTATATAGTTTCATTAGTGTACAACAAAAGTAAAAGAAAAATAATTGTAGGCTTTCAGTTTTAAGTAATTTTCGTGGTTATACAACACTACCTTTTTGGTGCCATATGTAACATCTAAAACATGTTCTAAATTGCTGCTGTGGTATTTAGATTACAAAATAATAGAATATGTTTTGGGTCTCATTTCCTAGTTTGCACATTTTATTATGGTGAAAATTTTCGTAGTTTTTCTGAGAATTTCCTTAGCATATACGGTGTTCTTAAAAGTTATATGATTGCAAATTTATTCTATCAATGAAAAAAAAATGTAAATTTACTGTACATAAACATGCACAAATCTGCTTTGAAATGTTATTGACATTTGTGTTCTCAAAATTTAAGCCAGCAAAGGCTTCCAGAACCACCCATGTTTCACTTGTGTCTATCCTGAAAAAGAGACAAATTGTATTTCCTCCCCCAAGGGTTGATGGCAATTAAAGAGAATTTCCCGGGGTTTCTAATACTACATAAACCGCTGATGTACTGTCTTTATCAATGCATTCCCTTAAGTTTCCTGCAAATCTGGCCAAGTAAAATGTTGATACAAGTCTTGTTTATTTATTACCTCATTCAACTTGTCAAATTGGGAAGAAGCGTTAAAATCCAGGATTCCTCAACTTCATGGTCAACCAATGAAGGGCAGAAGAAGTATTGGTTAACTTTAGGATTGGGGAGTGTAATTTCAAAAAACTCATGGGAACTATATGTTTTGCCGTAACGTTTGGGAAGTAGGTTTAAACTTTTTTATAGGAGGGATAAGTGTAATTTTCCCCAAGAAAGTCAAAATGCTTCTGCAGATCTAAACATTTTCTATGGGGGATTTAATAATTGTAAGTTCCATAAATGTTCCTATAGAAGGAAAGGTTTTTTTTTACACTACTTCCATTTCCATTGCTAGATCACTAACATTAATTCTTGTCAGGCTCAAGAATTTAACTCGCGCATTCAGAAGCTTGCCAGTCAAGGTTCTACTTCAGAGCATGGATCAATGGGTCCAAAATTCTGGATGAGTTAATCTTTCTTAAAGTTGGTTTCTACCAAGTAGAGTTAACAAGTGCAAAGAAGAAGGGCTCATTTCACATGGTTGTTTCTTTTAAAATTTTGGCTAGAGATTCATCTTGGATGCACAGCAATGCTTCTTGTTTCTTTGGTGAGAATGGAGTTCCTTTTTCCAGCAACTTTTTTGGAAGTTCTGAATGAGGATGATGTAGTTCTGGACCTCTGGTGATTTAGCCATCTGTGAACAAAAGCTTCCCAGGATTCAGAGGCGAAGGAGTTGAATTCGAATAATTTTCCATGTTATTAGGCAACAGAGTGTTATTGGACACAGTCGTAACTTGTAACTCTTAACAAATCTTTTGCAGCTCTTGCATAGTTCTCGCTTTATTTTCTTAAAACCCTTTACAGAGTAATGGAACATTCTGAAAATTGAAGTTGTTAAGTTTGTTGAAAGTGGGAAAGGTTTCCTTGCATTGAAATGAAAGGAAGGAATGCAGTTAACCAATCATCCCAGTCCCATACGATTTCTTGTCTAATTCTCATGTTGATATCATGTGTATGTTTCTTGAATAAGATTTTGGTAATTGGGAATTCATACAGTTTCAAACAATCCCGGAAAATTTCTAGAATCCCTAATGGAGAACAGGTTCTTACCGTGTTTGGCAAGAGCCATTTAGCAGTAGTTCAGAATATATGAGAAACATAGCTTCCAGGAAATAAACCTGGACGCACCAACTTCATTTGGCTCTTGGCATGCAAATCCTTCAATAGGTTCAATCCACATGGTGTTAAAAAGAAAAACTTATACAGACAAAGGAATCCTATAATAACTACCAGTGGCCTTCAAATTGTTCAAGTATTCATAAAAGAAAGCTATTTATACAGGCTTTGCGTCAAAGCCAAATCAAGCTCGAAAGTGATCAGCACCAACTTGTGGTAGATTTCCATATCCCAAACAGACGGGCTTTCCATCCTAGTGCTCAATAAGAATCAGGCGCTTTGGGCACGAGCTACGACCACGATCAAGAGGATTACTATGGCAAGGAAAGTGGATGACATGATTTTTTCATCCAACTGATCAGTGGTTTCTGTGGTGGATCCTTCCCTCTCAGAAGACCGAAGCACCTCATTCACAAGTGACTGAAATTTCTCTACCAGTTCCATGATTTTTGCCTTGGTGATCTCCAAAATCCACCTCAAGATGTATGTGGCCAAGTCCGGTTCCTCACTGGAGCTCTGTGAACTTTCCTCTTCAGCTGCATGGATCAAATCAATAATAGTTATATGAAACAAGTAGTAGAAATGAATAGAAGGTAAAGTAATACTCTGCTTTTCTGTCTAGTTTCTTCTCCAAAACCGATAGTAGTATGCAGAATGAAGAATGAGAAACACTACTGCTAAAAATTCTTTTACCAAAATCACTCCCAAACAGACGTTAAACTACTTAATGACACCATTCCCATGTTCTCCTGTTTCTCATCACCCCCAACACCCTGTTCTGTGCACTCTATCTTCTCTCCATGATTGAAGTGTATGGGCAAAAATACTTAGCAACAAAGTACACACAATCGGTTTTGTTTTGGAAGGCTTGAATCTAATGCAAATCAAATGTGAGCATAAACAATGAAAGAAAGATCCATTTGGCTCAATCCAAACCTGTACAGAGTGGCTCCTGGAGCTTCCTCACCATCTTGTTGTTCAATATAGCATCCCAAACAGCTTTATCCGATGACAGAGACATCACCATTCTCTACATGCAAAGTAGTTTCCATAAGAAACATAAATGCAAAAGGTGCTTTCTTTAGAAGCAAACTTCACAAACACACCTAACCTTAACATTCACAACCTAATTCCCTGTGTCTGCATATAAGATTTCAAGAGATTTTTAAGAGTGAAAGAAACAGAGCAAACATCATCATTTCCACAAACAAATCCATGCCTGAAAAGAAAAAAAAATTGGCTATTTTCTGTTTTCAGAACAATGCTTTGTTGAGGAATTCCAGTTCAATAACTTTAGTCAATACCTCATAAACTCGAGCAAATTCTGAGTCATTTTCCCACACATGTTACTATCATCCAGTTTAAGAAGAAAACCTCAAGCAAATTCAAAGTCAAATACAATCCACCAATAAACCCTTCTAAAGTATTGAAAGGCACCTGAACAGATGGGTCAGTTTGAAGCAAGCCGAAAGCCTCATAAATTCTGCCATATCTCTGAGTTTCCATTATTCTTTTATCTGACTCTGACCCAGATGAAGAAATCCCGTGCAAAACACTGGGTAAGATGCAATTTCATCAGATACACTCATCTCTGAAGTATTGGGAAATAAACCATCAACAGAAGGTGAAAGGCCCAACAAGTGAAAGCACAAAAATTTATTGGCATGCACAGTTGAATTTGTGAAAGATTCAAGAGCAAGAAAAATTTTCAGTCCAGCAAACCTCAATATGTCAATTGGGAAGGGAAAAACTAATATTGGTAAGGGAATTAATTCATGGGCGTCATAAATTACTAAAGAAATCTGCAAATGAACAGGCAAAAACAAAAAAAATAAATAAATAAACAGAAGTGAAGATTTTCATCCACCTCTGAAGCGCAGCAATGGCATTTTCGACTTCAAATCGAGATGGGGTTGGCCCAAAAACACGATTAATGAAAGACTCATTTGCTCTTTCACCTTGTCTTCCACCTACATACTCACATCTGCATACTCCACCATGGCACAAACGGTTAGCACAGTGTCGCCTGAAGGGCGCAGTGAAATTACCTGAGGCTAGAAACCTAGAATTGGATGATGATGATGATGGGAGGGTGGGAAGATTGTTGGAGGTGGTGGTGGTGGTGCGTCTGGGGGTGGAGGGTGCTGCTCCAACAGCAGCTGTAACTGTTCTTATCATGGCTCCTCCACCCATTTCTTTTTTCAGGTTTTCTTTTTCCCAATCTACTCAATGATTCTTTGTTAAATTGCAGTTCTTCTTGTGCATCAAAACTAAGTGATGATTATTTTTTTTTTAATTGAAACTAGAACAAAAGGGGATTTGATGAATAACTGGTTGGCTATGGCTCCTCTGCCCCTCTCCTCCTCAATCCACTTTCATGAAGGATTCCCTACAGATAAATAGTTAGATTTTTTCCTCTTTCATTTTTTTTATTCTCAACATACGCGATTTACTGTTATAGAAGAGTATAGAAGGGACTTTTCTTGCTAAGGATATATTTTCCTTTCATTCCAAAAGTAAATGAAAGCTTTTAGAATTAATCTAACCCTTATATATTTGAATTTTTATAGAATACTTCCTTTATTTTGAGCGAAAAATAAGATGAGAGAAAATTAGAAATAAGAATGATAGGAGGGTATTTGATGAAATTTCAAACCAATTGGGGGTTAAGTATATTTAATCAAAACCTTAGAGAAAGTGAATGAAAAATCCTATAAAGCATTTATAATAATATATTCATAAATGATGTTAGTGTATTCTATTATTTGTTTTTACGTCCAAATATTATTCCATTAGATTTTATTAGTGAGGTTTATAATGAAGCAATCCTAACAAATTAAGAATATTGTATATTTTTTCTTCGCTGGATATTTTCCATAAAGTTTTTTATTAACAAGGTTTTAGTAAGATATATATATATATATATACTAGATTCCACTAATAAAGTTTTTAATGAGACAGTTCTAACACACTCACTAGATTTTTCTTAGGATTTTTCATTAGTAAGATTTTAATGAAAGATATATATATATTTTTTAATATAGTAGACATTCGTAAGTATTTTATAAAGAGTGGTGAATGACCACCACATTTACTAGTAAGGGTGAAAGAAACTTGATGTATTGTCTTAATATAATGGAACTAGGTAGAAGGTGATTGAATAGGAAGTCTTTGAGCTAAACCCCAAATTAGTATTTTATTACCTATTTTAAGTTTGTCATTTTATATTAATTCTTTAGAGACAACAAAAATATTATGCAAATATAAATAAAATTAATCACATAATTAAACATAAAATATAACGTGAAAAAAATACCTAGCAACCTACTAGGTGTAAACAACCACGAGTAGTCTCTCGATCATTAAATAATCTACTAAATATGATAAAAGAGTATACAGTTCAAGTTTTTTATGAATGATTACTCTCTTAGGCTCATAAAAGTCGCATTTTAAAATAAAATATCTATATTTATATTTATAAAACCCTTTTTAGAATTATGAAGAGTTTCTTAATTTTAAAATATTTTAAAGATCTAGAAAAAATATCAATTTAAAGAAAATTACAAATTTAAAACTTAGTAAAAAATATTCCAAAAATTCTTGTTAGAATCAAACACAAATTTAGAGATAAACATTATTTTAAAACTTATTAAAAATAATTTTTCAAATTAAACATATAGTAGAAATTAAATTAAGAAACAGAAAAATATTATATTTCTAACTTCATGTAATAGTCATTTCAAAAGTTTTACCAACCATAAATATATAATTACCTTAAATTTTACCATTTCAAATAACTCGAATCCAAATTTGATGAAGTCTACCTTTAATCGGATAAGACCCAAAAAAGTAAATTGCATAAGAAATGAATAAAATTGTCAACTAAGTAAAATACCCTAATAATGAAATAAAATCTTTCATTTACCCATCTTAAAGTTAGTATTAAAGCTTTGCTTTGAGAACCATGTTCAACAAAATAATGGGCCGTGGAATTTTAGACCTAGCCCAAAAGAAACACCCACCTCATTTGGGCCTCAAATTAGGCCGAATCGAATCTGAAAGCTCCACAGATGAACGGCTGAGATCCCATATATATATAAATGGGGTACTTATTTTATATTTTATATATAAATTATTTTTCAAATTTAGGATAGTAATACTTTTAAATTTTGTTTTTTTTTTAAAATGTAAACTTTAAAAAAAGTTATATTTATATATGAGTTGTTATCACTTTTTGGATTTTCATTTTCATATAACCTAGGATTTGATAATTCAATTAGATAAATAACAATAAATAGAATCAACACCTTGATTCTTTAAAAAGAAATTGAAAATAAAATAATTTTTTTAATTAAAATCAAGGATAAGAATATTGGTTTTAACGGATATTGGTAATTGGATTGTATGAATACATATGGATATATGGAAAATATCAAAATATGGATAGATATTTTGAGATGATGAAAAATTAATCAAAACTCATAGAATTTATAGAAAAAAAACTCTTAAAAATGACAAAAGAAATAATAATAATATCATATTGAAGTTGTCTTGCAGAACTCAAAAACACAAAAATATCCCGAAATATGGATGAAAATTTTGAGAAAAAAATTGAAATTGATCAAAATTCATAAAATTCTCAACAAAAACTTATATATATATATATATATATATATATATATATATATATATATATATATATATATATATATATATATATATATATATATATATATATATATATATATATATATATTGAAAATTTGATAATAATGTATATAATTTAAAATTTTAAAATATATTTAATATTAACATTATGATCTATTTAATATTCAAAATATAAAAGAAATTTATATATATTAAAAAATTGTTATAATGGTTTTTATAATTTAAATAATTTTTAAATGAAATATGAAAATAAAAAAATTAAAATTATTTTACCTATTAATATTTTATTTTAGAAAAAGTAAATAAAAATGGTAATAAAATAATGATAAAAATCAAAAAGTACGGATGGAAGAAATTTCCATGCGTATCGTTGCCAATTGAAACATGATATTTCGGAAATATTTTTGTGATATATTAAGATATTTTCATCATTGTTTAGGAATAAAACAACCCGTAAAATTTCAAGATTTTATGAAATCATAATTGTATTATTCAAGATTTCAAAATATCATTTCCTGTTAAATTGAAGCTAACATTTTTTTCTTTTAAATAGAACAAGTTTTTATAAGTTATTAAAAATAAAATAAAAAATAAAAAAATAATCTTGTGGAAAAGGTATTTCCTTTCAATTTTTTTATGATTTAAGTTATCCTACCAATAGTCTTAACTTTGGTTCATTAAATTATATCAAAATCAATTCAAAAACCATAGAGACCACAATATAACTTGCCACATCATTATTATTTTTTTCCTTTTTAATTAAAAAAAGCTGTCTTTTTCTCTTATTCTTCATTGCCAAGGAAATTAAATTCCATAAATTCTCTGGATTTAATTGTAGATTTAGTTATATTTATTAATATTATAAAAAGTTTTTTATTTTGAATAATTATGGATTTATTCTAAAATTTTATAATCATTTTTATTTAAAAAATAATAATAATTAACTAACTCCCAAAAATTCCAGTCAGGCGATTCATAGCCGGCGCGAGACACGAAATTTGAATCCATGAATCCAAAAACCGCCGCCCGTTGAAGCATAAACCCTAAACTACTCTCTACAGTCTACAAAGCTCTCTCTCATCTTCTTGATTACAATACTTTCCATTCACAAACCCTAACCGCCACTCCCACGCTCCCGCCCTGCCACCGGCCTTCTCAGTGCTGAATCTGTCGATAACTTCCTCAGGGAAAATCTTCGCCACTCCTCCGGTTTCTTCCTACGAATCAATGTATGATCTTGGAGCTCAAACAATGAAATCCCTTTAAATGCCTTTAGTTTCTAAATCTTGATGGGTTTAAGAAAGGAATCCGAATTTGACAGACGAATTTTGATCAACTTTAGGAACCATTTGGTTGCTGAGAAAATCCTAAAAGGGGAAAACGAAAAACGGAAGTCTTTCTTGCAATTAAAGTACCCATGGGTCTGATCAGAATCTATTTCACCTCATATTTTCGTGTTTAGTGAAAGTATTACACAACCATGTCTCTAAATTCATAATGCATCTTTTATAATAAACATTTTTCAATTATCTTATATATATGTCATCCATGTTTAGCAAATAAATTTATTATTTAAGATTAATCAAAGTAAATATTAATTAAAATTAATAAGGATAAACATGTCATTTTGATGATTTACAATAAATTTTTTAGAATTATTAATTGCATCCACCAAATCCCTTATCACATCCACATATTTTTTATTTTTTTATGAAAAAAATAAAATTTATATTAAATATTTTTAAAATACCATTATCCTTGTTGCTACAAATCATGACAACCAATAGCATCTTGTGCTATTGCCCATAAACAACGATTAAATCATCAAGTAAGAAATATTGATTCTTATCAAACACAAAAAAAAAACTTGATCATATTAAATACATATGAATATTTGAAGAATAAAATATTATTATGCAATAGGTGTATAATCTCTGGCTATTTGAGGAACATTCATCATCATTTGATTCGGGATGTATGGAAGTATTGGTGGTAGCATGGCAGGCGGGTAGTAGCACGATGATGGTCCAGGATTGCTGGACACTATATTCTCCAAAAGTCCCGATGTGGGATCATAGTAAAATGGGTGTTGCAATGGCGGAGTATATTGAGTGTTGTTAGTGCCGTTAGATGGGCCACTGAATTGAGAACTATTAGTGTTGTCGCTTGTCATCATCACCTTAGTCATTCTTGGATTCATCATAGGAGTCATAGGGTTTGGTACTAACGACATTGAGTCAATCATGCCTAGATAGGGAACATGCAAGCTCTGTGTTGATGGCATTGCATTGTTAGGATAACTAGGGTTTTCCAATGCAGGCCCTTCTAAGAGAGTTTGACTCATCTTCAGTAACTCAACCCTAGACTTGATGACTTCAAGCTTAGTGCCCAATGCATTCACGAATTCCCTAAGTTGATCCACTGATAGATCATTCAATCGGTCGTCCCATGTGGAGTATTTAGTCTGGTCTGCACCTTGGTGACCTAATTTTGAAATATCTTTCTGGATCTTCTTAATCCTTTCCTCGAAAAAGCCTGATAAATCTAGGGTTTTCAACCCTCTTTCCTCCTTGCTATGTTCTTTGTACCTATTGATAATGGATTTCACCTCCTCAGGATTTGAAGGCCAAAATATTGGCTCCATAGGGCGATCATCTGACGTCCAACTATAGATGATTACACATGCATCAACCCCACAAAGAGTTGATATTTCATATGTTTTCTTCTTCAATCCCATCGTTCTCTTTTGGAAGGTAATTTTTCGAGACTTTTCTTTAGGAATGAGCTCCAATGGCAACCTCGATCGACCCATGTTGTGTTCTGCCAAGGAAGAATTCTTCTCAAATTTCCCACCAAAGCTTGTAAACAAATATGTTAAAAAAAAAAATAGAATGAAACAATAAAACTAAAGACTCTCATACATGATTTACAAAACATGCTTTTTAAATTTTATCAAACATTTTTTAGACAAAAAACGTTTTCTAAAATTATTATCAAAATTTTCGAAACCTGTGATTTTTCTCTTCCTTTGAAGAATAAGTATTTAAAACAATTATATTATAAATTCAATAAAAGAAAGAATTTTGAAATGGATATATGATTTAACTTTAACAAATGCAGGTAAGAAATTGAGAAGTCGATTGAAGATTATATATATGTAAAAGAATTATAAAAGTAAAAAAGAAGTAATACATGTTTGAACATGAAGTAATGCAATAAGGAAAAAGAAGAAGCAAGGAATTTGGGAGAGAGAAAGAGAGAGGAAAGTACCTTGGCTGTTAATGGAGAATTTCTTTAATTTGCTTTATGAGAACTCTTTCTTCTTTATAGAGGTTAGTGGCTAAAAAGAATTCAGAATATAATTATATGGAAGGAAAATCAAATACAATATTCACTTTCTATATATTTGACAAATATATTCCTAACCCACCCTTAATTCAGCATTGCTTTCTGTGGCTTACAACTTTCAGGTTTGACTTTGGGAGGGCCAAGTCATCATATCACAGTCCACTCTCTCATGGATTTTCAAATATTTTTTTCCCTCCATTTTCTCGGGAAAGAAACGGAAGGTTAATAATTAACAAGGGGTTTGAGCAAGCAAACAGGAGTGGGAAAATTATATTATGGTATTTTATTGAAGGTTGATTAGGATTTTAAAGTGTTTTTGGGCAATAATAGAAAGGAAATATTTGCCTATATGCTTAAATTTTATTAATTTATTTCAATAATTTTGATTTTTTTTTTTTTTTTTTTTGGTATTGTTGATATTAAAGTGGGGTGCATCAAATCATAAAAATTAGGTCTAATTGGGCACTAGAAATCCATGTTATTTACAAAAATTTTAGTATTAATTCAAGATTTGAGACATGATATTCTGAAATCTTGAAAAACATTTGACCATTTGATCCTATAAAATCTTCAATTTTTATGGGACTTTCTATTCCAAAAAGCTATATTTTGGTGCAAAAATATATATATATTTTGTCTTTAATTTCCTTTTTTGAGAATGCTAGAATAAAGGTTTTATTAGGGGGGAAATTTAGTAATAATTGAAATTGAGTATTAATGAAAATTATATGTATATATATATATGGCCTAAATTATTTTTATTTGAATATGTGGAAATATTGAATAATAATTAGAAAAGTAATATTTAAGATTATTTTGCAATTTCTTTTATGTTGAAAATGTAAGAGGGTTGTTAAATTATATGATTGATTGTAATGGAAAATATTAAGTTTTAAAAAGAAATTTAAAATAATTCTATAAAATTAGGATTAGATATATAAATTCTAAAAATAAAATATAATTATGTTGTTATATAGAATATGAATGGACATAAATATCATGAATTTTATTTTATTTTTAAATTATTTTTAAATTTTAATATTAAAAATTTATAAATAAAAATAGAATTAATAGAGTATATGAAAATTATTTAATTAAATATTAACAAATCTCCACTGTATAAATTTTTTTTCATGTATAACTTCATTATTTCTAATTTCTCTCAACCATATTATTATAAAATACTAAAAAATGACTTAATAACTTAATTTAAATCATTAAATAAATTAAATATATTTGGTAATATAATTTAATATCATAATTTTAAGTTAAACATAACTTCAAGTATCAAGTTAAAATAGTTTATTTATTCTTAATCTCAAAATCAGATTCATGCGATCAGATTTTTAAATCTGTCTTTGGGACCCACTGTCAAGGGAATAATGCAACACCTTTTACTCGTGTTTTCAAAGCCTTTGTATTAATCTGATCATTAAATTTGTGTTCTGTTAATCTGATCATTAAATGATATTATTACATACTGCACAATCGTATTTAACACCTTAATTATATCAAAGCATGGTTTAATCCTTAAATTGATATTTTTTTCATATCCTTATTTGTTTGGATTTACTTATATACGTAATTTTTTTGACTTATTTGTTTGGTTTGTTGTTATAATTATTACCACCAAGAACCTAACCAACCAAGTGAGTTCTAAAAGCACTTATAAAGTTTTCTTGAGCAATAAAGCTTCCATTATTTAAGAGTCACCTAATATATCTTCTAAAGCTTCATGAGCATCTTAACCTACCAAGCTAAGCATTGGGAGTCAGACTAACTTAAAAAAATCAAGTGGCTTGACTTGTCTAAGTATTGCACGAGGTCAGGAGACATCGAGGACATACCGCCTCAACTAGGTCTATCGAAGCAAGGAAACAATCACCCATTTGGACGCTTGTAGTCATCTTTTTTGCCTCCAAAAACATTACCTTCCCACTTTTTTTTCTTTTCATTTTATTCATTTCACAATTTCTTTATAATATATTTATCTTTTCAATTAAGATAAATATAGAAGGCCTTAAATAATAATAATAAACACAAGCAAAAACTCCCAATAATGATGGAAGAATGACATTTTGAGAACCAAAAAAGGGGAATCTGGATTCCATATATGTGGTGTAAACACCAAGCACCTTAGGACCATGCTTCCCAAATCACATTCGACGACCAAACTCCTCTATGAAATTTTGCCTAATTCCCACAAAATTGAACTACCATAATACATTAACCAAACAATAGAAAAATTGGAGAGATTGCTCTTGTTCCCAAACCATATTTTCCATCTCAAACCATGAAAAGGGACCATTGGAGAAAAACAGAAATGACAAAAAGGCCCTTGTCGTCAATTGTTTCCCCGTAATAATAACAATAATACTGCAATACGTGCAACAACTCCGAGGCTGCTCTCCTCTAATCTTCTTCATTCTGAGTTTCATCTTTGACAAGCTTGATCATGTCGTCAATTCGAAGAATTGTTATGGCTGCTTCTGTTGCAAACTGCACACCAGAAATTTCAGCTGGACTCTTTTGAAACCAAGTTTTATCATAAATATTAATTGTTTTGCAGCTTTTACCTGTAGGATCTTCACTTTGCTCATTGCAGGCTCAATAACCCCAGCTTCTAGGTTATTACGGACAGTTCCTTTTAAAAGATCCAGTCCCATGCTGCAAAAATTTTGAAGTCAAAAAAGATTCACATTATAAGCAACTGAAAAATTGCTCCTAGGGTTTCATAGTGTTTCTTTTGTTTTAAACTAGTTTTTTTTTCTTGGTTGTTTCAGACTAAATATATGTAATAAGAACTGCAAACAGAATACCTTGAGAGATGCTTCTTATCTGCCTTCGTTTGGGCAGTGTGGTGGTAAGCCCGTAGTTTTGCAACTAATTCAGTCGCGTCTTTTGCAGCATTCACAGCAAGCACCTGCAGCAGACACATGCCACTAACTTCAATAAAATTCTCAAAACTGAAGATGATCAGATGAAGAACATGTGTATCATGCACTCAAAGATTAAACAGAACCTTCGGTATTATTAGTAAAGATTCAGCAAATTCTGCAATTGCCAACTGCTCTCGGGATCCTAAAGTTGTTGCAAGGTACTCCAAATACACAGATAAAGCAGCCTCAACAGCACCTCCACCTGCTACCACCTGTATTTCAAATACTGACAAGTTGGTTGACAATCTTAACAATATTTAGCAAACTCTCATATTAATTATTCCTAATTTCTGACATCTTTCAAAACATAAATTAGACAGGATGGCTCATAATAATAATGTTCGAAAGTGATTTTTATCCTAGGAAATTGCCAAAGTGAATATCCATCAAATGCATGCCAGACCCCTGAAGCGTGACATTTCTCATGCTCCAGGCAGCCTTTTAGGAGCCATTCAAGCAGCACATAAAAATGAAGCCTCTCCAATTGTCTAAATATCAATAGAAATGAATGTATTTTGATTCACCTGGCAGTAAATGACTCTTGGTTTTTATGACACTGATAATGTAAGATCATTTCACAATTTTCTAGTATCCGTTCTCACTATCAATAAAATGTGCTCAAGCCTACACGAATATGAAGTCCTGTCAAAGTGTTGTGGTTCAACACAAATGGAAAAGAATCAACAAGTTCTTCGTCATCCTTCAAATTTCTATAACTAGTGAAGTCAAATTTTACAAAATAAAATTAGCAAACTCACTTCCATGTCGCATTCAAACGCTACAATTTTTTTGATAGGCATTTAGTAATCATAACACTTTTTGTATTGTATGATGTCAATAACCTCTTCATTTTAGTTGGTATATAATAATGTATCAGGGAAAAAAATACAATGATGCGTCACAGGTGAAATGCCTACACCTTTGCATATAGGCTAAAGAAAAGCAGACCCAACCTTCCAGGTAATTAGATTCCATAAACTCTTATGAATAGAACACACAAGTAAATAATTTCCTGGCTGAATGGTACAGCTTATTACACCTTATCAGTCTTTTCAGTGTTCCCCTGTTATATGTCATGCCTCCTGTCCTTTCAATTATCCTCAAAGCAGTTTCAGTTTTAAGGAAGAATTTGATGGTAATGGCTCTCAACTAAGATGAGTTCTGACAAAATTGGAATTGGTGGTAAGTACTATCTTGTCCTATTCTTGTCTTCAGTTACCAAGATACAATCAGTATCCATATTTCAGAGGGTAGACAATAAGGGAAGACCAAACTGAGTCCTAACTTAAGTCACTAGATATGTCTGAAGAACAAAGGTAACCAAATGAAACAAATATCAAGATCAATGCTTGATAAGCAATCCAAATTTCAAACAGAAAATGCACAGAAAGAATCAAATTACTAGTTTATTCCACAATTTTTTACATATGTTAAAAAAAATCAAACTTCCAACAGACGGTTACCAACCATGGAAGAACAAAAAACACAATTTTAAGCAAAAGTGGAACTTTAGACTCATAACCATGCATTTCAAAAATAAATTCAACTGCCAAGGTTTACCGTGTTGGATTCAAGGGTCCTCTTGACAATTGATAGAGCATCATGCAAAGCCCTATCCATCTCATCAAGCATATAGTCATTAGCACCTCTGAGGATTAAGGAAACCTGAACAATAACATGATAAGAAGAATCAGATTATAAAATGCAAGAACCTCATGCTGTATAACCATTGAACAGCAGATTGTAGAAGGTTAGTGATATAAATTTGAAATTCAATTATCTTAAACTCTTCAAACATTATTTATGTAACACAAACACAACAATTACTCAGTGCTTGTGTGCATATCTGTCTGTGTTTGTCTGTGTCTGACAGATATTTTTTGATAGGAAGCTATCCTTCAAAGAAAGAGAAAAAGTACCTCATGGCAAACATATAAGTTTGATTAATTTATCTAAACTTCTATAATGAAAATTGAATACCATTATTGAAGAAACAACAAATATAGCATGTAGTCTTATTATATTTACCACTGATGTATGCATCTTTTGTCATAATGTTTTTAGTTAGAAGTATATTCTCCTACATCAAAATGGATAGATATAAATATTAAAAGTTTAATGAGAAAGATGATTAGACTCATACTTATATTTTCTCTGATACATAAGTATTTCAGAGGTATCCAAAGCATTCATATCCATTACTACATGCTAACATTCAGCATAATAATTAAAATTAATTACATACGCCGCTAGTCGTTTTGGTTCCTTTTATCATAATAACATCATCATCTGCAATGCGTTCCTCCACAACTTCATCTGCATATCCAAGAAATGATGAATCAAATGTCTCATCCCCTTCCATGTCAGCAAACGTTGAAACCTGCAGAACATCGAAGGGTAACATAACGATAAACAAGATAAGTTGGGTATCTTTGACTATCATAAAAGATAAGCACAAGTAGCATAACATAATATCCATGTCAATACATGTCTACAAGGAAAAAATGTTAAAACAAAAGTGTTAGTGTAACATCATTTGAAAACTTAAAAGATTTTGACAACGGTTAATAGGAAAGAAAATTGACATGTAAGATCTAATGACAAGATCAAAGATGTAAAATTGAAAGCAAAGATTGTTATTGCTGCAATAACTCAAACAAGATTTGCCAGTATCATGCTAATCTGCCACAACAACCCAGTAGCTATTCTATAAACAAGATGTCAGTGAGCAGCTCATGGAGTACCAAAGAGGCAATTGAAAGATGCCATGCATAATGACTTGCATGAGCACCAAATTTCAGTAGCTCCAATAATTTTGAAGCAGAAGGGGACAGCTACTGCTTTATCTTGAGTCTTTCAAGGAAACTGAGGTCCAATCTGGACTGTTGGATTCACAAATTACTGCTCCTTCAAAAGGCTTAGATTGCTCTTTCAGTTTGTTCCTACAGCAGTCAATCAGGCATGAATGGGTTGGCTAGGTAAGGTGATCCAACACGGGAAGGTTTTTTCCTCCCCTCCTTTTAAACAGAAAAAAATCATTTCTATTAATTAAAAAGATCAAAAAGGCAAGCATCCTTCCACAATATGCAAATCTGATCAAAACCAAAGAAATAACTCCTAAAAGAGGTGCAATAAAAGCTGCACAGCTGAGAAAGATAACAAAAATCTAGAAATGGACTAAAATAAACACTAATTACAAGTGAAGGCGGCAAAAAATCCCCAATAAAAGACTCCAAATTTTGGGCTCCTTTTTTTATTTGATTCGCTAAACAAGAAACTCCCAACAAAAGGGATGCCACAACTCTTAACAATATAAAAAAATTTGGTAGACCCACCTATCAAACCTCAATTCACCAATGCAAAAACAGTGGCATAATCTCCCTCCACTACAAGATTGGAAAAGCACAAAGATTTGGTCTGCAGAAAGCCCTCCGGAAAAGCTAGAATTTCAGCCTCAATAGTGAACCCCCACATAAGAGGTTTTTTCAGTAGAAGATTTTTTACCTCCTGAGAAACCTTCTAGGGTCCTCTTAGTTCCCCTTAGCAGACTTTTCAGGATATTTCATCCTTTTTTATTCTGGTTTGAAGGATAAATATTGTGTCCTATAAAAGTAAAAGGTTTCAAGGCTGTACGATAGACCTGAGAACTCATCAGCTCTTTCTATAGATGGCATTGTAAACCATAAGATAGGCCTGAGAACAGACCAGGTCCTCCTATAAGTTAAAAGTATAAATCATACCCCTCAATCTGAGCTCATTGCACTTCAATAAGGCCTCTTGCTAGCAGGCAGCAGCAAAGAGGGGTTTCAGTGCAACATGATTAAATCCAAAATAAACATAAACTTACCAAGAGAACACAAGTTGCAACCGAAAAGCCTCACTACACTGTGATCTGAGTGTTCATATGTGAGGTGTGTCTTGAGCACCATAAAGATATACCATCTGATAGCCTTGTCCTAAATACTACCAGTCAGCAGTCTCATGATATGCATGGGACTATGGAACCCCCATTATGGACTTAAAACTTAGTTCATCAAAAATCAACACTAATTACAAGTGCAAAACTCTTGGACCTGTCACCAACAACATTGATGATCATCTAAAAATCCGTCTAAAGAGGATACAAGACCCATTAAGCAAACTATTGCCCTCCATGCTTTCCATGAACAAAAACATTAAAGCATTCTTATTTGTAAATTCCAAGAGCATATTAAAACAACCTCACCCGGTGATATCAATTGGGAAGCAGAGTTAAGAAACATACCATAGTTGCACCAGTTGCCTTGGCAACATGGCGCATGTCATCTTTCCGAACACGCCTCACAGCAATTGCCCCAGCCTCCACAAAGTACTGGAATAACATTTAGGTAGCCAAAATAGAAAAAGGAAATTTGTTATCCACATGAAGGAACAACTTTGCATATGGATATATCAAGGCACGATTACAAAACTTAAACCAGGAAGAAGAAACAGTCACACAAATACAAGAATGTTAACTAAATAATAAGTATAATACACCTACATTACCCAGATACCTAAAAATATCTGGGATACCAATTGGACATAACACTAGGTAGGTATGGGCATGAAAGGTGTCAGATATGCTTGTTTTTGATCCCACACACAGCATGCACAGCCAACTATGGATTAGAGGAATCCATTCTAGTTTTTCCTAGCTATTTAGCATTCTTATTTCACATAGATATTTCAAAATATTAATGGCCAAAGTCAAGCATCCTATGATATGATATGCAAACATTTTATTTTACGTAAGCAAATGATGGGGGAAAGCCTTTTAAAATATATTCAAGAAAGGAAGAGAAAGACATAAATAAACTTTTAAGTAAGATTAATATTAATTGGAGTTAAAGTAGGATTAGTATTTAGAGTCAAATTAGGATTAGCTAATTAAGTTATAAGACAATTAGAATTAGAGTCATAATGGGTTGTTAGAATCCCAGTAGACTTCGGATTTCTTAGAAAATTCTATAAATAAGGCTAATCAACGTAAATTAAAGTAATTTTTTATTGATGTTAATAATATTACATCTTTTTGCAAGTGTTGCAATTTTCAATGGTGAGACTCCATTGATTTTCTTCTAGGTAAGACTCTTAAGGTTTCCATCTCTTCTCTTTTTATCTTCTTTCTATCTATTTTATTTTGTTGCCATGAACTTTATCCCTTGTCCCTCTCCTTAAATCCTAAAAATGTAAAAGCCTAGCCCACCTACTTGATTGTAGGCAACCACCCTAGGGTTGTCCTACATCAGCAAAGAAAAGGGAGGAATGGATCATTTCCACATTTTAGGGTTCAGAGTATGTGAAGCTTGTATAAACCCAAAGCATTGAACCAAGGTCATGGAGGATAGCAATAAACCCAGAACCAGACCACCACCAATGTGACCATGAGCAGTCATCCCCATGAAAGGCAAAAATATATAGCCAATGCATGCACCTAGGAGCAAACAATATTATCATGGAAGCCAATAGCCAATAAATGCGATGGAAACAGCCATGGCATAGCTAGAATGCTGAAAGGGAAAAAAAACACACAGAAACTTGCCTTAAGTGCCATGTCATCAATCCCTTTTGTAGTTAGAACAACATTGGCTCCAGCTTTCAGAAGTTTCTCAATTCGCTCTTTAGTCATATCAGCTTCTCTGCAAAGATATAAGTACAGTTAGTGCTCCATCACAGCAAATCCCCAAAATAATTACAAGAATTAGACAACCATCTTTTGCTGAGAATCATAGAACAATCAGAGAGATCATCTCATAACAAGTGAAGGCAAAAGCATGAGAATCTGTGAAGGTCTCTATCGTTTGCACAGTTTTAATATCATCGGGATATCATAACCTCAGCAACCTTAGAAATTAAACCCATTTAGTTTCATAACTTGATCTACTGTATTGTGAAACAAAGGTAATCAGCCATCAACATATCCAATTTAGAAGATGTTCTCTTGAGCGGCCAGTTTTAGAAGCATAACACAAAGTCCCAGTACAATAATATCACACATGATACTTTTTAAAAAAAAAACAGATATATCACACATGATAAATTAGAGTTGCTTGAGTACAATGGGATATAGAGTTTGATTTGATGAGATTGATCAGTGTAAATACTCTTTAATAATATAGGGAAAGGAAAAAGATAAACTCATATGAAGCCCAGAAAATTTTCAAAATCAAATAAATTAACACCATATTCTTTTTACCAGATATTTTGGGGAAAAAGAAGCAAAAAGTAAAGTCAAATGTATCCTCTAGACAGCACTATAAGTCAGGACTCCACTCTTGGCAAGATAGCAAGCATTGGGTATTAGCAGAGAAAAAGACCCAAATAAAATTGCATTTGAAAATCTTGAAAATATCAGAATGGGTATTCATTGACAAACCGCTGTTACATGGACAGAATTTTTATAAGTCGAGTTTTTTTTCAAAAAAGAAAATAAGATGGGACTATTTCAGGATTCTCAGCAGAACACTAAAAGCTTCTTCACCCAAGTTGAAGACATCGATGGACATGCCTTCAATTCAAATCTTGGAAAGGGCTATCCCCTTGGCTTCCTAAGAGCCAAAGGGACACACATCTTAGCTTCAATCATCTGAGGCAACAACAAAAATCATTACAGTATCTAATAACCCTGAACCTAAATGTTCCCTCAAACTCTAGTCTCACATTCAGCCAGCTTACAACAAACCATCAAAGTTCTGTCAAGTCCCTACTGGCAGCTTTAATAAAGAAACAATTTAATTCTGACATAGGACTGAGGATGCTACCATCCTATAGTTACCAAGAATAAGAGAAACTAGGATGCCCTAGGACCCATTCCTTCAGATGTTCATGAATCAGATTATCAGTCCTGTACAAGTTTGAATCTCAGAATTCATTTTGACCCACTGAAAATATATCAAACTTTGTCGATTTTCATCCAAACATATTGGTATCATCAACATCTATAGTAGGAATACCACTTTTTTATTTCCTCGGCAAAGCAATTCTCTAACTGTTCACTCAAAATATATACAGACTACTCTGTTTTTCCTTATTAATAAAGTCTTCAATTTTATTTGTCAAAGAAAACAGTACAAGAGGGTTTTGGACCAGGTTTGAACCTGAACACCCAAAATCTACAAAATAAGCAGATCATTTGTTCATGCTTACATATCAACCATACAAGGGATATGCAACCTCATTCTAGGATTGTACAATGAAAGCATTACAGCTGACAAACAAAGATGCGTCATGCTTCAATATATGGTTTGACAAGAGACTTTTTTTTTTTTTTGATTGACAAAGATTTAATATGTTAACAGCACAATAGATAGAGTATATACTATCAACATACAAAAACGATCTCAAGTTAGCTTATCAAAAAAAAAAAAAAACAAAAACGATCTCAAGTTATGTGCATTCTAATCTCAAGAAATTTTGAAGCTTATTAACTGATCACCTTTGACGAATTTTCTCAAGCTCCCTTGGATCGGTGACCAATACTTGGACACCCAATTGCATCTTTGTCCTTTGAAGATTAAAGTCGAGGCAGGCAATCCTTGCAGGGGCAACTCTAAGAGGCATTCCTTGGGCCGCACGGCCAGTATTTAGAGCATAACCATTCAACAGGTAGCTATCTTTTGCACTTTTTCCATGAGCTTTCAAAATATTAATTCCCTGTAATATAGCAAAAAACAAGCCAACTCAGATATCTGAAAAACATGCAAGATAACTAACGCCAATTAGTGAGTTAATGAACTGTTATAGTTTAGCATGGGAAAAAGCTTGTAATAAAGCCTAAATTCACAATTACTCTCCCACAAGCGGGGAAGAGACAAATACCTTTTGGATAAAGCATTGAATCTTATGCAAGTACAAACCTTAATTGGGTATTTAACTTCACCCCGTGCATTGGTTGTTTTTACTGCTTGTACTGCATCTACAACCTGGAAAGCCAAATAAAATGCACAATTAATTTATATATGAATGAATTTCAGAAGTCATTAACTTTTAGAAAATTGTGGAAACCAAGGCTTCATGGGTTTAGCATCAGAAATTAGTCTGGCAATCTTTATCAGATATGCAAAAATGCATGCTAAAGATTAACCTATTCAAGATGAGGAATACCAAATGAACACCCAAAAAGCAGATAGGAAATATTGACATATTAAACAGCTCAAATCTTCCATATAATTTTGGAAATAAGTATAGGGTAGACACACAATTCAAGCAATGGGAATGTCTTGATGACCACTTGAAATAGTTAGAATAATACTTGTAGCAAACCATAACAATAGCAACAAAAAAATATATGCTCTGGAGCATGTCTTGTAACCAATCAATAACTATTCTTCTCTCCTTTTGATTATTTTTCTCCAGTATAGCCAATAGACAGCAATTTATATGATGTACACCCTTTCTGTGTTCTTAGTCTGCTTTTGCTCTTTTAACTATAAAAAAAAAAAGGTGGAACACATACCAAACTTGCGAAGAAGTCACTGTCACCAGCTATCAACTTTGAGGACATGCTTGTCTTGGCACAATTTATAAGTGAATCTTTTCCAAGTTTTTCAACCTAGAAACAGCAAGACAACAGTAAGGTTACAATCACTATACTGAACATATCACGGCTTAACCACGCATTACAGTATGTATACAAACATAAGAGATGGAGGCTTAAAATACCTTTTTGATTGACTGAAAATTTTATAGTTAAAATTCAAACTCAAACATCATATCAATTATTGACTTATTTCTGCATTCGGCATATTTCCCTAACCATAGAAGAGACTAAAAGGAACACTAGACACCACAATTGAAGTTGAACAGCTGTTTACTGTGACTTCAAAGGTGGGGCAACAGAAATGTATTCAACCAATTGACAGTTAAGTTATGAGCTGTCAAACTCAATACTAGTTTTTCATAGGACAGCAATGGTGATGGCATTTTATGAATGCCATGGGTACAAAAATGCCATTTTCAGTGTAAATCATGGTTAATGAAACCAAAAAATAAAGTTCCCAAATGCATTGCACATTGAACATCAATAACCATCCAGAAAACAGATCCTCTTCTCAACAGCTTTTCAAGATCCACTTATTGGATGAACCTTACCTTTACGGCCAATTTTTCATCCACATATTTGCATGCTTCCCTCATAGCAAGCTGTCAGAAATGAAAACAATTGTGTTGCATGTATGAGAAAAATTACAGGACAAAATTCCAAGTTAAAGAAACCATAGGTTATGAAAATACAGACACTTCAAGGACTTTAAAGAACAGACAAACGAAAGACAAATCTTAGAACTACTCACCCTGTATCCACTAATTATAGATGTTGGATGAATCTTATTTCTCACCAGATCATTAGCTCTCTGCAGAAATTAACGATGAAATCAGAAATTACAAAGTGATCATTCTCCGGTATATCATTTCTGTGAAATCCAAACAGCATTGCAGCAATCAATTTGACAATGCAAATTGGATCAAAGCACTAGTTAGGTGTTACCTTAAGCAACTCTGCAGCAACAATAACCACTGAAGTTGTCCCATCCCCAACTTCTCGGTCCTGAAGTTCAGCCAATTCAACAAGTACCTGTATATGCCACAAAAGAAGGTGGAGCAGGCAAAGATATGAAGCCAAAAAGTCCCTTTTCATAAATAAGCAAATCATTTAAAATGATAGAATGGGCATAACCCCACTACACATGAAGTATACAAGCTATACCCAAAAACAAGAGTGTGTCAAAACAATCTTGGCTTTGGATAGCATCATATAAAGCAAGAGTAAGACTAAAGCAACAAACAGAAATGCTCTTTAATCCTACCTTGGCAGCTGGATGCTCAACTTCCAACATCTTGAGTATTGTAGCACCATCATTAGTAATTGTTACATCACCAATATCATCAACCAGCATCTGAAATCATCAATGAACAACATAAGTACAGGGTGTATAAAACACTCTTACAAGCACAGAAGTTAAAACCTTGCAACCAATTAAAAATGCACACTGCCAAAGCCCAGATAACTTTCATTTATAAAGTTGATTGATATGACATTTTTGCTATCAAAATCCTCTGTGAGGAGCAATGATTTAATCCAGATGAAAAATGAAAAATTCCCAGACACTTCTACAATTAACAGTGAATTGGTTTGGAAAAAAATAATTAGCACCAAATTGGCTCAGTTATAGACTTACAGAAGGACATGTATCTAGCGCCTCAAAAAGCTGAAGGATCAAAATAGAGCCACTACCATCCTATTCAATATTCCAAGTTTTGAACCATCTTTTTCAAGTATTTCACTCATCACAATCCACATGGCAAAAATTTCAATATTGAAGTATATGCACCTACTAACTAATAATATAATTAAATTTTATTTCTGGTCTTTAGGGAATGTGGTTATCACCCATAGAAGAGAAACCAAAGGGACCTAAGCATGCCTCTCCACTGTTAAGCAAGTTGAAATGTTTGAAGAAGTTCATTTTTCCACCAACACAATCAACCGCATCTAGGCAACATTGATCATCATCTTGATAATAACAAAATAAATGGCATATTTGATTCAAATTGCCTTCAACTTCCAAAATAATAACCTCCAAGACTAAAAGGAAAAGAAAAAGAAAATTTTCAAAAATTTATTTTTTCCATTAAGACAAAATTATCTTAGAAAAAGTAATAAGTTAAAAAATAAATAATTCTTAAAAATAACTTAAGTTTTAAAACAAATTGCTTTAATACTTAAGAAAAATAAAAAAAAACAAACAACTTAGCACTTAATATTATTTAGACTTCAGTTAAATTAAAGAATAAAGTCTATTTAGATTTAAAACAAAAAAACAAATGCCACCCAAGTCAGTCATTTTTCTATAAAAAACAATGCCCTATTTCCCTTGCAAACTCTGAAGATACTTCAAACCTTAGACTCTGCTGTCGCCTCTAGCTGATAAAACCTTAGAAAATTTTAATTATTTCCATATAGGAAAGGAGGAAGAAAAATGTGAAATGGTGAAAGTTCTTGAAAATATGCATTAAAGCACTAATAACTGATTTGGGAAACCATCAACCTAGGCCAGCGTTCAACTAATCAACAAAACATTCAAGGGGGATGGGGGGTCTGTGATTAAAACCTAGAAAGTCGAAGCTCCCCATGAATTTTACGACTGACGATCGCAATGTTATTCTATGGAAAACTTTCATTGATATGCTCTCTTTTTATGAAATTGAGTTATATAAATACACCCCAAATTCAACTCTTCCCATATTCCTATGTCTTCTATTTATGCGATAAGAAACTCATACTGTATAAGGCAAAGTCGACTTCCTGCTCAGAAATACACTTGGGCTATGTTCGGTAACGAATGACGGGATTCGACTGGAGGGCTCAGAAAATTTGCAAAAATAAATTAAATCAAATCCACTCTTACTATTTCACAGATACACAATCAAGGTCTCAACTTAAGTTCAATGATTCAAATCCTCGCATTCATTCCAGCACCCAAGTTCAAAGTGTGTGCGAGAAAGAGATATGTACCTTGTCCAGTCCAACAGGCCCGAGAGAGGACTTTACAATGTTGGCAACCGCTTGACACGCCACCACTAAAACCCAAACAAATCCACAAAAGAAAAAGCAAGAAAAATCACACCTTTATTCGAAACCTCCAAAACATCAACAACAAAAAGCAGAAACTTTGAAGTAAAATGAAGAGTGGAAGAGGGATACTACCGTTTTGAGAACGGACGTCCTGGCCCGACTGACGTTCGCCCATAATATCGGGAGTTTGTGCTGAGAGAGCCATTTTAAAAGGGAGAGAGAACTGGGTGAAAGGGGGGAAATGGAGGAAACCCTAGATCGGCAGTGTAAGAGAAGAGTGTGTTCTGTAGCTTAGAGTTTGATGTTCAAAAAGAAGAGGCCGGAAGCGAAACGAAGAATTGTATTTCGCGTACAACGACGTCGTTTTGGTCTGCTTTTAACTAGGGATAGCAAATTGCAAATGGGTTGGGGAGGTTGGGCTTGGACCCAAAGGGTTATGAAGCCTGTGTCCACCCTGAAATCTAATGTTTTTTTTTTTTTAGTGAAAAAAAAAATTCATAAAACTGAATCATCTAATTGAATTAATTCAATAAAATGCGTAAAAGTTACTCATCAAATTGTATAGATTTAATAAAATGACAAGGTAAAAAAAACAAAATAAAATAAAATAAAAATTGATTAGAGTTCATTTGAAAGTACTTTCTACACTTGTAGCATCAAAACCATATTTGGAGAAAAATTAGGTTTTTGAAAATTTTCAAAAAACATTTTTAAACGTAGATAGTCCATTCTGCACTATATTTAGAAAACACTTTTAACTTAAAAAGCGTTTTAAAAAATGAAAGAAAAACCAAGTATTGAAAATACTTTTTAAAATTTGAAAATTTTCTTGTATTATTTCATTTTGATAATCTAGGAAACCTCGATAAATGTTGTGTGACAATTATAGAATTTTATCAATTGAATTCTAATATGAGATTTATGTAATTTGATATAAGCATAAAGGAAAATCTTTAATAAGGTTGTGACCGACTCTAACAAACTTAACTAATATAAATTGTACACTTGGCTAAGTTAATTAAAATCAAAACAAAAAACTTTAACCAACTAATCTTTTATCTTAACATTCTCCCTCAAACTCAGGGTGGGAAATTTTTCGACTCTAAGTTTGAATCCCATTGAATTAAACCAAACACTTTGAACCGCCTTAGTGAAAACATCAAGTAATTGATCTATAGAAGGAACACATACTTCAATCCCCTTCTTCATTACTCTCTCTAACAAAGTATAAGTCCAACTCTATATGTTTAATGTTCATATCCCAAATTCTAAAACCATGGTTTAATTATAATATCAAATGATTAACACGTAATTCTAAATTTTGAAATATGAATTAAAGGATGAAAAATAAAGTGCTTGTATAGTATGCTAATCACTTATTTTCATATTCACAGATTTTAATTTTAATGTACAAGCAATAACCAAAAATTTTAATAAATATATATTTCCAAATAATATAATACGAGATCATAACAATGTATTTTAAAATTTCCAAATTATAAATTTTACTTATTTTGAAAGTTTAAATAACCTAATCAATGGAATGAAAGTTTTTTATTATGCCATGTATGCTACCTTAATCGTGCAAAAGTTTTATTAAGTATGAAAAATAGGCAATTTTCAAATGATTCAAAGTTCAAGATAAAAACATGGGTGAATTTTGTTGTTTTCATGTTAGCTATAATTGAAATAAAATTTCTAGATTTTTATCTTTGGTAATTTTACCTATGTAAACTTTTTTTCAAATAAATTTAGTAAAAGTTATCAATTTTAACTAAAATTGAAAAATCATATTTTAATTTACTTATAATTGGATTATGAAATTGTTTTTATTGGATTCAAAACGAGGTTTCATTAGGATAAAGTCATAGAAAGCATGAGATGATATAACAAATGGTTGATTCATTAATAAAATTACGGATTTATGTTTATTGGCTTCCTTTTTTATCTCGTGTGCATTAATCGGGTATTTGAGCATTTATGTCCATATAACTTATATTACACATAATTTAAGTACATTAGGAGTTAGAAATATGATACAAGTCATGAGTTCATTACAAGATAATAAATAGTTTATAATCAATTTATTAATTTTAGTAATCCAGTAGAGATTAAATAAATCATTTAATTTTTTGAATTCAACAATTAGAAATCATTATTTGACAAAATTCATGAGTTAGAAATCATTTAATTTTTTGAATTCAATAATTACACAGTTTGTTTAGAAATTAAATAAATTTTATTTCATGTGAAAAAAATGACTTTAAATATCATAACAAAGTTCGAAATCATAACAAAAAAAAAAAAAAAAGATCAAATACAAACAAATAAAACTAATGTAAATAAAAAATAAAAATAAAATACAAAACAATAATATCAAATCTGGGTATAAAATAACACGACCTAAAGTATATATTTGACATAATTGGATTGATATTTTTTCTTTGGTATTTATGAAAATCAGTATTGTAATGGAATAGTTATATATATGATGTTAAGATAACAATAAATGCAATTACCGTATAAAAAAATGGAATTAATGTATAAAATATTGAATTAATGGATTAAAATGGATGAAATGATCTTTAAATTTGTGAATTTATTTGACATAAATATCATTTACTATTTCAAGTATTTAAATATAGATTTTTAAAAAGAAGTTTTTTCTTATAATAAAATAATTCAAATATTTTTGTTTAATAAGGTAAATAAAAAAAAAAGGGTGGAGGGTTAAATTTCAAAATTTGTAAATTTTGATATAATTGGACACTAAATTATGATATAATTTTATCTATAAATTATTTTTTTATGGTAATTTGCACATTTCTTTAATTAGAAAACGCAGCGTTTCGACCCTCCAATCAACTCTCTTGAGCCTAAAGAAAGAGAGAGAAGGAAAAAGAGCAGAGAAAATGCAGAGCTTGAAAGTTTTGTGGAGAAGACGCAGTGGTATTCGCTCCCCTCCCTTCCCCACTCATCACAGAGCTTTTTCCTACGTTCCCAACCCTGCTGCTGCCAATGATTTTGACTCTGAAGTGAGCTTCCTCAAGTACCCATCTATTTTTCACATATTTACACTCATCCAGCACTCACGATTATTTCTCTGGTTGTATACTTGTATCAGGTGCTGGTTGAAGGCGAAGGTTGTTCCAGAACTGCAATTCTCAACAGACCCCATGTTCTCAATGCTCTCAATACTTCAATGGTGTGCCTTCTCTCCCTTTAAAATTGCTTTCCAGTATTTTATTTTTGTTTCATATGTGTAGTTCTCGTAATTTGGGTATATCTGTCACGAGGGTTTATTTATTTTGGCCATTCGTTTGGCGCCCAATACAAATATTATTATCTATTTGGCTTCTTTTCAATTTCCTAGTGTCAAATTTATTTATTTATTTTTTTAAATCATTCAATATTAGAAACACATGATTTGTTTTGGGGCAAATTTTTGTTTGAAGCATCTCTAAAAATAATTTTGAATTTTTATATGGAAAGAAATGGGTTTTTGAAAATCTATAATATGTTGATTGGAAGAACAATTGGCAAATTGGATGGAATAAAGTTAGACCAAATAATTTAAAACAAAAAGGAAAATTTTGGGTTGCACAGAGCTGGCAGACCCCATCAAAGGAAATTTACTAGTTGCGGTTTTTATTTGTGGCCTCCAGGGAGCTAGATTGCAAAACCTGTACAAGTCTTGGGAAGAAAATCCTGATATTGGTTTTGTGGTAATGAAGGTAACATCTGTTTCATGTTTTCAGCTTTTGGGTTCATTTGTATGTTAACGAATGACTTAAGGCATTATCTTGAATTTTTGAAGGGCAGTGGCAGGGCATTTTGTGCAGGTGGAGATATTGTTGGCCTCTATAATTTAATAAATAAAGGTACTAAATAGATTTGCTTTGCTGTTTGGGTCACATAGCAAAATGGTATACATTCAATCTATTCTCAAATTCCATGGTTGTATAGATTATTTCATTTTTCTCATGAAATTTCGTTTCAAAGAAAGTAGCTTTGTTCTTTAGTGTGGAACTTATTAAGATACATTATAGGGATAGATGGAATGAGGAAATTATTGCAGATGATAAAAAAAGCTGGAATTCTTGGAGTTGGATTATAATCAATTCCTTACAGCCTAATCTCTATCAAGAAGACAAAAAGGTTCCTCATTGGGTCTGTGGCAATACATGATCCAGGATTACATTCTTTAGGACCATCATTTTTTTCTGTCTAGTAGAAAATGCCTGACTGTAATAAGGACTGAAAACCTTTTGTCATGGGGGCATTCAAAAGGTGAATTTTTTCCATTTTTGAAGGAGCTATATGATACTACAGAGAGAAAGCTTCACTATCTGCATATTTTTTTGTTGGTTAGTTTTGTCTTTTTACTGTCAAATTACCCTCTATGAATGCTTGGGTTATCTAAGCTATAAAATTTCCTAATTAGGTTTATAAATTATTTAAAATTTTGAAATCTCTTCAATTGTTAGTAAACCGAGTATCATAGATGTATGAGACACTAATGAATTTGATTTACAATCCATATTTTCTTTAGGATTCTTTACCCATGAGATTCTTCTTTATGTTTATTTTATTTTCACATTCTATTTGGGGAGAGACTGAATGTTGATACATAATATTGATTGGATGATCAGGTGTAGGAATGCAACATTTTAGACCATTTAGATGGCAATACGGCATAAATGAATCCATGGAACACCCTTAATGGGGAATAAATATTGGTATGTTCCATAGGTTATATAGAAGAAGAGAAATTGGGAAACCAAAGGGTTTCCACTTTCCAGCTATATGATAGAAACAGAGCTCTAAGGAGGACACAGATTTCTAGAAATCAAATACTAGAAACACGACAAGCTTGGCTAATGAAGAGGGGGACTTGGATGATTTACTACTAACCATCCCAAGTCCATCCTTGCCCAATAAAGAACTGGACACTGGAGAAGTTGTTCTGCATCTCATCTTCCCTTTTATTATTATTTCTTTTTCTGACTTTTTGGATTCTTGCCTCTTAGTTTAAGCTTGATAATGCCTTTGTATACTTGACACATGACAGACTTCAGCCTTTGTCATTCTTTAACATTTAAAAAAGATTCAATGTACACTCAGATCAATGATTTAACCTCAAATGTGTTATCTTTTGTCACCACCATGGAAGTGCCATTGTTAGTCCAAGAAACATGCTGTCCAAGCTCTTAGATCTAAGCTTCTTGAAGAATACTAGAGGTTTCTTTTACAAAAAACCTAGAGATTGTATCCACATTCAAAATCAACAAATTCAATATCTGTTTATTTTTTTCTTTCCTTTTGCTTAGAGCTTTATGTTTGCGTAGACACAGGGATTCTCTTGTTTTAGTCTTTTTTTCGCCATGCACCTTTGTCTATGCCCCTGTTATTTTTCTACTTCACAATTCAGTTCCTCAAAGTCATTATATCGTATGCTTTGTGCCCTTGTTACATGGATGATGCGATGTTTCAGCATCTAATTGATATGCAGGTTGCACTGTGCCCTTTTGTAATGTTTTGGTAATTTTTTATTCAATTTAATTAGTGAAACCGAATTTTGTTTTATAGCAATTTTGTAACCTTTGGTCCACTCTATGCAGGGAGGATAGAGGACTGTAAGGAATTTTTTGGGACAGTATATAGTTTTATATACCTTGTAGGCACGTATTTGAAGCCAAATGTGAGTATTCATTATTTTTATAGCATTTGAAAGTTGAAACATATAGCTGGCTCTACTGTTTGGTGTGCTTTGTTTTGCTTTCAATAATTATTACTTTGGTATGATCATAGAGGTTTTTTCATGAGATTCATAAAATGTTGGTATCATATGTCAATGAGAGAACTATTTGTTTTTAATCTATACTGTAATTACATGCTGGATTTAATGTTTTGTAAGTAGGACTACCTTTTGGCTGTACTGCTGGGTTGTACTTGTTCAACCCAAGGTGGATGATGACTGTTGAATCATTGACATTAAAAAAATGCTTTGAAGTCATAAGAACCAAAATCAGTCTTGCTACATTTAGATGGATATAAAATAATTTAGATGGAACTTCTAGTTTATCTATTTATCTTAGCTACATTAGTCATCATCATTATACTAATGCATTAAGAACCTCCATTTAGGTGGCTATTTTGGATGGCATAACAATGGGCGGCGGAGCGGGGGTTTCGATTCCTGGGATGTTCCGAGTTGCAACTGATAGAACTGTATGTAACAGTGATAATGTGACGGATATTCCCTTTTAACCTCGTCATTAATTACTGGTCCTGATAACTGTAATATACATGTTTGTGTGTGTGTGTCCTTCTACTATTTTGTTTGAGAAATTTGTCAATTACCCTGCAATTCTTAAACAAGCTTGACATATGTAACCAAGTTCTTGAACATGTTTGCGTTGTTTAGACATGTAAGTAAACCCTTTTCCTTTTAACTTTTACATGAAATTGAACCTGGAATGCCGTCACCTCCACCCCTATTTTTGCCACCTGAGCCAGCCTCAGGGACTTGTAGTTGAGCTTATATATATGATTCATATCATCTGGTATTTTAAGGTGGTTTTCCCATTTTGTCCTGACATTTAAAGGTGTAAACTGTAAGCATTTCAAGGAAGTAAATAGTTAAAGATGCATAGAAGAATATTATAGAAAATTTTGGGAGATAAGAAAGACAAATGAAGCCTTGCATTTTATATACTGTTGGCACTAAGCTCCAGATGGTAGAGTCAGAAGTAGGGAAGATGTTTTTGTTTTTTGAAGAAAATATAAATGAAATTTTGAATGTCATTAAATAAACCAAAAAAGTACAAGACAGGACGGAGATATTTCAAGGAGAAAAGACAAGATAAGCAAGAACAAAATGCAGGGACACAAGTTGATCCAAATTGAACAACCCTCAAGGAAGGGAAGAGACTGAGGGTGGGGTGTTATTACAGTGGTGGTGTTAGGTGTTGTGTGTAGATTAGGGTTAATAGTTCCCTCTCTTGCCATCAGCTTCTTGTTTAGCTGATTTACGCTTCCAACTAAAGAAAACATATCAAATCCTTTGACCGGTCTAGAATGAATTCGTCTTGTTTATCTTTCTAAGAGCTAATGTTGGCTGCAGCTGACTTTTGTTCTTCCAATTTTTTGTTTCCTTTGCTTCTGTTTCCTTGTACAACTCCCCATGTGCTCAGGATGCTTCTCCTTTGGCATCACAAATTAATTTTTTTCTTGTTTACTTAAAATAAAAAAAAAAAGTTTGCAGCCTATTCAGTGATAATACCCTCAACACCCATTCCCTTCCTTTGGAGTGCAAGAGATTACCAGCTAAAAAATTTGTTTTTCCTATGAGGTTTCTAGCTCCCAGTTTGGAGGCTTCCAGCAAAGCTAGCAGTTCTGCTTCGATGGCCATCCCAAAACCCTTCTTCAAAGATTTTTGAGAGTTTTTGGATATACCATAGAGTGATGGCATTATATTTTTTGTTGGCTCAGCATCTAAAGAATAATCTCTTCGTATTTATATAGAGCCCTAGGTTTTTAGGTCAAGATAAATTAGGAAACCTCTTAATTTGAAAAATAGAATTTTTATGACTTTTTTTTTTTTTTGAGTTTCCAAAGCAATATGTGCAGGTTGCTTAAGCATTGAATATACAACCCAAGTTTCCAATATTTCAGCATTTTTTGGATCTTTGAACACTTCAGTCGATGTCCAAACTTCCCTAATGTACTTTTTAATCAAAGAGTGGCATTTTCTCAATTGTCTCTATTCCTCTATATCGTGTGGTAGATGGAGTTGTTCTCTTATAGTGTCGTTTGGAATTGTAGTGTACCATAAAGGGTTGGCTCTTTTGCATGGGACGCTACTCAAGGGAGGATACCAATCTTGGATTGGTTCTAAAGGAGGGAGTAGAGGATATCGAAGAGATGCTATCGGTACAAAGAAGAAGAGGAAGAAGAAATAGTTGATCATGTCCTCCTCCATTGCTATAGAAAGCAACTATTTTGTGGCATGATTTTTGCTCTTTTTGAAATAAAGTGGGTGATGCATTCCTTAGTGAGACATGCCTTTTTGATATGGTATAGATCTTTTGTTGGAAAGAAGAGGAAAAAAGCTTGGGGAGCTACTTTATTGTGAATATTCTGGACCATTTGGAGGGAGAGAAATAGGAGGACATTTGACAACACCAAAAAATTAAACCAAGCAATTAAACAAACTTTTATGTATAATTTTTTAAAGTGGGTTAGAGTGTATAGATGAGACTGCTTCTTGTCCATGATTCCACTTTGTAGAGTGGTTAAGTAAGGTGTGGGTGGTGTTTTTTGTGTATCACCTCACCTTGTTTTGCCTTTTGGTGTCCTTGTATATATTATATATGCCTTTGTGCAGTCTTTTGTTAGGCACCTTTAATATAATTGATCTATGCCTTAAAAAAAGTACTTTTTAGCCCTGACTTGACTTAAAATTGAATTGAAATCTTATTACTTTTATCTCAATCCAAAATCAAAACATACTTACTTGAGCCTTCAACTGTAGAATCTTCAAACCATTCCTATGGCCTGTAAGTTTCATTGAAAGTGGAGTAGTTTGGAGCAAAATTGCCAACCTAACTATTACATTAACACAAACATCTCATGAATAGGCCTAGACAGAAAAGGCATCATGCTCACCATTTAGTGGCTGATTATGAAAGTTTGTCTTCTTTGTATAGAGGAGACAAAGGGGATACTTTCTTCACCCAATTGATGTGGATGGAAACCTGTCACTCTTCTGTCTATAAAGAGGTAGCCTGCTTTGTCTACACATGCATTGGTTGGTTTACCTGACCTGTTACTTAGAACTGAACATTAATCAGATCAATTCTCAAATTCTTTATCTGATGAAAATAAGAATCTGCAGTAAACCAAACAAAGTAGCTTGTTGGCTTGGTTTGGTTCCCTGGGGTTTGTCTTAATGTGGATTCTTGAACATATTTGATATTGCCCTTAATCTGATTTTTTCTTCCTACTGAATAATGAGAAAAAATTTAAAAAAAAAAAAAATCAATTCATGTATTCTTTTGCAGCACAAAAAGTCTCATCTAGAACTACCTTTGCTTTGAATTCTTGTTTGGTTAAATGGCGGTTGCATCCTTTCATATTATACTCCCATTTTTGTACAATATGTCTGTTCATGCGAGTCAATAGGTTTTTGGTCTTCAGTGTCTTTGCACATGGTTGATTTTATTTACTTAAGCTGTCAAATAATAGGATCTTCACTATTGCAGTACAGGCTGGACTTGAAATCCTGAAACTAATCATGTTAATATTTTGTTCCCTCTTCATAGTGATATAATGGTGGAAACAATTATCTGTGTTTCTTATCTACCTTTTTATTTGGAATTTGAATTAGTTCATGGGGCAGAAGTCCAGTTATATCTGTATAATTTCAGGTGTTTGCTACTCCAGAAACTTTGATTGGTTTCCATACCGATGCTGGGGCTTCCTTTCACCTCTCACATCTACCTGGGTACTGGGGTAAGTAGCTGCATGTTGCAATTTGTTTTACTTTGTGATGAAATTCCTTTTATAGTAACTGGCTCATAGTTTGTTTAAACTGGAGATGTTGACTGGAAACTTTTTCTATATGCTTCTTGATGGATCAGTGTGTTGTTTGGTAGAAAAGAAAAAGAGAAAAAGGAAAAGGAGAAAAAGGAGAAGAGAAAAGATTTCTGGACAGTTCTCTACGGTCCATACCCACCCCGAATTTTATACTTCTTGACAGTTAAAAGCTTAATACTCCTACTGAAGTTGGCACATGTAGATACTACAAGTTCCCAACTTACCTAACGCCTAGTGAAATGTATGACTTATTACCCCCTTAGGAAGAATATCTGTGAGTTAATTATTAGTTTTCACATTGTACATATTTGACCAGACAAATTTTTCCTACTAAAGTGTTGACCTGATTCCAACTCAATGTGAAGGGTCCTATCATAATGAACTGGATTATGAGCTGTGCTAGTTTTGGTTTTGGTTTATAGCACAAATTCATGGGGAGCTTAGTTTCTATATCCAGTTCATCTAACAAGTATTAGAATTCAACATGGAAAAAAATGGATAGCATATGAGCATCCTTGTAATGTAAATATCATCAATCAAAAGTTGTTTTGGGTCGTATCACTTTCTCCTTGACCATTTGGACTGCTAGGGTTGTAGCCCTTTTCTGGTTGATATACATTGTTGGCCCGTCATGACCTACAGCTTTGGCTTCTGGATTAAATTGGTAGCCTATCATGGATTAAACTGATTTCAGACTTTGATGGATTATTTGTTGATTAATAAAGCAAACTGCAAACAGGGACAATGCTTGTGGGTTCTGGTTCTAGTGGACTGCAAACAGGAAAAATGCTTGATATACAGCTACAATTTAATATTCAAATCTAGTTCTTAATAGGAAATTGTATTCTATTTACAGGGGAATACTTGGCTCTAACGGGAGAGAAACTCAATGGACCAGAGATGATTGCCTGTGGACTTGCTACACACTATGCACCGAGTGCAGTTAGTTCTGTTTGACCTTTTTTTCTTTCTTTTTTCTTTTTCTTCCGTTTTCTTTTCTTTTTTGGTTTTCTGTGTCAGGTGACCATTATTTGTGTTGTATAAAAATAGAAGCTTCCTTTAATTGAAGAAGGGCTAGGGAAATTGGTTACCGATGATCCTTCTGTCATTGAAGCTTCTCTGGAACAATATGGATCCCTGATCTCTCCAGATAACCGTGGCCTACTTCAGAGGTGAGTTCAAATTGTTTTTGTCTTGCTGCCCATTCATCTCAACATCCCTAAAGCATTGTTAGCCTTACATTCTCTTATAAAATCCTTTCCTTAATTTGGTAGACCTTCAAAAATCACTTTACACTCCACAAGCAATTTTCTCTTTATTATCTTGTTCCAATTTTGTGGGCAATGTCCTCTTCAACTTTCTCTTCTTTATGGATGGTCCCTTCCAGATAGGAAAGCCGGTGCTTTTAGGCATCTATTGGCCATTGTGTTCCATTATTCCCCTTTCTGCTCCTAAATTCACCAAAATTACAACCCATATTTTCTGTTTCCTTGTTTAATCTTTTGATTCTAAAGCATCTGTGGATAGTTCCAAATAAGATTCTTCCCTATAACTCATTTTGACTAAAACTATACCATCAGCAAGTACATCTAGCAACAAACCCCAACGGACATCTTCCTCAAATTGCCTAGCTAGTTCGTCCATGACCAATGCTAAAGGATACTGGCTCAATGCCGACCTCAATGTTAGCATATTTTGAGTTCTCATGTTATACATTATAGGCAATAGGTACCTAATATGTTGAATTAATAAAAAAACTAAATGTAGAAAGCTAGATTCCTAACTCACAAGTTACGTAACTCTTGTATATTCTAAAATCTTTTCTCAGAGCAATTTAACTTCCGAGATTTTTCACTTTGTCTCTTCAAAAGTGGTACACCTATTTATAGGCTCCATCATAGGTCTAGTCCTGTTCACATTTTTCTTTTCAGGATTTGAATAATCTTTTGATATAGTTGTGGTATTGTTCAGTACTTGTGGGGTTGCTTTAATAGTTTTCGCTTGGAATTTGCCTTGGTTGACTAGGCTACTACTGTCCTTTTAGTCTCAAGAATGACTTGCTATCCCAGTTATATCCTATCCTTACAAAGTGAATTGAAGTCTCAACTTTTCTGTTTGGGCCTTCTAACTTTTCTGCTCATTTCTTTTAAATAATGATGCTAGTTATCTTATCCTTTGTTTTTTCATTTGTTTAGGATTGAAACACTTGACAAATGTTTCAGCCATGGTACAGTTGAAGAAATAATTGATGCCCTGGTAAGCATATCTTTTTTCATTTCATATTTCAACAATAAAATATGTAAATATATTTTTAGTATATATATCGGAAATATAAATTATTTTAATGTTTATAAAGTATTAAGTATGGTATTCAAGTCTATTCTTTTTATGGAATCCTATCTAATTTTCTTTGATGATAATAAGGAAAATTATACTGAAGAAAATTTTAGAGAAGGGAAGAAATGTGATAAAGGAAACAATAGACTTTAAGCCCACAATATACAAGAAATTTAATTCCTTCTTAGAGACGCTTATTTTATCAAGGCAAACCTTCTCATGTCAATAAGTGCATTGGAGATGTTCCAATTTGATGAAAAGATAATGTTCCTTTTTTTCTTTTGGTTAATTAGAAACAAACTCTTCATTGCTAAGAAATAATTAGGTACAAGGAAAGGGTGAGAAATCCTCCCCCCATAAACAATTAAAACATCCTGATCAAACAACAAGAAAGAGTTTACAAATATAAAATCAATTCCTTGTGGAGGCAACCCTTGAGACCTGCTCAGGTGGTAAAGGGCTGGGGAGGGTTTGTGGGAGGTTCTAGGTTCAAGTCCTAATGGGGACAAAAAATTTATCTACATATATATATATATATATATGTGTATATATATATATATATATATATACATACATATATATATATATATATATGTATGTATATATATATATGTATATGTATATATGTATATGTATGTATATGTATATGTATGTATGTATAAATTTCTCATGGAGGCAGAAAATCCTCTATAAAGGAAGTCAAGTGTTTTACTCCTCTTTCTCCTAATGAATCCACCACTTTGTTTGCTTCATGAGGAATCCAATGAAAAGAACACTCTGAGGCAACATAAAAGATCTGGTGGAGCCCATGTAACTGACTTCCATGAACTTCTTATTCACCCAAGATATGACTATTGCAGAATCTTCATCTACTAAAATATATTGAAGAGATCTTCAGCTTTGGCTAGCTTCAAATCTTCTAGCAAAGCAGAAGTCTCAGTCTCAGTGACTTTTGAGAATGCTTGTGCTAATGTTCCAACACGATCGGTGAGCTTTCATCCCATTCCTAGTTTTCTTGGATTACCTAGAGAACATCTATCAACATCCAGTTTAACAACATCCACTGCAGCAGGAGTCCAAGTAGGTTTGTGTTTCCTTAGATGCCCTAGTAGATTTGCATGCTAGGTTCCAAATCTAGCAGTATAATGCTCAAAGGAGTACCCTCAAATGTTGCACAAGCTGATGCCTTCATAGATGAAGAGAAATAAAATAAATTCCATAATGCCTCAAATTCCTCCATCTACCATAAAAAATCCACATGTTCCTCTCCTGCCAAATTGTCCATAGTAAGGTGAGACTAGCAAATCCATTAGCTCTGGTCATATGAAGATTCAAATCTGTTTGAGTTTTAAACCTAAAACTAGGAGTAGCGATTTGGCCATTGTCTGAACTGCTTGATAGATTTAACAATGCTTGGATGGTCCTTCTATCTTTGGCTTTGATAACTCTTTTTAGTTAGTAGTAAGTACCGATCTAGTGCATATCCATATAGAACTTAATAACATATTTCCAACTTTCTTGAAATAATTTTGCGTTTGTTTCCCCCTGCCCCCCCCACCCCCACCCCATTTTGAATAAGCTTCATTTGCTTTTTGTTTTTTCCCCTGATAATTTCAGTGGGCTTGTGATGTCTTTCCAAGTGTTAAGTTCAATCCTGATGTTAATGGAGTTTACAACTGATTATTGACTTCAACATTCCCAGTTTTCTGCTAAAACCCAAATTAGATGAAAGTAGAATTTCCCTGAGATTATACCAATGAATCTTCACAGAGCTTGTGCTTGTGCTTGTAAGACTGCAAGAACCCGTGGTGCTTGGTGTTCTTCAACTTTAAAAAGACTTAAAAAACCCTTACTCAAAGTAGATGAAAATTTGGATTTTCCTGAAATTATACCATTCAACGCTTTTATGAAGGGAGCTTGAGATCATGTCTGAAAATAACTAAATTTGTCAGGAAAGTGAGACTGCAAGAACCCAGGACCCTTGGTGTTCTTCAACTTTAAAGAGACTTAAAGAAGCTTCACCATTGAGCTTGAAGGTTTGCCTGAGATCAGTGAGTCCCTTCTACTCATTTCATTTCTGGTTGGCCCCCGATGACTTTGCATTAGATTCTAACTCTGCATTGATGGCTTGTTTAGATACGAGAAGGCAGATTTCAAACTCTTGATCAATGCCTTGTTCGTGAGTATAGAATGTCTGTTCAAGGAATTTCTGGACAGATTTCCAATGACTTTTGTGAGGTACAAGATTTCTTTATTTCCTAGTGAACATAGAAACTTTGTTGGCCTTTTTACTGTATTTTTGTCCCTCTTTTAATTAGGGGATCCGCGCACGAATGGTGGAGAAGGACTATGCACCTAAGGTAACGGTAGTGTACATTATTTTTCCAATGCATTGAAGGGTGATGATATTTCCATGGCGGTTGTGACAATCCAATTGAAAAAATCTGTGTTTCTATGGCGAAAATGGTTGTTAATAAGGGAGAAATATACAAGTGGGGGGTTCTCACAATCACTGAATTATCATAATCCTCTGCTTACAAGATTATCAAAACCCCCTTGGGGTGATACTGCTACATGTGTGATTAGCTATCAGGCAGTTTGGATAGTAAGATTGTTGTGATTTTTATACATGCAGTGGAACCCCCCTAGCTTGGAGGAAGTATCCAGTGACATGGTGGATCAGTATTTTTCACCTATTAGTGAACTTGAGCCAGAACTGGAGCTGCCAACAACTTTGCGAGAAGCATTTACCTAGATGGAGATTTTTTATTTTTGGTTACCTGATTTAGTTGGCTTCAGAAGTCAGGAAAATGTGGATGCAAAAGACATTTTACTGGAAATGATATGAGATACTAGTCCTTCTTTTTGAGAAAATTGGTTATGGGTGCATAAGGAGAGGACATAAAGATTGTAACATACACAGCAACAAGCGCTAGAAATGCAGCTGCATGGCTCAACTTAATGATTTAAGTTAACTTAAAGTTAATGATTTATGTTAATATTTCTTACTTAATGATTTAAGTTAACTTAAAGTTAAATTATTTTTAAGTTGTCAACTTGATTGCTAATCATCGTTCATGGGCAATAGCGCAAGACACTATTGGTTGTCATGATTTGTAGCAACAACGATAATGGTATTTTAGAAATATTTAATATAAAATTTATTTATTTTTTTAAAAAGGAAAAATAAGTGGATGTGTTAAGATATCCTGTGGATGCAATTAATAATTCTAAAAAAATTATTATAAATCATCAAAATGAATTATTTATCCTTATTAATTTTAATTAATATTTACTTTGATTAATCTTAAATAATAAATTTATTTGTTAAACATGGATGACATATGTATAAGATAATTGAAAAATGTTTATTATAAAAGATGCATTATGAATTTAGAGTCATGGTTGTGTAATACTTTTACTAAACCCGAAAATATATGAAGTGAAATAGATTTGAGATTAAGAATAAATAAACTATTTTAACTTGATACTTGAAGCTATTTTTAACTTAAAATTATGATATTAAATTATATTACCAAATATATTTAATTTATTTAATGACTTAAATTAAGTTATTAAGTCATTTTTTAGTATTTTCTAATATTTGTATAACAATATGATTAAGAGAAATTAGAAATAATGAAGTCATACATGAAAAAATTTATATAGTGGACATTTGTTAATATTTAATTAAATAATTTTCATATACTCTATTAATTCTATTTTTATTTATAAATTTTTAATATTAAAATTTAAATATAAAATAAAATTCATGATATTTATGTCCATTCATATTTTATATAACAACATAATGATATTTTATTTTTCGAATTTATATATCTAATCCTAATTTTATAGAAATTTTATTTTTATTTTTAAAAAACCTAATACTTTCCATTAAAACCAATCATATAATTTTACAACCCTCTTACATTTTCAACATAAAAGAAATTGCAGTATAATCTTAAATATTACTTTCCTAATTATTATTCAATATTTTCACATATTAAAAAAACAATAATTTAGGCCATATGTATATATATAAATTTTTTTATTAATACTCAATTTCAATTATTATTAAATTTCCCCCCTAATTTCAATCATCAAACCTTTATTCTAGCATTCTCCAAAAAGGAAATTAAAGGTAAAATAATATATATTTTTTTTGCTCCAAAATGTAGCTTTTTGGAATAGAAAGTCCCATAAAAATTGGAGATTTTATGGGATCACGTGCTCAAATGTTTTTTAAATATTTTTTAAGATTTCAGAATATCATGTCTCAAATCTTGAATCAATACTAAAATTTTTGTAGAGAACGTGGATTTCTAGTGCCCAATTAGACCAAATTTTTATGATTTTATGCACCCCACTTTAATATCAACAATACCCAAAAAAAAAATCGAAATTATTGAAAAAAATTAATAAAATTTAAGCATTAGGCAAAATATTTCCTTTATATTATTGCCCCAAAACACTTTAAAATCCTAATCAACCTTCAATAAAATACCATAATATAATTTTCCCTCTCCTATTTGCTTGCTCAAACCCCTTGTTAATTATTAACCCTCCGTTTGTTTCCTGAGAAAATGGAGGGAAAAAAAATTTTGAAAATCCATGAGAGAGTGGATTGTGATATGATGACTTGGCCCCCCAAAGTCAAACCTTAAACCCACAAAAAGCAATGCTGAATTAAGGGTGGGGTAGGAATATATTTGTCAAATACTTAGAAAGTGAATATTCGATTTGATTTTCCTTCCATATAATTATATTCTGATTTCTTTTTAGCCATTGGCCTCTATAAAGAAGAAAGAGTTCTCATAAAGCAAATTACAGAAATTCTCCATTAACGGTCAAGGTACTTTCCTCTCTATCTCTCTCTCTTCCCCAAATTCCTTGCCTCTTCTTTTTCCTTATTGCATTACTTCATGTTCAAACAGGTATTACTTCTTTTTTACTTTTATAATTCTTTTACATAAATATAATCTTCAATCGACTTCTCAATTTCTTATCTGCATTTGTTAAAGTTAAATCATATATCCATGTCAAAATTCTTTCTTTTATCCTTCTTGAAAGGAAGAGAAAAATGACGAAAATATAATATCATTCCGGCAACAGAGAACTCTGCGGCAAATGCTGCACTGACATGACCACCCAAGGCAACAAGACCAAGTGCCCTTAAACCCCCCTTCCCTCCCTCCCTATGTCTCTTCCAACTGGGTCGCCTTTCTTCTCCTGTCTTCCTTCAACTCTGTCTTAATGCTTTCTCGTGTGTTTTCACCAGTGTTTTTCATGGTATATATGTTTGAGCTTCAGTGTATATATATATATATATATTTACCTATGTTTCCTTGAGCATCTTTTTCTTAAGGAATCTCTATAACAAATTACATGGCTTTAATTTCACAAAAAGAAAAAAAAAACCGAAATTATATTTTTGATATCCATATTGCATGATGAAAAAAAGTTGAGTATACAATGCTGCATTCATTAAAGAAAGGCAGAGGCGTTGTGGTTATTTATTGCACTGCAGTGAAGCAGTGTAGTGGTTAAAGCTTCTAAGTTTGTGGAGGTATTATTTTATGGGGTTGGTTGAGTCAGAAGAAATATTAAAAAAAAAAAAAGATTGCTAAAGTTTTGCAGAGAAGAAAATCTAAGGAAAACATTTTTGTTTGAAAAATGTTTGAAAGAATTTTAAAAACATGTAAAACATAGAGTAAATCATGTTGGGAGGATACTTTAGTTTTGTTGTTTCATTCTATTTTTTTTTTAAACATATTTGTTTATAGGTTTCGGTGGGAAATTTGAGAAGAATTCTTCCTTGGCAGGACACAAGATGGGTCGGTCGAGGTTGCCATTGGAGCTCATTCCTAAGGAAAAGTCTCGAAAAATTACCTTCCAAAAGAGAACGATGGGATTGAAGAAGAAAACATATGAAATATCAACTCTTTGTGGGGTTGATGCTTGTGTAATCATCTATAATTGGACGTCAGATGATCGCCCTATGGAACCGATATTTTGGCCTTCAAATCCTGAGGAGGTGAAATCCATTATCAATAGGTACAAAGAACATAGCAAGGAGGAGAGAGGGTTGAAAACCCTAGATTTATCAGGCTTTTTCGAGGAAAGGACTAAGAAGATCCAGAAAGAGATTTCAAAATTAGGCCACCAAGGTGCAGATCAGACTAAATACCCCACATGGGACGACCGACTAAATGATCTATCAACAGATCAACTTAGGGAACTCGTGAATGCATTGGGCAACAAGCTTGAAGTCATCAAGTCTAGGGTTGAGTTATTGAAGATGAGTCAAGCTCTGTTAGAAGGGCCTGCATCGGTAAACCCTAGTTATCCTAATAATGCAATGCCATCAACACAGAGCTTGCATGTTCCTTATATGGGCGCGATTGACTCAATGCCGTTAGTACCAAACCCTATGACTCCTATGATGAATCCAAGAATGACTAAGGTGATGATGGCAATGATGACAAACGACAACACTAATAGTTCTCAATTCAGTGGCCCATCCAACTGCACTAACAACACTCAGTATACTCCACCATTGCAACACCCATTTTACTATGATCCCACGTCAGGACTTTTGGAGAATATAGTGTACAGCAATCCTGGACCATCATCGTGCTACTACCCGCCTGCCATGCTGCCACCAATACTTCCATACATCCCGAATCAAATGATAACAAATGTTCCTCAAATAGCCAGAGATTATGATATGAATGAATTGGATGTAAATGATAACAAGCAAGGTATTAGATATGGATGATGGTAGGATTGTCCATTTTTGCATATATACCTAGGGTTTTGTTCTTAGTCATGGGGTTTATGTTGTTTTTAACCTTTTGATATTGCCATGTTTCCTTTGTTTCTTCACTTATTAGTATCACATTAGCATTAATGTGGGCTTGTTATATCTTTTTGCAATAGTTTTGCAAAACTGATTTTTAGAAAATAGGAGCAGAAAATTTATTTTATTATTCAACAAATTGATAACCATCTAAGACAATTTGTTGATTTTGTTTTTCTTCCATTTTTCCTTGACTTTTTTTCATGGTTAACCAAACAAAAGAAAATTAATTTTTTTTCCCTTGAATTTTCCATGGATAACCAAATAAGTGAAAAAATTTATATTTTTTTTCTTAGCTTTTTCGTTCCTTCTATTTTTCCTCCCAATTTTCTTTCTCTCGCATTTTTCGAGAACCAAACATAGCCTAAAAGAACCTACTAATTTTCAAGTTCAATGTACAATATTTATGTATGCTACATTTGAATGTTGGTTAAGCTTTTTTTTTTTCTTTAAATTACAAATGATCACTAAACTCTAACTCACGAAAATGTCAAAGTCTGAATATGAAATTAATGTCACGAGATTGAATAAGTGAGAGAATACATAGAGACACTTGTTAAAAGAGTATGATATGTATATTGAACCCAAATAATATTGGTAGTTTAGCATGATAGTAAAACTTGATTTGCTGAAAAGTCTTGTGTTAATCCAAATTTTGTTTCTTTTTTCACATATGGGTATTCGCATAGGAGGTTGCTAAGGAGCATGATATTCATATTAAACCCAAGTCCAATAAGCTAAGTTTATTTTTTAGGAAAATTGGCAATTTAACAACGAGAGGATATATACATTTTTTTCTATGATAATAATTAGATTTGGACAATTGGGGTTGAATAATTTAATTTAGAACAAAATATGGTTTTAATTTGATTCACTAATCTTCACTTTTTTTTTTTTTTGGAAACAAAAATTTCCGTTGACAACATAATATCAAATTAATTAGACTTTTAGAATTCATTTTGGTGTTCTTTTTTGGATAAAAAATTATTATATTTCTAAAAATATAAGTCTATATAATAACTTTAAAAAGTTTATTTCGATCATATTTCTTTTCAAAAAAATATTATAATTTAATTAAAATAATAATATTCCATAACTAATCTATTTAATAAATTCTCCATGTATTTATATATAATGTTGTTATTATAATTATATCAATTCTTTTTTTTTTTGCAATAGTTGAATGCATATTTATCTTAATAAATAATAAGTGCCATTTTTTTTATAATTATTTTAAGTAAAAGTGGCTTATCACTCACTAATTTTAAAATATATGGAAAAAAAAATCCAAATTTTATAAATCAATTTTATCTTCATCCATTTAAAAATATTTTAAAATACATACATTTTTTATAAGTTAGATAATTATTTTATTGCTTAATGGTAATTACAAAACTAATCTCCCTTTTAATTGAAACCTGATTTAAGATTCTTTTTCTCTTTCTGGAAACAAACATATTAGGAATATTAAACAAATAATAAATTTTAAAATAAATTACTTAAAAATTAAATACAATTAAAACAAAAAATCTTAATTTTTTTTTTTTGTAAAAAAATTTAAATATTGACTCCATTGTATTTTCACTCTTTTCCTATATCTATATTTTCAACTAGCATACATTACGAGCCAAGTGAAAGTCAATATTTTATTTTTATTTTTTTCATTTAAAAGTTTTTTTAGTTTTAATTTAATTTTATATTTTGAAATTTTCTTATTTTATTGTTGATATCAACAAAAAAAATATTTTTATTCAATTTTATTAAAAAAGAAAAAAAAGAGGATTCATTTAATATAAAGTATAAAATTATTATTCATTAGAAGATTATAAATGATTTTATTTATCACTTGAGAATATTAAATAATTTTTTCATGATGATTTTTACCTCGGATTATAAAAATTTATAATACATTTATTTGTAAGTTACTTTTCTTAATTTAAAATGATAAATTAATTTTTTAATAATTTTATTTAATATTATAAAGTAAAAAGTTCATTTTAGAAAATAATGATTTGACTTATAAAAAGTGTAAATATATTTTTTTAGAAAAAAATTAAATCGATAAAAATAAAACTAATTTATAAAATTTGGGATTTTTTAAATATATTTTAAAATTATTGAGGCAAAACCACTTTTACCGTTTATATTTGAATTTAATGTATTTTTTTCTATTTCATATTAAAAGAACCCTTCAAAAAAATTTATAAATATTTTGTCGTCCTTTTTAAAATCATAAATTTAATTTTTAATGAAAAATATTTTACAAAATAAGACATATAAAACAATAATATAAATAAATAAATATATTACACTTGTGATGAAATAATATATATATATATATTTAAAATTAAGATATGTCATGTAGAAGAAATATAAAATAGAGGGTAGATATTATATTTGTTACTTATTATAACCTATATTTGGTTGAACATAAAATGGTAAGTGATGAAATAATTTTTCCTATTTCATTGTCAATAAAGATCTTATAAAAGGTAATTTACGAGGAAACTTAATATACGAGAAGGTTGATTATAAGTTATAATAAGTAATAAGATAATTTATCCTATTTTATTAACTACCAAACATGATCTTATGAAAGGTCGCTTATAAGGAAAATTGTGACACATGACAAAAGCATAGTGCACAAGAAAGTCATGATGTGGAGTTAAAATTTGATTCAGACAAATTTCGTAAAAGCTTATATCATGGAGAAATAAAAGATTGAGTTAATGAAATTTGATATAAGATCAAGAGGTGTTTTAAATTCAGATTGCTATTTTTTTGTTTTGTAAAAAAATATTATAGAGGATACTCTTTTAGTTCATATATCTCTATAATTAGATTCCTTATAAAATAAATAAACTATTATAAATATAAATTATATGTCGAAAAAGTAATGGGATGAAAATGAACTCGTGATTTATAATATAACTTGTAGATATTCTTGAAAAAGTTATGCGAGTTGTGATTTTGATTCATTTTGATTTTTTTTTTTTACCTAATTATGATAAATTGAATAAATAAAATTAATTGTATTTTATTTTTTAATATTTAATATTTAATTAATTATTTATTTTATAATAGATTTATGTATTTTGCGAACATGTATTCAAAAGTCACTTCAGAATAACGTAGATATGAAACGTATACTGTCATGGACACGTGCATTGCACGTGTCCCTTCTCACGAAATATCCACCGGGAAATTCCAACCTCCAAAACGATCGTCATCTTCTTCACTCCTCAATGGCGACAGCTCTACTCCTCCACCACATTCCCTTCAATCCCCAAAGCCCTAACCCTAACCCTAACTCCCTTAAATCCCACTATCCTCGTTCCTCCACAATCACCTGCTCCACAACCACCTCCGAAGCTCTCTCCGCCAAGCGCCACCTCCTCAACCTCATTTCCGACCAAGAACGAGGCCTCAAAACCCTAAACAATCCGAGCAAGCGTTCTGAAATTGTGGAAGCCATCGACGCCATGGCCGTTCTGGGCCAGGATACGGTCACCACCGGTGATTCTCTCTCTGCCACGTGGCGGTTGCTCTGGACTACAGAGAAGGAGCAGCTATTCATTATCGAAAAGGCGCCCCTTTTCGGTACACAGGCGGGTGATGTTTTGCAGGTTATAGATGTTGAGAAACGCGTTCTTAACAATGTCATTACGTTTCCGCCTTCCGGGGTTTTCTTTGTTAGATCAACCATTGAGATTGCTTCGTCGAAGAGAGTGAATTTTAGGTATGTGTTTGTGTCTCTTAGTTATGGCATCATATCTCGTTTGGTTACTGAGAAAATGGTGGAAAAGAAAGGAAGATAAAATCTTGGGTATATTGTATTCTCTTTGCTTGATGAAAAAAATTAGAAAAAGGGAAGGAGAATTTTTTTTTGAGTCTCGTGCGATTTTCTTTGGTTGCTCAGAAAGTGGAAAAAAAAAAGGAAGAAAGAAACAAAGTCTCGAGTCTTCTTCTTCATTTTTTTTTTTTATGTTCGATGGGTGAGAAATAGAGGGGGAAAAATTGGGTCTTATGTTCTATTTGGTCGATGGAAAAAAAAAAAAGGGAAAAAAAAGAAGAACAAGGCCAAAATTTTTTTGAGCTTGGGTTTTCTCTTTTGTAGCCGCAGAGAATAGAGGGGAATAAAGACAACAAAATATATGTTCTGGTTGGTTGCCCAGAAAGTGGAGGGAGATGAAGAAAACAAAATTTTCAGTCTTATATGTTCTCCTTTGTTTGATGGGTGAGAAAATGGATGAAGAAAAGGAGATAAAGGAAAAAAAATTGAACATTCAAAATATTGAATTATTTTCTATTCCTTCAGCTTCTTGTTAACCAAACATATCCTTATTACATATATTTCTTTTCTCTTTTCTTCTTTTCCCCTTTTGGCTTTAGCTTGATTTTGATATTGTTTCGCATTAGATTTACAAGTGCGGTTCTACGTGGAAAGGATTGGGAATTTCCATTGCCGCCATTTGGCCAGGGTTGGTGAGTGTTCAATTTTGTGATTGATATAGTGACATTGAATACTGTTGGTGTTTAGTAGTTTATGAAGTAGGGTATGATTCTATTTATCCTTGTATGCTACAAGCAACATGTCTAAGAATAACATAATTATAGTATATTGGTATTTTTGTCTGTTGAACCCTTCAGCCTCTCATTGTCCTATTTGAGCAATTTGATGTTCTAATGCTACTCATTTTATTTTCAGACTAAGATGAAGTGTGTCCACTGTAACATTTAAGCAATTTGATGCTCTTTTGCCTTTGGTTTTAGAGACTGTATGTTGGACGATGGCTTTTCAATTGTCATTGATCAGGTTAAATTTGGACCCTGAGGCAGTATGTTGTAGACCAGTTATCTGTGGCTTTCTCTCATCTCACGTGGTTGTCTCATCTTGTGTCTATTTGGTGCTACCTCTGACTTCTTATGAATGGACTCACTTCTAGCTCTCTGTTATTGTCTTACCACTTATCAGCTAATGTGTTGTATGAACAGTGATGTCAAAAAACATAATGAATTGGAGATGGAGGATCACTACACAGCTAGCAAGCTGATTTAAGAAATTTTCTGATGTTATTTATTTAGTTGTTATTATTATTACAATAGCAAAGAAAATTTAATTTCAAAAAGTGCCAAGAAAAGAGGGTGCAGCCCAAGCAAGCTAGAAGTAGTATGCAAAGCACATAATGAAGACAAAAGCAACAACTCTCTCAGAGGATCAGATTCAGTTAATGGAATGAAGTAAGGACAAAATCCACTACCCAATGCCTTTCTAAACCAAGGAAGAGAAAGTAAACTACTCCAGCAATTGATCTTGACACTCCAATCCTTTAAAAGTTCTACTGTTCCTCTCCTACCAAATGATATAAACATAATGGGGTTATTTTCCAAACCTTCTTACACTTCTTTTCTCCAAATATCTTATTCCACCTTAGTAAAACCTCCTTCATTGACCTAGGTGGTACTTGGGCCAAAAAAACGAGAATAGCAAGTGCCTTAGACTCCTAGCTTCACCACAATGTATTAATAGCTGGTTGACTGATTTCTCATATCTTTTGCCGAGCCAACTAATTAGGTATAGATCAAACTCTTCTCCTGAGCTGGCCCATTATCAAGATGTTTTCCTATATTGCCTCCCAATAAAAAAATCCCAATTTTGTGAGAGCTTGAGAACCAAACACCCTTAGTAGGGAAAATAATTCTTCAATCTAGATCTATAGAGCAATAGAAAGATTTAATATAAATGTCTCGTCTTTAGCACATCTCTGCACCAGACTATCCTCTTGTTCCCTTAGTATTGCTACCTTGTTAAGTTGTTTTAGGAAAAATTTCGCACTTTCTATTTGCCAATCATGCAAATACCTTAAGAAACACGGGTTTCAATGCCCATTGTCAACAATCTCCTCTGAAACATCAAGAATCCAAGCATCCCTAGTAGCGGTTGTAGAGGCCAAAAAGGAAAGGACACACTCAATGTGGGGCTATCACACCATACATTATGCCAAAACTTTATCCTTCTAGCATTTTCCACTAAAAAGTTTGTTCTTGGGAAAAGGTTGAAACTCCAACTATCCTCTTCCTTATTGCTTTTCACAGCTCCAGCCTGAAACTCTCCTTTCTCTTGCTAGAGCATCAACCATTCACCCTCCTCAAATTTACCTAGGATAACACATTTCCAAGGTCTATGATCATCTATCACATTTCCAAAGTCTAACATTGTCTATCACTAACCTCTTAGGCTCTAACACCATTTTCCTTGTAGGTCCATGGACCATCTGAGCAGAGAGAAATTTTATACTTAGTGTCCCTTCTTTTTATCAAAGCTAACAATCTACATTTCTGCAGTAAGGGTGCAAGAAGGGGAGGATTTTCTGGTTTGGAAAATTGAGAGAAAAGGAACGTTTAAGGTAAATTCTTATTATAGGTCTTTGAAGGAAGACAATAGCCCTTTATTTCCAGAAAAGGAGGTTTGGGGTTCGTATGCCCCTTTAAGAACTCGTTTTTTTGCTTGGGAAGCAGTTTGGGGTAAAATTTCCACTATAGATATGCTGATGAGGAGGGGTTGGTCTATGGCTAATAGATGCAACCTGTGCAAAGAAAATGAGGAAACGGCGAACCACATCCTAATTCATTGTGGTAAGACAAGGGATTTTTGGAACTTATTGTTTTCTTCGTTTGGGGTGGTGTGGGTGCTCCCGGATTCCGTGAGAAATTTGCTTCTTGAGTGGAAAATGAAAGGCATGGGAAAGAAAAGGAGTGTAGTTTGGAAAATGGCGCCTATTTGTCTGTTTTGGTGTATTTGGGTAGAGCGAAATCGAAGAACCTTCCTAGAGGAAGAGATGACAAATACGAGCTTGAGAAAACTTTTTCTTCGGTCCCTGCTTGAATGGTCTCAACAATTCGTGGACTTGGACTATCTATCTTTTCGGAATTTGTTGGGTGATAGGGTTGTTGTTTAGCTAATCCTTTTTAGACTTTATTTTTCTCTTGTTGCCTTGTTTTGGGCCTTCTTTGTATACAGCCTGTGTACTTAGGGAGCGCCCCCTATTTTCTGGCCTTTTTTTAATCTAATGGTTCTCTTTGTCTATCAAAAAAAAAACAATCAATCACTCCATCCAATGAAGTTTCTTCTCCAGCATACCACCCTCCATAGAAAGTCATGTTAAACCTTGTTGAGCCTCAATTGCACCACTCTAGGAAAAACAAAGAGGAGCATGTAATAAATAGGCGAGCTAGATAGAATTTTCTTCAGTAGCATTCCCCTCCCCTCTATGTATATTGCTCTTTCGAAGAAACAAGTCTTTATAGTATCACTCCCTCCTCCACATCCCACATTATTTTAGATTTGAATGGAGTACCCAATTTGAGGCTTAGATAAGTAGAAGATGCCTTGCTTACTCTACACCTTAAAAGTGTGACCAATTCCTCAACATCTGAAACTTCACCTGTCAAAATTAAATCACTGTTTTCCAAATTAATGTTCAAACTCGAAACTCTCTCAAACTACAAAGAATCCACATGAAATACATAAACCAATAAAAGATAGCCTAGAAAAGAGCAAGCACCATCAACAAAAATTAGGTAGAAAATCTCCATTGCTTCACCACCCAACCTCCCAATTTAAACCTGAAACGAACTGTTCCTCCACCATTTTGTCTATAGAACAATTTAGGGCCTTAACTAACCAACGTGAATGGGGTTCCATTCATGAAGGGGGGTCTTATTGCCTTGAGCCCCTCGAGTGGTTAAGAAAAGCCAACAGGTGTTCCATTCGCTGACATTGTGAATCACACTATTGAGATACAAAATTTTATCCATTAAATCCACTTTTTTCACAAAGCATATCCTACCCATCATTGAAAGAAGGAAATTTCAATTAATATGATTGTAGATTTTTTGTATTTTGTAAATAGTTATACTTAATTAAATCCAAAAATGGAGTGTCGATATACATAGCCAGGTGTTTGGAATTATTCATTCATCAATATGTAGTTCTAAAGATGGTTTTTAGTTGTTGTCATCATTGTTGATTGGTTTTTTTCTCATTCTTTTCAGCCTTTGTTTTATTTTATTTTATTTTTAATTTTCATTCTTAAATTTTGGAGGCAGTAAGTGGACATGCTGGCCTGTTTTGTTTTGTTTTTATTTTCGTTTTTCTATGATTGGATTTGAGGACATTTTGCTTCTATAGGTTTGAATCTGTGTACCTTGATGATGAAATTCGAGTTGTGAAGGATATAAGGGGAGACTATTTGGTTGTTGATCGTGCTCCTTATGCTTGGAAGGAATGAAGAGCAGGAGCTTTTGCTATACTTCACGGTTTCTATAATTGGAATATATTGTGAGTGTACTTCGTTCAAAACCAATTATTTAATTGAAAAACTTGAACAAACTTTATCTAGAGTTATGTTTTTTATGAGCTTTCTGTAAGATTTCACCTTGTGATCTAATTGCATCACCCTGATATGCGTCTTCCTCTTCAGTACTTGAAAGATGCTTACAGTCTCTTTGTCAAACACCTTCTTTCTGTGAACAACGGACTGCCAACTCAAAATGGATATGTATGCACATGTCCATGATATCTGAGGATATAATGCATGGGGTTTTCAATAATTATATCTTATGAGTGACAGTCCTTGATTCTAAATGTACCACTATCTTGTTTTGAGCAATCCACTTTGTTGCATTCACTAGCACACCATGGGTGAGCCACTGACTATATATCCATTCTATGTAAAATTTTCAGCCTCTTGGCTATTATGGGTGCTTAATCAAATGAGTAACCATCATTATTGATATGTGACTACCGCAAAAGAAAAAGGAAAATTTGAAAGCATACCTTTACAGAAAAAAGTGAGGAAGATAGTTCCCATTATTTGCTTCCATTCTTCTATTCATGCTATAGTTTTGCATCCTTCTCTTTGGGTGATGTTCTGGTAGTTGCATACCTTCCCTCCCCATCCATTCTCTGTTTGGAGGCTTGCTCATTAATTCTGGATTCACCATTGGTGGGGAATCATGCCTCTAATTTTCTCTTCCGTAGCTTGTTCTGTTCTGCAATCTTTAACTTTAATTAACCAATGGGCTAATTTATTCCCTACCTTCTTTTTCCTAAAAAAAATTAATTTTAGATGGAACCTCAATGGCAGGACATCTTTGACCTTTTTTTTACACCTTAGCAAAGAATATTCTTCAACACTAACATCCCTGAGGTGAGGGTATGGTCCTGTGTGGTGGAATTTCACTGGCAAACTTCTCTCTCTCTCCCTTTGGTTCTTTGTTTCTGTTCTCAAGAAACCTCTAGCTTTTCTTAGCACATGATTTTGAAGTCTAGAGCTGCTCCCAAATTTAAGGCCTTGGATTGTTGCTTGTTTCTTGTTGCTTGTTGCTCTTAAGAGAGCCAGCACCAGTGATTTCTTGCAGAAGAGAGGGAGCTATTAAATCTGTTTCTCTTGGCTTGTATATTAGCTAGCAGTTAGTTGTTGACTCTTATCCATGATTATTTGATTGCCTTATTTTACAGGATCAATCCTTAGGAAGGCCTGAATTTGCTGCAATCTGCCTCTAATTTTTCGAGGTGTGGGGTATCCTTTTTATGCTTTTGGGGTAGGATGGGAATGGTGCTTTGAAGTATAGGTTGCACGACTGTTTTTGGTCCATTTAGGAGGAGAGTTGGTAATAGAACCTTTAATGGTGTTTTGGACTTGGAGTGGAGCATTTGGTATATGGTAAATTTCCTTGGGTTCCCTTTGGGCTTTGTTAACAACTAATTTGTAGAGGAATTTTTCTTTCTGATATCCTTATAAATTTGGTAGCAGTAGCTTCTTACTTCAGGAGTCAGACATCTTTCCTTATTTCTTGGTCATGGCCCCCTGTTTTGAAGGTGAATTAACTCTTCATGCTTGTTATTTGGGCAATCTTGACCCTAGGTTGTGATATTGGGCCCTCATGAATCATACAACATCCGACTTGTGTGTAGAAGGCAAATAGGTAAGGGCAATGCTGTTAGAGATGAAATCCGGCTCTTCCTCAAGCCTTTTTAAGGAATGGATTCTAGAGATATGACCAACATTATTGAAGGAGGAAACTTGCAAATGTTATCAGTTCAATGGTTAAGAGAAGACTTATCCTTGGTGTTTTCATCATCTTTTCAAGGACTTATGGATCTTTCCTCATATATTGAGAACTCCTTCCTGTGGATTAATAGGGATCAAAATTCAGAGGTGGATATGCTTGCTAGAAGGTGGCCATTTCTTTAGAATACTTGTAGGCACTTCTATGCTGGAATGTAAGGTAGCTATATATGGTTTTGGTGTTTATTGTGGTGGCAATAGGAAGTTTGTGTCATGTCAAAGTAAGATTATCCTAAAGTATACTCAAACTAAATATGATCTGCATAATGACCATATCAAGGTCTTATAATATAAACACAACCTCTTTATTAGACTGATAACATGACATTAACTATCTAAATTGTTCAATAAATAGATTTGTTTCGATCAAGTTGAAGTTGACAAGCATAACTTGCTAACTTGTGTGTTAAAAAAAAGGGGGGATTCAAAATGGTTAAATGAGTCTATGACTGTAAGTCCCTATGTTGAACATGATTGGTTTGATAAACAGGTTATGTGGGCTGGATAACGTAATTAGGTTCAACCTAAATCCACCATGTTTATGTCACTTTCAAGTTTGGTTGATCATGTTAATAATTTTCACCTCCAGTCACTATTTTGCATCTCTTCCTCTTTTTTTCATTGATTCCTCCCATTTTGTGGTTTTCCTTCTTCTTCTTCCTATGCTGGCATTAATTTCTATAGAATTACTCCTTCCTCATGAAGGCACTGGTTTTTGTATCACATGGTTACACCATCTTAAAAATCCAAGATCAATATAGGCAGCACTGACAAGAAACATCCTCAGCTAACTCAACCCTATTGATGGAACAAATTGAATCTATTTATTATTGCTACTGTTGGACTGATTTGGTTGTTTATCCAAGTAATATGACCATTTAGAAGTGGAAGGCTCTCCAAAAAGGAAGAGAAATTCCTCATCCTTGTTCTTGCCATCCTCTTACTTGTTATCTAGTTCTTTAAACAAAGCATGTCAAAGGTTTTTTTTTTTTTTTTTGATAAGTAAAAAGTATTGTATTAAAAAAGTATACACGATGTATACATATACAAAAAACCAATAGGGGCGAGAACGCACAGAAAACGACCTCACCCTATGTAGAGCATAACCAATCCACAAAATCTAACAAAGAAGTGACACTATCCCCCATATACACTCTAACCCAATCCCAAAAGATGTACAAAAAAGAACTTTTGATTGTTTGATTTGAACTTTCCCTATCCTCAAAGACTCCTATTCCTTTCTTTCCAAATAGACCAAAAAATGCAAAGCAGGGCAACTTTCCAAGCCTTTTTCCTCTTTTTGTCAGCCAAGTGACTATTCCAACTTAAGAGCACCCCTCTCACAGACGAATGCATCACCCATTAAACTTGAAAAAGAGCAAAGACCAGCTGCCACAGTAAGCTTGCTTTCATACAATGCAACAAAATATGATCTCTCATTTCCTCAGGTACCGTACACATGTAGTATTTGTTTGGCAACCTCCAACCCCTCCTTCTAAGTTAGCCCTGAGCCAATATTCTAGCCCAAGTTGCCTCCCAAACAAAAAAAACTAGCTCTTATAGGGCCCAAGAGTTCCACACTGTATTGTGCGGGAAAGACTTAGAGCTCCTACTTGCCAAAGAGAAGTAATAAGATTGAATAGAAAAAATTCCATTCTTAGTCCCTATCCATACCATGTCGTCAATAGAACCTGAAACAATAGAGTTGTTATGAAACCTCCCAAACATAGAATCAACATCCTCCAACTCCCAATCATTGAAATGTCTAATAAACCTTGGACTCCAACTACCCCCATCCCAAACATCTTCCACCTAAGCATCCTTAGAGATAGCGATAGAAATAAAGGCCCAAAAATGTGTCCCTTAGAGGTGTTTCCTCACACCGCTTATCACCCTAGAACTTCATCCCGATCCCCAAACCGACCTTAAGCCTTGTATTAGCTTTGAAAACATTCCATTCATTTCTAATCGCCTTCCAAACTCCTAAACCAAACCTCCCTTCCACCTCCTTTGTGCAACACGCCCCCTCTTGCACCCCATACTTACCAATTATTACCAGTTTCCAAAGAGTATCCCTTTCCTTCACAAATCTCCAAGACCGTTTCCCCAACAGGGCCTTATTAAAGAGAGGAAGACTTCTAAAACCCAAACCCCCTTTTTGTTTCTCCATACAAAAAATCGACTGCTTCACCAAATGAGGCTTATTTACCAAACCCCCTCCTTCCCAAAGGAAGTCTCTTTGGATTTTTTCCAATCTAGCCGCCACTCTAATAGGGATAACAAAGAGGGATATAAAATAAATAGGCAAGCTAGATAAAGTGCTCTTAATCAATGTCTACCTTCCACATTTCAAGATATATTGTCTCTTCCACAAAGCAATTTTTTTTTTTTAACCTTTCCTCCACCCCTTCCCAAATCCTATTGGTCTTGTAAGGAACACCTAAGGGGAGGCCCAGGTAACCGGATGGAAGAGTGCTCACCTTTCAAAATAAGACCTCGTCATACTCCTCCACATTTTGGACGTCTCCAACATAAATCAACTCACTTTTCTCCATATTTATCTTGAGACCGGAACATGCCTCAAACCACAAAAACACCCAACTCAAGTACTCTAGACTTTCCTTGCCTACATCACAAAAAATGAGGGTATCATCTGCAAAGAACAAATAGGAGACCTCTACTCCCACCTCATACCATTCCTTAACTTAGAACCCCTAAAAAAAGCCATCCTCCTTTGCTCTAGAAATCAAACAAGAAAGAATCTTGATCACTATAATAAACAAATAAGGAGACAAAGGGTCTCCTTGTCTCAACCCTTAAGAACTGCTTAAAAAACTAGGAGTGTCATTGATCAATATAGAGAAGCGAACCGTTGAGATACACCATCTAATCCAATCCAATCACTCGGAGCCAAAGCCCATTTTCTCCATAACTGCAATTACACAATTCCAATTTACATGGTCATACGCCTTTTCTATGTCCAACTTGCAAAGAAATCCACTCAAATTATCTTTAAGTCTAGAATCAATGACCTCATAGGCTATCAAAACTGCATTCAGGATTTGCCTCCCCCACACAAAAACATGTTGAAAATCCGAGACCAAAGAACCCACCACCTTTTTGAGTCTATTAGCTAGGACTTTGGCCAACAATTTGTACAAGCCCCCAACCAAGCTAATAGGCCCGAAATCCTTGAACTCTTCAGTTCCCCCTTTTTAGGCACCAAGACTACAAAAGTAGCATTTAAGCTTCTCTTAAAGCATCCCGTGTTGTAGAAGTCTCTAAAGAAACTCATGACCTCACTTTTAACAACATCCCAACAGTCTTGCCAAAAAGCCAAAGTAAAACCATTTGGACCCGGGGCTTTATCACCACATAAACTAGACAAAATTGAAAAAACCTCTCATTTAGAAAAAGGAAGCTCCAAATCTACTGTAACCGCTGGCGACAAAGAATTAGACACCAGTCCCTCTATACTTGGTCACCATTCCCCTGTCTAAGACAGTAACGGATGAAAACCATCTGCCCTCCCTCTTTAATGTTGTTCTCCCCCTCTAGTAAAGCACGATTTATCCTTAACTTCTCCAGGAAATTCCTCTGTCTACGAGAGTTAGCCATTTTGTGAAAAAATCTAGTATTTTTATCCCCTTCTTTCAGCCACAACTTTCTTGATTTCTGCCTCCATAAAATTTCCTCCAATAATGCCTAATTTTAAGCTCATCTGTCACCATCCTTTTAAGCTCTAATTCCTCCATTGTGAGGGTTCTAACTTTTTCCATTGCATCCCACTGTCCTAACTGCAACAAAGCCTCCAGTTTTTTGGTAGACACAATCCAAAAAATCTCCCTTTTCCGCACTTTAAGATTTTGTTTCAATCTTTTGAGCTTAATCACCAAGAAATGGTTGTGAGTCCCTTGGACTCTATAACCCTCCCACCAATTCCTCAAGAGATCTTTAAACCCGTCCACCTTTAACCACATATTTTGAAATTTGAATGGAATCTCTCCATTTCTTATCCCTCCACCATCCAACATTATTGGTGAATGATTAGAGGTTGGATTAGGCAAGATTTTTTGAACCAAACCACTGAACTAGTCTTCTCGATCATAAGAAACTAGAAAACGATCTAGCTTAGAGGCAAAACTGTTGTTTAGACCACCGCACCATGTATACTCGCCACTAGATAGGGGAAGGTCCTTAAGGCACAACTCGTCAATAACCTCTGAGAAACGTCTCATGGTAGCTAAGTGTCTCATACAACCCCTCATTTTCTTTGGAAATCTCACCACATTATCTCCCCCAATACACCAAGGATCCCTTCAAAGACCTCTTATAGCACTAAGCTCAACCCAAAAATCTTCCCTTTCCTCAGCTAGCACAAGACCATAAACCTTGGAAAACATCCACTCAAATCCACCTTCACAATTTCTAAAACGACATGACATTGAAAAAGCACCTATCTCCATCTCCAAAAGCTCTAACACCCGCTTATCCCAAAAAACCACAATTCCCCCTACTTGGCCCTTAGCATCCACTACCCCCCTTTCCAAAAATCTATCCACAACCAAGCTCCTCACCATTCTAACTATTATTTGTTGCACCTTCATTTCTTGAAGACAAACAAAAGATCGGCCGAGTACATATGAATCAAGGATTTGATCACACTACGCTTATTCCCCTCATTTATCCCTCTAACATTCCATGAAATAATCCAAAGCTTCATTGGCACACCCTAACCAAATCCCCATAGATTATTCCTCCCCCTTTCCCACCACTCAAAACAGTCTTATGGTTAACAGATTCCAACTTTTAAAGGTTCCTCTCCAACTTAGATCCACTTGCTTTGGCCTTTTTGGTCCCTTGCCTTATTGTCTTCCCTTTAATTCTCAATTCCAATTTTTCCAAAAGGCCTAAAATTTCATCTTCAAATCCGTCCACTAGAAGTCCTGATACTTTGCTAAAAGCTACTAATCTTCTGAAACTTCCTTGGGAACATGGAGAATCCCACTGCATCTCCAGTGGGACTCTACTCTTTCCCATAACATCAACCTCTTCCTCCTCCCCCATCAACAACCTCGACTCCGTACCCACCCAAGCTGGCTGAAGCTGTACCCATGACCCATCTTTCAAAATCAAGGATAGGGAATCATTCCCAACCTTTTCCTCCAGCATCTGATCCACTCTATCCGTTGTCGCCAAATCTCCCCAATAGATCAATCTTAGATCATGATGATCCTCCTCGAAAGCCCCATAAAGAGGAGTAGAAGAAGGAGTCCCTCCCCCCGAGTCGGGAAAAGAAATAGACAGCATACCTTGGAAATGCACCGTCTCCGGCAATAGAGTTTCATCCATAGGAAATAGATCCTCCCCCGACTACCTCCTTCCATGCACTTCGACCGGAGACCCCTCCCACCTAGGACAAAAAAGATCTCCACTGAGAGAAAGAGAAAAGGGTTGGGCCTTAATCCCTCCCTTCTCCACTACATCAGAAGGGGTTGGGCCTGGAAGGCTCTAGTGGGCCAAATTAGAAGACTACACATGGGCTCTTTTAACTCCAAGGCCCTATTAACAGCAGGAAGGCCTAGCCATTCTTCTTTGGGTTGGGCCTCCTCACCAAAGGGTTAGACCACTTCTCCATTGTGCTCCAAAGTCCAAGAAGGGTTAAAATTTACTCCGGCACGCCTTTGTAAAGCTGCTCCAGCTACCAATGATTGACCTTTCTCCCACACAAGACCTACCATCACGTGCTCCTATACTTCTCGCTGCAATCTTCCCACCAAAGGAGCTAGAGAGGCCGCTCCTTCTACAGGCCTCGTCCTACTAGAAGGCGACAACTCCTCAGTTGGGTTTGGTCCTGTGATCCCGATGCGATTAGTTGTGCGTGAAACATAACCCTTCTTCTCCCAAACCTCCTGTCTCTGAGCACAGGGGACCATCGGAACTACCCAAGGAGGAGTCTCCCACCATAGATTAATTGAAAAACAAAGATCTCCTACCACCACCTATAACTTCCATAGTACCTTTCTTCCATTGTCTTGATTAGCACTCTTGCCCACTGTAAATTTCTGCCCCCCATTGTCTCCTCGTCCACCCACAGATGGCCTCCGCAAACATCACCCACTTGTCTAAAGAAATCCCTATGCCACAAGCAAAGCGGAAGCCCCACAATCCTCACCCAATGGGAACTTGGTTGAGAACTCTCACTAAGACATCCTACAGTAGGACTCCATCTTTCCAGCTTTAGAGGTCTCTACTTGAAAACATCCAAACCTTCTTGCAACTCCCTTTCCGCCTCCCTTGCTAACTCGAATTCAAACAAAATCCAGGACCCACCCAAAGGGAATAACGACAGACTCCCTTTCAACCTCTGATGATATCTAGTCCAATCCTCTAGAGAGGACAGCAACGGGCCCTCCTCTAAGACATCCCCCCACTTTCCCACCAAACATCGATTAAGAAACTGCAATTTGTTGAAAGAGTTTACTCCCCCATACTGCAACCACACCTCTTCACTCACACTCCCCTGTTTCAACGAGGGAATGGCCTCCAAAGACCCTTGCCCCTGCCCATGTTCCCCCTTAAAGGCATCAATCCTACCCTCCTTGGGCTTTGTTTATTCTACAGTCTCTCAACTTTTGAGCAAGAACAAACCATCCCCCCGGCAACCGTTTCCCCTCTGGGAAAATCAACACAAACCTATTCGCCTCTGCTGAAAACGCCAAACACAGCAGATACCTTCCTGCCTCATTGCTGTGCAGCTGAAGCTTATAGGTCCTTCCTTCCTCCACCCAAGAATTTTTGAACTCCTTCAAGTTCTCCTTTTGGCAGCATTCTTCCACACCTTCTAGGAGTAAGGATAAACCCCTCTCTCCAAATCTAATCCAAGAAGAGAAGTTCCGACCCCTCTCTGTAATTACCCCAGTCCACTTCCCTTTAGACAGCTCCACCGAAATCTCAAAGGACTTGGACTCAATCCCAAACCAAGCCCTTCGTCCGACCTTCATGGAGAGAGCTTCCTTAATAATATTCTTTCAAAGTGGACTAGTCAAAGTTTTCTGAAAATGGCCAATTTATTATCTTAGTTTAATTGTAGACAATGAGGGATACATAGGGAAATAGGTTTCTATAGAATTCCTACATGGTTTATGTTACTGGAATATATAGATCAAATTAAAAGGATCTTTTAATTTGAATAGGAGCATGTGAGAAAAAATCCAGGAGTGTATGGATTTGCCATGGTTTGTGGAGCCAACTTTTAGCCATCAACAGTATATTGAAAGTTTTGAGTGTAGGTGAGATGATGATTTAAGGTTAATGAATGGCAAAACAAGGGTAAAATTGAATATGAGCATATGAAAGAAAAACCATGAGTCTATCCCTTTTAGATGATAAAATAAACATCTTATGATGCTTCCCTTATGTCCATAAAATAAATAAGAGTTCGTCTTTTAGACTGTTATAAGGTTCTACAAAAAGGGGACTGAGAAAGAACACAAGGAAATCTTGATCGGATTTGAACATTCATGGAGAGTAGGGTATAAGCAAAGTGTTTTGGCTGACAAAGCCTACTCTTGAACAGTTAATTAGAGTAGATGTTTGCTTATGTTTTAATGCTTGAATTGAAAAGTTACTTTGTTCTGTCAAATGTCTCCATAAAGGTTCAATAACATATGTGCACACATGCGCACCTGGAACATTTTCTTTTATGGGGTTTATCAACATTTTGTTATTATGGTTTCAGATTGTTTTTTTTCTTTATTGTATCAGGTTGGCTAATATGAAGGATTTTCTCTCTGAGTGGAGAAATAATCAAAATTATTCCCCTTCTCTGCAGGTTTGAATCTGTATACCTAGATAGTGGTTTTCGAGTAGCAAAGGACATCCGGGAAGATTATTTAGTTGTTGAACGGGCACCTTATGAATGGAAAGAGTGAGCTGCATTAACGAAGTAAAATAGACCTCTTTTGCATAGTGCTTCTATTTTTTCCATTATTACTTTTTATGTTTCAGAAACTTAGTCAGTGGTACTGTTTCTCTTGTTGATCAATTAACACCACTCTTGTGTGTTTCTTCCGTGGATTGCTTTGTTAGCTAAGACCCCACTTTCCCTTTTCTTGGGTTTCAGGTTTTCTTTTGGATTGCATAGCTCCTGGACATTAACTCTAGAAGCATGAGGTTGGAACTTATTCCTCAGCCATAAATTGTTTTTCTTCTCTGTACAGTTCCTTTGAATTGTTTTATCAACTAATACATATTGTACATTACAACATATGTAATTAATACAATGTTATCACATTGTTTATTTTTGGTCCAATGGATGCATTTGCTATCAAGGAAAGTATCAGTACAGGCATCTACAAAGAACAAGATGCTGGGAACAAGATGCATATACAAAGAACATTGATATAGCAACTCTTCCTGGATTTCTGTGTTGAAACAATGCATCTAGGATTCTCTCTCTCTCTCTCTCTCTCTCTCTCTTGCTGTTCCCCACAAACAGCACACCAATGCACGTTGTCAGCCTCCCCCACACCCCACCAAACCCCTATACACCACAAAACCACCACCACAATCAAAAGAAAAAAAGTCACCCCCAAAAAGGAAGTTACTCATTAACCAGTGCATTTGTGTGTTGTGTCATATGGTGACTTTCATGATAGAATCACACTATGAACAAGTTGGACAGTCAATTAAATGGAAGCACAATGTCATTTGGCTCTTTGCCAAATTTCATTGATTGTTTGTTGTCTGATTATATAAGGCTAAGAGTACTTGGCAAGTTGCTAGCTGCTCAACTCGGTTTTGTATAGATATCTTCATATCTCATCTCACAGAGTTTTTCCTAATCCTATGCTTGCAGTTCTGGCTTATGTTTATATGTTCCATGGAATTAGTTCCTGCTATGGACTGGATGGATGACCACCAAAGAATCTGAATGAGAAGATGGAATTGCATTCCTTTGGTCCAGAGTAGATCATCTCAGCATATTGTGTTTTCTGAAATAAGAACAGTATATGACCTTCCAAAGGTATTTACACATCATGGTATTTTTCACATGCATTTAGTTGTCATTGTCTTATCCATATTTAACTTCAGTGCTATCTTGTACCTATTCATCTCTGCTACAAATTTTGGTTCTTCAGCTTGGGGACCCCTACGTGTCCATCACGGGTTTGCAGTTTTTCTGTTTATCAGATAGATGCCTATTTTGTTAATTTATACCTCTGTTTCAATAGTAGTGTCCTTTAGCCTTCTTAGTTCGTTTATCTCTGTGTCATTTGCATGCCAAAAGGGGATAAAAACCCCAATGTTCTCTGAGATGTTCATTTACTCTACTGACCATAATCAGTTATTCTAGTTCCTCATATGTTTAGGTGAAAACTTAAATGGAATCCCATTGTTGTTGAGTTCTGGAGCTCCTTACAGCCCCATATGTCTACTGCATCTGTACCACAGATGTATCCATAGAATCATAGTAAAAAGGACTATAGTCCCTGAGATTGGGAATGGCCCTGAGGTTGGGAATAGCCCTGAAGTTGGGCAATGTCCCTGGAAATAGTCTTGGAAGAATAGAGAGAGAAGATGAATACTGTCTTTGAAAAGTTTTCCAAAAAGAAATAATAGCAATGGTTGGAGAAGAGAATGAAGGGTAGCTATTCACTTATTCTTTCAATAAGTGAACTCTTAAAAGAGGTAGGGTGAAAATCCAGTGGAGATATCTCACCCGGATCAATCTGGGAAAACACAGTTGGTTAGATTCTGGTAAAAAGACCAAATGAGGATAGGTCTGGAAATAGTACAGGAAAGTGTAGGGGGTGGAATGCCCCAGCTTTCAGTCCGAAGAAAGAGCCCCCACACAGTTGGTAAGAATCACGTGTCATGACCCCATATTTGGATATTGATGGAATTGCATGGAAACAATGCAGGAAGTCAATTGATGGTAGGGTTTTGCTGACACCCCACCTTCACATATTAGATTTCCGCACTTTCTGGGTCCTACTCCTACGCAATACCCACCATTTTCTCATATTGTGATAAATCGGTGCTTGCTGTATACAACAGGCAATTGCTGTACGGAACCCACATGCACTGAGACGTGTAGGCAAAATAAAAGGAAATGGATACAAGAATAAAGTAGTTTTCTGTGGTCTCTGTGCTGCCGTATCATGGAGTGTGTGTCTGTGATGAAGAAAGTTGACAAATAGTGAAAATCACTTCCTCTTGGCCTTGGTGGTGGGGGCCCCTTTGGGACCTTTTGGGATTTTGTATGGGACTTTTTTTCTTGTCTTTTTCTTTTTTCTTTTTTCTTTTTTCCATTGTTTTCCTTTAATTTTCCGAGCTACCAAATTTGAAACTGAAGGATGAATTGCGAATTTTGAGCCCAAATGACACTTTTTTTTTTCTTTTTCTTACTTTAAACTCATTTTATGAATCAAACAATTTGAATCTATTTGTGATGACCCAAAATCTGAAAACAAGCCTGTTTGAAGCAGTCTTGTTTTTGCCCATTCTCTCTATGTTGGTAGGGTGGCCCAAGAATCCTGATACCCTTTAAAGTGAATTCTTTAGTAATAATAATGGGAACATCTTTTTATATTTTTATCATTAGGGGATTATTTAAATTCATAAAAAAAAAAAAAAAAATCTTCCTAGGAATAACTTTCCATATTCTTTTGTCTGCAGCTACAGAATATTCTTGCTTCAATTTTCTTTGATAGACACCTTCATGTGTTAAAAACAGAAAAGCAACTCTTCTGATAGGCCTTAAACAGCATCAATATATTCTCATTAAAATATTTTTCACATCATTCTTTAGTATATAAGATTAGGAAAACATCATGTCCTAAAAAGATGATAATGATTTTGGTCCCCTTTGGAAGAGGAAATCTTAGGAATAATCTGGAATATATGTGTGGGGTGTCATCTTAAGAGTTAAATATTCAAGTGAGAACCGGGAAAAAAAAAGAACAAAAAAGAAAAAAGAAAAGAAAAAAGAAAAAAGAAAAAGAAAAAAAGGGTAAGGGTAGAGAGAGAATGGGAAGAGATCTTGGGTGGTCCCAATGATCCAGGGTTTGGGGGTCAATAAATTTTTTCGATAAAAGAAAAGTATGAAGTGGGAAAAGGGGGTGTTGATCTTTTGGGAAACACTTGCGTGTGTTTGACCTACACAAAAGTTGCGGTCTCCTCTACCTATCCGGAATTTGGAATTTTTTTTTTTAAAAAAAAAAAATTATTTGAGATGTGAAATATGAAGTTGTATTCTGAATAGTGAATTTCAGTCTTAAGTGTTGATAATTTTAAATTTAAAAATTTACAGTAAAATTATTTTTTGAAAATATAATTCCTTATTAACCTTTCAAAAAGTATCATATGTTTAGAAATAGGTTTTTAAATCTCTTATTAAAAAAAAGAAGAAGGTATTTTTCCTTACCTCCAGCCTCCTTATATTTTCTTTCTCTGGATGAATTCTTATGCTATATTTGGTTTAAGGAAATATTAAAACATATATATTTATATTTAATTTTACTATAAAAAATAATTAATTAGAAACTTATGTATTATTAAATTATATATTTTTTTATATAAAAGAATTAAATTAAATAAAATGAGTTTGAAGTGGTATACAAAAATAATTTTTTATTTTTTATATTTATATATATTTTTATATTTTTTATTTTTACATTTTCCTTCAATTTTTTCCAAACTAGACACAATATTGAAGTTTCAATAACCTTGTTTTCTTAGGCCTAATAAATTAATTTTGGTAACAACCCACTTAAATTTAATTTGATTTATGTTGGTATATTTATTGAAACCTTCTTACATAAAAGTTATTATTATTTTTTATTATAAAAATAGAAAATAGAAAGTTTGTTTAAATGAATATTAAATTAAGATTAAATATTATTACATATATAATTTCACAATAATTAGAAAAGAATTTTCAAATTTCAAATTTCCACTTTATGATATAGTTTTGAGAAATTTTGTGAGAATTTCAAGGATGAGGTAAAAGGGCTAATAATAGGACAATTAATTTCAATTATGTGACAGAGTATTAAATGGACCCATCATTTAAAGTGAAAAGAAATGAAATCAAGATTGGAACTATTTTTGGAAAAAAAGTTATTTTAGATTTTAGTGGTAGAAAATAGTAAAAAAAGGTGAAGGGCAGGGTCCCAGCCCCCAGGGTCACATACAAATTAGTTGTCCTATGGTTTGGAAAATCAAATTTGACGGCTTCTGGTCCTACAATATCTTTGAATTAAATCTTTACAATTAATTCAATTCGGTGACATTATTTATTTATTTATTTATTTATTTTTAGGGAGAAATTGTTAGAATTGTGAGTATTTTCAATTTTTTTTTCCATGATTTATGCTTCTGACAATGATTGAAGCATTTCATGATTTGATACTAATTTATGAGGCTGACATATACTTGGGCCCTCACTTTTTTCTTTCTCCTTTTTTTCTTTTTTGCCTTTTTTTTCCTGGGTTTTTGTCATGTGGAAGAAAAAGAAAATGGGTAAAGTTTTTTTTTTTTTTTTAAAAAAAATAAAAATAAAAATTGGATATATGATGTGGGTTTAGAAAGTTTAGAAATATTTAATATAATATTTAGAGTCCGTTGGATACTGATTTTAGAAGGGGTTTTCAATATTTCTAATATTTGAAAAAATTTATTATTCAAGTGTAAGAAAAATTAAAAATATTTATAAAATCACCATCAAACACATTATTAATATATTAATTTTTTTGAGAAAAAGTGTAAAAAATGTAAAATAGAAAGAAGAAATAAAAATAAAAATAGATTTAAATTTTATTTAATTTTAATTATATTTTCGTGTTAAAATCAAATATGAAATATTATTTTTTATTACTTTTTTTTTCTTTCTTAATACTTTTGTTGAAACAAAAATTATATAAGTGTTAGTTTTTTTTAATATAAAAAATAAAAAATGGTGATAACTTTAATACAAGAAATATAGACTTAAATATTACTTTTAAAATTTTATAATTTAATATTGAAACCTTATCATTTTAAATAATTAAAAAAAATCACTATCATTCAATTATAATCCTCTAAAACTTCTTATATCTTATATAAAAATTATTATTATTTTATATTTTAAAGTATAAAAAATAAAAAGTGTACTTCAATGAACTGTGATGTCCCACATCGAATAGAAAAAAAAAATTCTAACACTATGTAAATATGAACTTCTTATTGACTTTATAGATGCATTTTAAAGTTATAAAGACTTCTTTGAACTCAAAATGAATAATATTTATATGGTTAACTGCAATACTAATCTCGTATAGGGTTTTGATCAATATTTTCCATAAAAATGCTACATGCACTAAAAATATTCTTATCATAACTACCTCTATTTTTAGTTATTTATAGATATTTGGAATAATTAGATGAATTATTATTAATCTTACGTATAAATTGTAAATTATATTTCTCTTTTTAATCTTTTAAGGAAATCTTATAAAGATTTCCTTGCCGGTGGGAATTGATTGGCAAAATTCTAGGTTGGTGGGTTTCTAATTCTGCGGGTAAAATCATAAAAAAGGGGATAAGTCGTCTTAACATCATCCATAAATTCTATGTAATATTAAAAATTATAAAATTGTAAATGTATCATCATTATTATTATTATTATTATTATTATTATTATTATTATTAATTTCATAAAAATAGTTCTAATAAATTATACAATAAATTGCAAAACCCTCCATTTTCACTCTCATCGCCTTTATGATTTTTACTCATATTTTAAAAATGATTTTTTTTATAATAAGTTTATGATAAAGAAAATTTTTAAAAAAAAAAATAAATTTGAAATAGCATATAAAAATTAAATTTTTTTCTCTTTTTTTTTTTTATAGAAAAAAATAGAAATATAATAATTTATGATTTTTTTTTAAAAGTAATTACGGGGAACTTGGTGGTACTACTCATTTTTCAATTCTATAATGGGCTAGGTCTTATAGATGACTAAAATATCAAAGTAAAAGGGAGGGACAACTTCCAGACAAGGGCATCTACTCTGACATATCTCCTAAACCTACACTTCTAGCCTTCCTCAAAACCATGCCCAATGTCTTTATATTTTATGATGGCTATTATGGTTAGTTTTGACTATTTATGACTTTTGCCTCCAAGGCTCCAACTATATAACTATTGGATTGAAGCTTTGATGCTTTCTACCACCTTCCCTACCATAAAGGTTGATTTCTAGAAGGAGATAAGAGCAAGTAACTCTAAGGAGACCTTTCGCCTATAAATCTTCTTCAACAGCCATTAACTAAAATTAGTGTAGGAGTAAGACATATTTTTCCTTTCATTTCCTTTTAAATTTTAAATCCACTATGCCCATTTGAAGTCTAAGGAGTGAAGTATCTTTGCATGAAGTAAATTTACATCACCCGTATGATTCTACGACCTCATTTCCCTCCTTCTTTGGTCGAGTTGAGGCTCGTCGAGGTAAGAAATGATTTTGAACTTGTTGTCATTGCGGTATCTCGTTACGTAAAACGTCTCAAATGAGAATGAACGATGGAATACGTTACAAAATATAGCTTCCCATGACTCGATCTTGGTCAACTGAAAAAGTAAGACTTTGAAGGTGGTAATGCGAATACCTATCCAATATAAGGTTGTATTAAGTACGTAAAGACTCAAGTAGGTCCTTTAAATTCAATACCTATTTAATGCTTTCATTTGCTTTTGGTCAATGACTAAATTTTGAAGGCATCAATACTTGCCAACCATTTGATGCATTATACCATAAACCTCATGAAAAACATGTAGAATTTATACTCTCGCCATATGCTACAATGGTAGTCTGCCTGGTTGGGGACCCGATGCCTTTCGAACACAAACATTCATTGCACACACGTTGATGTAAAACATGGGAGAAGAAGTAAAAGAACCTAGCATGTAGTATTTGTTTTTTAAAACAATTTTTTATTTTTAGAAAATAAAAAAAGCAATTTAAAAACAAGTTTGATATACTTTATATAGGAAATGGTATTTTCAAAACTTGTTTAATTTATAAACAAGTTGTTTTTAAATTAAGAAAAAAATTTAGCAAAAGATCGTTAATACTAATCGAAGTTATTCAATTGAAACTGCAAAACATAATTCACATTCATCTAAATATTCACTAGAAGAAAAAAATAATTAATTAAATTTTAAAAGATTGTTTTCGTATTTGAATTTTGAAATAAAATTTTATTATGGAAAATAATTAATAAGGATTTTTTAGGATGTGGATTTGAATTTCTCTTGAGGATATGATCAATGATTCACCTTCATTGGTAGGGTGTATTAATTGTACTTTTATAGAAATACTAATGAGTTTAACAATTACTATAAAAAGCTCACCAATAAATGATTATTAGAATCCTCTTTAAGATGGTTCATTCCAACCCCATCCCCATCCCCAAGTCACTTCACTTCAAAGATGAAGAATCAAATTATTCTCATTAGAAAAAATTCCCTACCAAACACAAAATGTAATTAGAAAAAAAAAAATTAAAAAATGTATTCTTTTTTGCCCCATTCATGGAACAAGCGAAAGATATGGTTATGAGTTAAAGGAGGCCCAAACAGATCCTCTCTCTCTCATGTGGAGGTGGGAATTCTTAAACATAAAGCTGATTATTTAAAGTGCCATGACCCCACATCATGCTTATCAGCTTCATTCCCTACTGTCTTTCCCATTCACACACTATCTCCCACCTCCCAACTAATCCTCAACCTCTGATTAGAGGACTGCATTCCAATCATGGGGTAATCAAATCCTTCCAAATTTTGATGGGCTTGATTTGTCGAGGTCTGATGACTCGATTGACTTGCTTTTCTGATGGACGGTGCAGATCTTTAGTTTGCACGCATGGATAGCACTGTATCATATTCCCCAAACCCCCCTCTAATCTTAATTATAGTGCAGCAGACATTGATTAAAGGTAAACTAAATAGTACAGTACCTTCCATAGGTAAAATCCCCGGAATGCCCTCATAGAACGCTTTAATTACAAGTGCGGCCTACCACGAAACGACAAAAATGGTACGAAGTTGACCGATTTTTCCCTTTTAAAGACTCCATTGCTTTCACCTTTTTTAACACTTTACTCTCCCCTAGGCGCCCAACCCCCCCTCTCATCGTCAGCGAGTGCAGTCACGCCCCACCTCCCATTCCCACATGGAGCACACGCTCCTCGAGGCGCGTGGGAAGGCAACCCCGACCTTCCAAAATTTATCCGGATGAAAAAACCGGAGGAGGACGAGGGGAGGGGGAAATTAGGCAAGGGAGGGGTAGGGGTAAAATGGTCATATCACAATTAAAAAAATTCAACCGAGTTCCAAAATTTTAAGGTTCACATCTCTTTTTCCTTAACTGAAAACGACTGCAAGCAACCTGTGGTCTACCTGTAGTGTATATCTCTTATTATTAATAATATTTATTTATATATAAATAAATATTTATAAATATAAATATGAGTTATGAAATTTATATACACCGACTCAAGCCACACATTTTATTTAATTGATAGCGCTTGGAGTCTCACTCCTCGCCTTGTCCGTTTGAGTTGTTTGGAGGTTTCAGCCATGGTGGATTTTCAAACTGCTACTGTATGTTGCATGTGCGGCGACGTCGGATTCTCCGATAAGCTTTTCCGGTGTCACAAATGCCGGAACCGCTTCCAACATTCGTATGGATTGATAATTCCTTCATCCTCTTATCATCATATGCATTTTCGCATACATCATGATCATGTCATGGGCTCGTATGTAGCTGGTGGTGGATGGATGAATTGTATTCATGGGTGATCACAGGTGGGATTGGTATTTCATATATATTGAAAGAAACACCAACCCAACAACAACCACCGCCATCATCATCATCATGGGTGCCATAATGATATTTTACAAGGAACATCATCCCGACATCCTGGGATGTCTGCTACCTACAGGCTACAGGCTAGAGCAGTCCATGATCGTCTTTTATTGTTAGGGGGTATTATTTTATGGGAATTGAATTATGGTTGAATTTGTGTTGATTTTGGCAGGTATTGCAGCAACTACTACAGCGAATCATCGGAGCGGATGGAAGTGTGTGATTGGTGCCAAACGGAAGAAAGAAGCGCAACAAGGCACGGGAGCTCATCGAAGAAATCGGTTGGGGGGCTGGAGGCAGGAGTGACGAGCAGATCCGAGTACTCCGGGGACAAAATCAAGCAGCATGATCGGGAAGAGAGCGGGGAGAAGGGGAAGAACCCTAGCGGGGCGCCGTCGCCCAGGCCCACCACTCGAAGGTACAAGCTTCTCAAGGATGTAATGTGTTAATAGACCATGTCACAAAGAGGGTTGTGTTCATACTAGTAATGTTAACAGTAAGTTGTCTTGTGTTTCGTTTTTATCGATCAAAGCTCTGGGTTTTTAAGCAAGTTGTTGAATAATAATATTAATAATAAAACTTTTCTCAATCTCAAGTTTGTAATTTCTTTTGTCTTATTTCCATGTTTGGTCTTCTAACATACAATTGATTTGAACATAGAGACTAATACTCTAGAGTTTAGAGATAGAGATTTGCATGAAATAGTGAGAAAGTACAATAGTAGTAATAATATAATTTATAGGTAGGATTGTAGGAAAAGGGTTCTGGGTAGATAATTTAAGGTAGAGTTGGTGGTTGTGATTTGTGAAAAAAGAAAATTTTTAAAAAATAAAACAAAGGTACAGATTTTGGTGGGGGTAGTTTCAGGGGTTGAGGGAAGAAGTTTGCTTGATATGGTAGGTTTTAGTGTAGGGTTTGTCTCTGTCACAGCAGGGTTCCATGGGTGTGGGTGGGGGTGGGGGTGGAGGGGGAGTTGCACACTTGCATCCTCGTTGCTGTGAATTGAGAAGGAGAATTGAATGCAGCTGGGGGGTGGCTTTTGGCCAAAGGGTTCATGGTACCTAAAGCTGCTCACTTTTTCAGATTCATTGAAGGTATTTATTGAGACTATCACTACCCCCGCCCCCTTCAGCCCCTCTCTCTTGTTATTTTCGAGTAAAATGACAGTGAAAATTCACTAAAAACTTAAGTTCTTTTTTCTTTTTCAGAGAAATTAAATTTATCTCTCAAGTGTGTCTCTTTGATCAAGTGCATTGAACAAGATATGAGTGCTGAAGTGGCTCCTTCTAGGCCATTCATTTAAGTCATGAGCTCTTCATTTTCTATTTTGTTTTTATTTTATTTATTATTATTTTTTTGGTTTTTATTTCTCCTACATGCCTGTACTATTGACCTCTAGTTTGTGAAATATCTTATAAGTACACCAGCTGAGAAGGTCTCCTCCAATGTATCTGCTTGGGCCATTTATGAGAAACCAACAAAAAACCTTTCTCATGAGGAGATTTTCTCGAATTGACAATCTATCCATCACTCTTATCTTTCAATATCCAATTTTTTTTCTTTCTTCTCCCTTTTCTCGAAACTGGGACAACGAAATGAGTGCTACATCGGATTATAATATAATGGTATGTTATGTAATTTTTATAAAACTAAAAACCGACATTATATTTATAAACCTGATCTAAAATTAATGGTTGAATATTCTTGTTTTCTCTCTCCTCTTCTTCTCTTCATGTGAAGCTGATTTGAAGATGAAGGCAAGTGAATATGTATAAATAAAAACATTATGACCCCATATATAGGACTGTCCATGTGTCTACCCTTTTCTTTGTTTCCAAACCATCATCAAGAGACACTCACATGGTTGCTTGGCTTCACACCCTCCCACCTTTCCTTATCTAACTTACAAGCAACTTAGAAACGTAGGATCTAGCACTGATTAACATGCAATAATGCCATTTTCATGTGATCTTCATCTTTCTTTTCATTTTTCTTTCTAATTTACTTATATTTTTCTTTTTAATCCTCATCATTTGTACTTGTAAGCAAGTTAATTGTACTTTCACACTGAACAACGCAATACTACCTCCACATAGTTTTTTCCTTCATTCATGACTAGGTTGAATGTCAACTTTCATGACACTAAAAGAGAAGATGGTATTGAAAAGTGAATGATCCACAATAACTCAAATGCTTAGATGCATTTCCCATTTTTTATTTTTAAAATAGAAAATTATATCAAAAATAAAAATTAAACATTTTATACCAAAAATATAAATTTACAATATATCTTTAGAAATTTTAAAATTTGAAGAGTAAAATTTTTTTATACTTTAATTGTTTTAAATGGTTCTTAAAATTATTACTTTTTCGATAAGTCAATTTTTTGTAACCTGTGCCTTAAGATATAATTATATTTTTATTTGTATCGTATACCAAGAATTTTAGGGATTAGATCATTTTTCATAAGTAGTATATTTATAACTATCATAGATTAAGTCTTATAGAAAACATATATTGGTGTATAGAATAGGGACTTTGAAGTTTGAATCGGCAAAATTCAAGGAGAATAATTAGTACTTTCATTAATTTTTTAATTAATTACTTAAATTTAGATGGGTTTGTTTTTTGGTTAAATAGAAAAAATTAAAATATTTAATTTTTTTTATTCAGTTAAAAGTAACTTGTGAATGTTAATCGATATAATTAAAGTCAATTAGTTATTAATTGATTTACTTTACTTGATTGACATTAATAAGTTATCTTTATTTGAATAGAAAAAGTCAAATATTTTGATTTTTTTTATTCAGTCAAATATTTTGACTTTTTCTATTTAGTCAAAAAATAAATATCGAATTAAAATAAGATGTGTCAAATAAGCATATTTTCTATATTTTTATATGGTTTAACTAAATAAAGGGTGCATTAGAGCCAACCTTATATCCCCAATTGCCTTTTTTTTTCTTCTTAATTTCTTCTTTTTTTTAGCCTATCTCTTTCTTAATTTTCTTTCAATAAATTTATTTCACTGTTAATTTTGGGAAAAGTAACGTGGAAATAGGCCACTGAAATCATTGCAGCAGCCACCAAATAGCTAGAATTTCAATTGTAGGAAGCCCTCCAGAATTGAACAAAAGTTTGTTAAGTTACGAGGAATTTCCACAGAGACATCATAGAATGTGGGGGCACTTTGGTTAATTAAAGGATTAAATGGCTCCTATTTTGTAGGTTGCACTCCTTAACTTGTGGTCTTAATATGTGACACGTGTCCCTTCTTCTTCCGATACTTGGATATTGCCATGGAATTTTAATCAACCTAAGCTCTTAAGTAAATTGGTAATGTAATATAATTAATATAAGGTTGATATAAGATAGGGTATAACACGTAAACTATAAGACTATCGTGAAAGTGTTTATGTCTTATAATGAAAAATTAATCTCATAATATGTAGATGAGTTGGTGTATGCACGAAATTTGTGAAAGTCCTGCAAAATCAATAACATTATTAAAAAAAATATATAAACAAAAAAATTATTAAAATTAATAATTGTGAAGTACAATCTCTAAGTTACTATTCTTTAAAAAGAATATTTTTTCTCTGAATTTTTCGCTTTGATCATATTTTAAAAGATGATGACAAAAACATTTTCTTGATTTTAAAGATCAATCAAGGGTCTCAGGTGACTTCTTTATGAATAAATTCATTGAATGGTGAAGAGCGCATATGTATTGCTTTTGAGATTTTTTGGACTTGTAAGGAAATTTTGTAAAACCTTTTCTTTTTTCCATGAAACCTTTTTTCTCATGTGAAGTTGTTTTGCCGATTCCAATTCCCTTTCATCCAAGGAAGTTGTCATTATTAATCCAAGGAAGTTGTCATTATTTATAAGTGAAGTTGGGGAATTAAATTTGGAGTCTCCTAAGATTTAGTTGTTTAATCCCAAAAATTTTCAATAAAAAAATATTTATTTTTAATTATCTGTACTTTAATTAGAATATCTAATTTTATTTGAAAATTTGCCAACAAAATAATATCTATTTTTTTTAATTATCTTTTAACTTCAATTGAAAGATTTGATTTGATTTATAAGACTAAATTTTTGTAACTTTTCACTTTTTAAATACATGACACGTTTAACCTATGTCTGACCCATCATTTGTTTAACCCAAATTTTATTGAATCAGAAAGTCACAATTTGAAGGCTAATTTAATGATAATTTAATTTTGATGTCTTGGTGGTACATAATCTTTTTAATGCCATTTATGTATGACAACAATGAAATGGTTGTTTGATATATATATATATATATATATATATGTAAAATTAATGTCTAGTTTCCAATTGGTACGTAGTCTTGATTTTATTGTAATGGCCCCAACCCCACGGTTCCCAAAATGAGAGGTGAGGGGTTGAGGTCCTGGAAAAAGCCTACTACCAAATAAAAGAAGGTATCTTTATCTGTGGGGTAAACCCTCAAAAAAAAAAGGTAGTCGCAAAAAAGTTTTGGGATCCCATGAAAATATATGAAATGTGGACAAATATATATATTTTCTCACGTGAGACTGACATGAGATGAAACCTATAATGAGACATAAAATTGACAGGTAAAGCTTCTTAGAAAATGAAGTCATGTGAAACCTCTTGGTGTGGGGGTGACTAGTAAATTATTGGGTCCCACTCTTAGACAAGTCATATTTCAAGCTTGAAAAAATGTGTCACAATTTACAACAACATACTTATTCTGATTTTGAATATTTGGTCATGCTTTGCCTCTTCTATGCATACCACATGAAGCTTAATCAATTGCTAGATTTGGGAAAAAAAAAAAAAAAATTGCTAAAAATCTCCACATGGCCTATGTTATTCACAAGTAAATAAAAAAATTCTCCAAATAATTTAAAGCTCGAGTCTTAAAATATAACCAATCATATATATTGTTTGACTTGAATCATTAATGGATCTTTCGTTTTTAAAATATGTCTATATATATCCAATGAAATGTCTTATATAAGGGTTGGAAAATCTGATACCCGATGTAGACATCAGATTGGTCAAATTTTACATATTTTTTAGTTAAAATTTTTGTTATGATCTCATTAAAAATCCATGTAAATATTATCTATTTTGAAGTCATCAACCCTCACAACATTTGAGACATGTCTACATATATCATTTTCGGAGTACGGTTATCTCTTATCTATCTCATTTTTCTCATAAATGTACATCTATGGCTAGAAAACAGGTTAAAAATCAAAAGATAGGCACAAAATGTCTCAAGCTCATCATCACCATAGAATTGATCTTAGGGCACTGATAATTTTAAGAAAATTCTTTGCTAGCTCTACCACAGTTTTCCTCAGGATTGCTGCTGAAACATGATAGAGAGAAGATAAATATCAAAATATAAATAAATAAATAAAAGTGCACAGCCATTAATGAAGCTTGGAGGTTGACTGCCTCGTGCCAACATTGTCTATTCAGCTTCACATGCAACCTTCCAGGATACCAATGTTGGATTAGAATCTGCAGACCATGTGCATTACAGTAGCTTGGTCCAAGGACAAGTATTAATGGAGAAGATGTTCTTGCAGCATTATTGTATATGATCCAGGACGGCCCTACTTATTCAAAGTTGATTAATTAAACCCTACTTCCCAGTATTGCTTGTTTCACTTACTAATTACTATTGACAAACAACTTAATGAACAAATTTCAATGTAATCATTAATGTCTAGTTGCTATTTGTTTGATTCCATAACCATTAATGTGATTGTTGTAAGTTAGTTGTTGCTTATCCATTGGCCACTGCTCCTCATTTTCATGACACAAAAATTACATTAAAAATTAAAAAAATTAATGACAATGAAGTGTTTTTCTATAAAAGATTTTTCAAAATTTTAAAAATGTTTTCTAAATTTTATTAAGAATTCGTTTGGTAGTAATTTTAAAAGATATTTATAACTTTTCTAATATTTTAAAGATAAAAATTTTAATGTGTTAAAAATACTAAAAACACTACATATAATCACTACCAAACGCACTATAAATCTATTTTTTTTCAAAAACATTTTTTGAATTAAAAATATTCTAAAAACATTATCAGATAGACCCTTAAATTATGTTTAACAATATTTATTAGTTAAAATGTTTTTAATTGAAATATTTTCCTTCAAAATATTTTTAAGAAAATCATCTATTAAAAATTCGTTTGACAGTAATAATAAGAAACACTTTCAAATTTTCTAGTATTTGAAATTTTTTTTATTAAAAAATTTGTTTTCAAGTATTATAAAGGTTAAAAAAATATTTTATAAAATCATAATCAAATAAGTTTTGAGTGTTTTTTCATACAACACTATAAATGATTTTAAAATTTTTTTCTAAATTTGTTTAGAATACCAAATTTTTCTTCAAAAGCACTTTTATGTCAAAAATACTTTTTAAAAATCTGTCAAAGGGAAGAGTGATTTTAATTTAACCTTAAATAAGATCTTTTTTCTCCATTTTTAACAATGAACTTTTTAGTCATATTTTTCTCAAGTTGGACTCAAAAAAAAAAAATCTTGAATATATATGAGATTGAATGTCAAACTCTTATTTGAAATTTACTACATATACCTTTGAAATGGTCAATCACATTAATGATTGATGTTCAAATAGGGATCTTTTGTGAGACTAATTTCCCTACCAAATTCTCAAAATAAATCTTTTTAAGAACAAAAAAATTGTCAATAACTTTAGTTGTATTGAAAAGCACACATCAACAATTTTTTTGGATCTTAATCAAATAGTTTTCCCATATATAATTTTAAACTTAGCAGTTGATCTAAAACTAACATAACTTACATCAGCTTAACTTTATTAAATTAAAAAAAAAAAAAAAAAGGAAAAAAGGGTGGGAGAGTAATGATGATGGGAATGCAGTGGCCATCTCACTCCCCCACCAGGGTTTATGGAGGAACCAAGGAAAGGGATGTGAATGGACTCACCATCTACTTCACACACCCACCCACTCCTAACTGTCTTCTTAATTTTCTCCTCTTACCCTTACTTTCCTTCTTACTTTTTTTTTAATATTTTTTTCTCCTTTTGGCTAGTCATTGCTGTTAAATTAGTCAAACCATCAAAATCATGGCCGCCGAGGTTGATCATATCGGTCACACTAATGACTGCTTTAGACTACTCATCTTTGACTTTACATTTGAGCCTCCTTTATGTATCATAAAAATATTCAAAGAAAAAGATTGCAGAAGAGGGGAATTCTACAGTATGGGTTGGGTGCACAACCACCATAGCAGGTGAATCACCCGCTTGATGTGGACCTGCCTTTTGTTTTCACATGATTCAGCTTCACCAGAATTGTCATTTTCATTCATCAGTACTAAAATAATTTTAACTAATCCTATATATAAGAAAATTCCAAAGCTATCACAGTAATTTGCAGAATTTAAAAATAATTAATTGGTCAAATATTTGTCCTCTAATTTGGGTGTCATTGTTTTGATGTAAATATCAAGAATTTTCATGGCAACCAAACAGAAAATACTCTCTGATCAGATGCATACAAATAAAAGCATTAATTGTACATGGTATGTATTCTCTGTGTATTGTGGGTATCAGAACTATTACAAAATCTTTGAAAAAAAAAAGAATATAAAAAATCAAATGTCATGAAAAACCCTAATGTGGTTGAAACTTACTTCCTAATTACATGGATGAATATAGTACTAAAATGGGAAACAAGATGCTCAATTTTCTGTATGACCTAACCCTAAAATCAATGGCTTGATTTGAAGAAATATCGGATTCCATTGATGATGCAAATTTGAAATTAGGGTTTGAACCATAGAGGGCTTGCACTGCCTCTATATCATCTAGCTTCAAATCAGCCTTCTTAGCTCTAGGTTTCAAACTAGGGTACATGACCGATTCTTTAACTGGACTGTGTGCTAACCCTAGAAGATGCCCAATCTCGTGGGTTGCCACTGATTCCAAATCAATGGCCACCGTCGACTTCTCCGATTCAAGATCAACTGCCCATGTTTCCGCCGCGTCAAGGTGGAACTTTCCGCTCTCCGGCGAAAATGCATGGGCCAAAACCCCAAGAACCCCATCAAACGGCTCACCGTCGCCGTGATCACCCCTGTAAAACCCTATTTTGATGTCGGCAAAACTGTAAGTATCAGTCTCACTGAAACTCACCGGAATAACAGATGCCCACCTGGCAAAAGCAAGTTTAAATGCACCTCTAATGTCTTCCAAGCTCAAATACCCGACCAAATTCTCCGGCGAGAAGGCGTAGGTGAGTGTCATTGGTATTGGACGCGCCCACCTCGGCTTTCCAGGAAAATACACGTAATGCATGGCTGCATGCATGGGCTGCATGGCGTCACGCATCCCGCACCTTGGCGACATCATCTGCGAAAGAGTCTCCGAATCGAGCCTACCGGTCACCGGAAGCCCTAGCTTCGCCTGATACGCGGCAACAGCAGATTCCAGTCTGGTGTCAAAAACATCAGTGACATTGCCATCTTGAAACCCTAGATAACCGAAACGGTTAAAGTACTTCTTGAGTTCCGCCATGCCGCTTATTCGGCTACCTCTCCTGGCCCCAAGGAACCTCTGGAACCCATGCCACGTGTAACTACCGTTCTTGACAGTTACCACCGTTGCCGGAGATGGTGCAAGCTCTGGCGGCGGCCGACCGGGTTGGCATGGGTAGAAGAGGAGGAAGAAGAGAAGAGAGAAGAGAGTGAGAAGGGGAAACATGGCAGTTACGGGGTGGAAACTTAGGAAGTGGATATGGTGGGAAGCTTTATTATAAAGGAAATGGTAATGATAATGAATGAAATGTAAAGGGAAAGGAATGATTAAGGTTTTGAAAACATGATGAATAAATAATAAGGGAGGTTTTTACATATGTTATGGTAAGGCTTATAATGACAAGTTTGGGTGAATCTTGATTATGCTGGTCTTTTTTATGGCAGATTCTCACTTTTGAGGATTCGATAGTGGTGGATATCTATGAGACCTTATCAATGAAGACAAGAATACATTAAAATAATTAATCAGCACTTAAAATTAATTTTTTAGGTAAGATGATGGGATTTGGGACCAATTTTTTTTTTTTTTAGAAGGATGTTTAGTTTGGGAATTGGATGAGAGAGCAAAGGGATGGATATTGTCTGATGGGGCCAGCCAACCAACAAACTCAACTTTTAGTTTAGTTCCTTTGAGGAAGAGGAAGAGGAAGAGGAGTGTTTGAAGCAAAGGAGGAAGGGGGGGAGGAGTGGTTGTTAGGAATGATGATTGTTGCAGAGAGACGTGTGGAATACTCAAAATGTTGTAAGACTCTGAGAAGGTGATGAAGTGCATGGAGTACTGAATCTACTGATTTCTTAGCTTCGGAGGTGGAGAAGACTCGATGTTTTTGATCCAATAACTGTTACCATCATGTAATTATGATTTCTCATTTTATTTTACCAACTGGGCCAGCATCCTTTGGTTTCTTTATCAAGAAACCTTGGTAGTTCTACAATGCATGGTTTTGCATGGAAAAAATGGCATCTTAATGCTATAATTTCTTTCTTTTTCTTAGTCATGTTGTATCTTTAAGGATGGGTTGAATTCGAAAAATACTTAAAAAAGATATTGTGAGGGCATTAGATATTTGTAGAAAATTTTATTCCTTTTCATTTTGGCATTGGATTTTTTAGACAATGATTTACTTTCTATCAAGGATTTGAGGTTTTTGATTTAATCAATCCGAACATCATAGGTAAGTTTGAAAAGATTTTGGTAAAGGTAAGTTGGTCTTTGAAAAAAATAGGGTTAGATCAAAAGTTTTAAAATTGAGTTAAAATATTTAAGTTATTTAAAAAAAAAAAATTGCAGAAGCACTCAAGCGTTAGCTAAAGCCCTCGAGCATTGAAACAGTAGTTAAGTTCACTTGCTTCTAGTAGTTTTTGGTTTGGAAAATTAAAATTTTATTATTATTTCTTTTTAAATTATGTTCAAATCGCTGGGCCTTTAGCTTATATAAACCCTACTTAAACATTATTTTAGGGTTTGAAGAGGTAATTCAGAGTTATTGAAGGACATCCTTTTAGGAACGGAGGCAAATCTATTAAAGTAGTCAAGTTACTATGTACATGATCTCTTAAATCTTGTGACTTTTTATCTACACAATTAGTATGAAAGTTTTTCACGTAAAAACCTCTTATCGCATTTGTGTTGGATTGCTATTAATCGTTTTTAATTTCTTACACGAGTCAATTAACATAAAAAGGATTAAATCTTTCTCCAAGAATTCATTGGATTAAAAATTCTTAGTCTTATATTAAAATCTTTGAAATACACTCATTCACTTTGTTTGATTGTTACCCCATTAGAATATTAGTTTTTCAAATATAGTAACACATTTAATGATTATTCTTAAATACACATTTCCATTTTTTTTAGAAAATGAAGGCATTTAATGATTATTCTTATGTATAATTTTTCTATGTAATAAAAAACTATTTTCTAAGATTGAGAATTTTTTTAATAGAAAATTTTTTTTTTTAAATTTGTTTCGGGTTATTTTTAAAATAATTTTGATGAAGTGTTTAAATATTTTTTTTCTAAAGTTTCCTATGTAAATTTTTTTTTAAAATTGAAAAATATTTTGAAAATTTTTGTACTGTAAAAGCTATTTTCATATTTGAGTTTTAAATAAAATTTTGTTCCTAAAAACAACTGAGAATTATTTTTTAAAATCATTCTATAAAAATAAAATGTGAATTTCGCAAAATAATTTTTTTATCTAACGTAATGATCAATGCAAAATAGAATAAATTTTTCATTTTCAAATGTACAATTATTAAATATGTTTTTTTTTTAAAAAAAAGTTAATAAACACCAAGGATTCTTTTTCGTTTACGATTTGGAAAACCAAGATTTTATGCAAAATGCCCAAACAAGGCGAAATTCCCAACCAATGTGAAATGCCCAAACAAGACGAAATGTCCCACCAAGGTGAAATGCCCAACCGAGGCGAAATGTCCAAACAAGTAAGTACTATGTTTTTAACAGCTTCCTCAAAAAAAATTTAGGCCAACCCAAAAGTCATGGGCCCCAGCCCAACCCATCTTCAAATGGGCTAATTTAAAGACTAATGATTACGGCCCAACCCTAATAAGCCTTTTGGGTCAAGCCCGGTCAGAGTTGGAATATATGTTCATCTATTAGCCTACGTATAGTCCCTTTTTTTTTTTTTTAATTACTATGAGGAATACGAGGTAATAGACATTATAATAAAATCTAAGATGGAAACTATTGCATTTTAGAGTGTGTTTGGCACTACTTTTAAGTTGTGTTTTTAATTTTTTTAATATTTTAAAAATTTTATCACTCAAGTATTAGAAAGATTAAAAACATTTTCTAAAATTACAGTCAAAGACACTCTTAGATTGCCCATATTTATGATTTTAAAAACAAAATAAATCAATATATCTTCTCAAATTTTATTTTCTTTACATAATTCTTAGATTCAAATATGAACATATCATTTTGTAGAAAGAGAAAAGGAGAAATGCTGACGTGTCAAAATTAAAATCTCAAGACATTAAAAACATATTTCGAAAGCAACTCTTAACCACTAAGATGAAAATATCAGCCAAAATCCAACATAATTATGGTTGAAATGAGAAATATACACTTCACGTGAAAACCATGCCCCACTTCAATTTTAATGAGTAAACAACTTGAATAAAGATGATTAATTCCAATGGCATTATTAGGGGCCCTTTTAGGTTGAAATTGGCTCACTAATATTTTGAATCACCTTTTTGACGCGAAGTAACAAGAAGACAAATTGAACTTCAATGTTTGAATAGTGAACATAGTTAATTATTGTTACACATCACCTTTATAAAAATTCAAGATAAGAGTATGAATCAATCCATTGTTGTTTACAAGATGTGATAGATAAAAACACTTAGACTTAAAATCTACATGATATTGCAACTAAGAACATGTTTTGGAGTGATATTTGTGTTGGTGGTTCGTATTTATATTGTGTCAAAGTCTATCTATTTTACACCCGATAAGAAAAGTAATTGTGTCAAAAACATAAACTCAAATAGTTAATACATCATATAATTCGTTTAACCCATTTAATAATCTTATCATCCTCTAATCAAGTTGAAGTAAGTCTTTGTATAAGTTTTTATAATTAATGTTTCAATAAAAAATATCTATAACTCAATTGATATATTTATTTAAAAATAAATTTAATATGAGTCGATTAAATAGTTTAAAGTTATATAGGTTAATCACCAAGATTATTAGTTAATTATTAAGATTATTAAATGAGTCAATTTGAGTCAAATTTATGTTACAGATTTAAAAACTACTTATTTTTTAAATAGATTATGCAAATTGATAACAAAACCTGCAAGAAGTGTGTTGGTTCAAATCGTGTTGATGTATCGTATCATCCCTTGTCACTCCTAAACATATCTACGATTGAGAGAATAATTATATAAAAGATATTAACACGATGTTTGTGTTAATAAGAATAGTCATATAAAAATACTTAGGTTAGACATTCGAAGTGACTAAATTAAAATCTACTTGGTGTTACATATAAAAACACCCCCGATAAATAGTCATATCAAAGATATTGATAGGATCTTTGATTAGGTGAGCATATAAAGTACTTAGATTAAACACTTGAAGTGAAGAAATTAAATTCTACATGACGTGTAATGTGGAAGTAATTGACCCCTACTTTGTTATCATCTAACTTTCCTCTTTTTCAATGTTATCCCTTGGACTTAATAAAAAAGGTGGGTAATCCTTGTCAATCCTTTTCTTTCCCCTTGTGGGATATGTAGATTTCAAATGGATACGCTCGAAAGGCATTTTTAGAAAGTGGATTTGGGAGAAATAATCAAGAAGCCAAATTTAAAAAGGTTATAAAATGGAAACCATACTTCCAAGGGTGCCCTGACCACAACTCTCAAATCAATGGCCCTCATGGTTGAAATGGGAAAATGGTGAACACATCAAATGAAAGAATCCTGGCCATCCAATCTAAAAGCTTCACCATAAGTATAATAGGAGGGTGAGTAGGAATCGTGAATTATTGGGGTGGGGTGGGGTGGGGGGGCTAAGCAAATGGGCCCAAGATTAGGTTGAGAAAAGGCAGGAGAAGAGAAGTAATGGGTCACAACTTCATTTATAAAGGTCAGTGACCCCTGCTGTGAAAAGGGCCCATCATGACTCATCATTGATGGAACTGCTTCCTTTTACAAATATGAAATATCAAATATCAAATCCCCTTTTCCTCTCTCTCTCTCTCTCTTTATAATATCTTATTATTTGTTTATTTTATAGTATTGTTCCCCTTTATCTTCTAAGGCTTCCTCTGTGAAGACAACTCTTGAAGGGTGGGTTGCCACTGCCACTCGCCAGCTACCTTAGTTTGGAAGCCACCCAAGCTAAATAGCAAGTTTACCTGTCCCAAAATTGAAGGGGAAAAGAAAAAAAAAAAAACCTATTCTTCCAAGGTTGTATTTGGCATGTAACAATGAAGGAATAGGATTACATGCCAAATACAACCTTGGTAGAATCTAATCCAATTGGAATCTAATCCAACTTTTCAATGGGTTTGAAATATTACTTTTATTACTTATGGGATCATTAAATTTAATTTGGTTTCGGTTACACCGAAAGTTCAAATAAAGCGAATATTTTATTCACCAAAAAAATAAAATTAAGTTAGTCTTAAGTTAAGTATGTCAAATTAGAAGTTGGATTGAGTTAGACTTAAATTAATTATTTTTTAATTTAAATTAAGTTCAAATTATCCACAAATCTGATCAAACTTAGGTGGTGTTTATTTTTTTATTTAATTATAAATAGAATTTTAATACTTAATAGTGTTAAATATTAAATTGTTTGCTTTTATAGTATTTTATTTTTATTAAGTATTAAAAAATAAAGAAAAATTAATATGTTATTTTTTCTATTTAGAAAAAGCTAAATATTTTGATTTTTTTCATTTAATAAAAAAATTATAATAAGTTATAAAAAAATAGAAAAACAAACGACCTAAATTCTAAAAATAAATTATTTTCAATAAAAAACAAAAAAAACAAACACCACCTTAATTACACTATAATCTAATTAGGATCAAAGATGAATGGGGAATTGGAATATAGTTCATATTTTCGTGTCTTAATATAATGTTATATACATGTCCCAAATATTTTATTTTGAATTCTTACTCAAGCCTATTTATAAAAAAACGATAGGACAGAATAAAATGAAGCTTACAAAGCTGAAAGAGATGTCAAGTTTACCAAAAGAATCAAGTGTGAACATCATATGGTTAAAGTTCGTTGGAATACAAAATTGTTGTAGTAAAGAGAAAGCCAGGAAAAACTGAAAAAAGAGAAAAGAATAGAAAACGTGGAGTTTAAGAGAGAGAGAGGGAGGGAGGGAGGGAGAGAGAGGGAGGAAGGAGGGGTTACTCCCACATGTGTGGATGCATTCAATGATGGAGTAATGCAGAAGATCGATAGAGAGAGAATCATTGTTAGAGAAAGTTGAAGCCATGGATCAAAGAGACAAAGCAGAAATGGTCCCCCCTTTCATCTTCTTCTTCCTCCTCTGAGAAGAGAAAAGAAATGGGGAAATGGGGAAATGGTCCCCCATGATGAAGGCTACGGAGAAGAAAGGAATTGGTCGGAGGAGGGAGATGGGTTTATTTAATTTTATTTTTATATAAATTAGAATGGGGAAATGGGTGTGTATGTATATATCTCTCTCGCTCTCTCTCTCTCTCTCCTTTTATATGTTTCATTAAAAGGAACAATGTGGTATGTCTCACAGTTGCCCTCAACTCTGCCCCTGGTACGGGATTAGGGCCTTGAATTCCCATCGCCACGTGTCAACTACCCATTTCAGCTAGTACAATCTCCCACTTCCTTCTTCATCTTTCTCCCTGCTTTTTAGGAACTTACTTCTAATCTTTTTTTTATTTTTTATTTTATTTTATTTTTTGGAGTTTGGGGGGTGGAAATGAGATTTTCACTAAATAAAGGTTTCCATACCTGCCATGTCTGTACTAAAGATACCAGCATCAAGGTGGTGGTGAACCTCTGCATTTTTCCTCAAACCCAAAAAAGCAAAAAATTAAAAAAAAACGAATTTTTAAAATAAAAGGTGGACTATAATGGCCGTACACGTGGATGGACTGCAGTGCCAGGCTTTCATTTATTAAAATGGGCTCCACAACTTGGGATACCACCCAATCCCCAACATACAATTTGAATGGAATCTTTTCACACGAACATGCTTCTCATTCTCTTTTTTGTTTTTTTCCCCTTTAATTAAAAATTATTTGTAAATGTACATTTATTTACGGTATATATTAATGAAGTAAATTATATATATTTTTTCTAATAATTGTAAGTGTTTTTATATGAAATGACTCGAGTGAAAGCACTTTTGAAAAGATCACCGATTAAATGTCTTTTCAAAAAATATTATAAATACTTTTTTATTTTATAAATGATTTTTAAAATTTTTAAAAACATTTTTTAAATTTTATTAAGCACTTAATTTTTTTAAGAATGTTTGAAAGTAATTTCAAAAAATAATTTTAAAATGTATTTGATAATGATTTTAAGAAATGTTTCGAATTTTTTTTAATACTTATAAATTTTTATTTTTCAAATATTAAAAAAATAAAAATTTTAAGAATTAAAAATATTATAAACGTTATTTAAAATAATTATCGAACACACTTTTAATTTTTTTAGAACTTAAATTTTTTTATTATTTGAGTGTTAAAAATATTATACTTTTAAACATATTATAAATTTTTGTTGGGTAGTAATTTTAAAAAATATTTTTAATATTTAAAAAAATTTATATAAAATAAAAATATTTCTTAAAATTCTAAAAGTATGTCTAGAATATAAAAGACATTTTTGGTAACAAATATAATAAACATTTTTAATATTTTTAATATTTAAATATATCCTTTTAAGCGTTAAAAACTTAAAATTACTATTTAACAGATTTTACTCATTTAGCAATGATTCGAGGAGATATTTGTAATTTTTTTAACACTTATAAATATTTATTATTTAATTATTAGAAGTATTTTTTAAATAAAATAAGAATTTTACTTTCATTGATTTTTTATTATAGAAAAAATGACCATAATGTCCCTAATATTGACAAGTGCCCATCAATGTCAGGCAGCTAAGAAGTGCTTTTCTAACATACTGCAAAGAAGACTGCCAAAAGTCCTTATCTTCCATTTGTGGAATAAATACTCCCTAATCCCTCCCACACATCTACCGCGTGACAGTCACGACAAAATGGGCCTGCCCCATGCGTCCTGGCACTCCCCCTCATGGCGCGTGGTGGGGTGGGGTTCACGGCCTTTTATTCCATTATTTTTTTTACCATTTTACCGCAGGCAAAAGGGGTGCAAGTGAAGGTGGCCATTATTGGAGTGGGAAACGGGGTTGGAGTTGGGATGAAATTACAAAAACACCATTTTTAATGGGTGCAGGCACTATAGTAATAATAATGGGTGGGGAGTGGAATTATAAAAAATATTTTACAGGGCATTCAAAAAGAATACCGAGGAGTGGTCACGATCACGCCAATCTGGTCAATCTTTGCTGTATTGGGGAGATCTTTAAGATGGGACCCATTTGTGACACGTGTATGGCCGTCCCCTTTTCTGGACTGAGTGAACAAAGCTTTACAGTCTGTGTTGCATTAAATGAAGGGTGGAATTATTTTCCAAACCACCCCCTACTTTTTTTTTTTTTTTCTTTCTACTTTTTAAATAAGATGCGATATTCATGGGAAATTATTGCAAAAATTTTAATATTCACTGGGAGTTGAAGTGAAGGAAAAAAAAAAAAGAAAAAAAGAAAAGAAAAAAGAAAAAAAAAAAGGGGAAATGAAAAAGGTGATTTGAAAGTGAAGGAAGCATGCATGCATGGAGAAAGAGGTTCCTCCTCCTCTACCCTGGTTTCTCGCTAAGCTGGCGCTACGTCTGAGGAGTAATAAGTGGATATTTTGAATTTTTGAACGAGCAGGTGTGAGCTGGTGAGGATATTCCAAAAATCTGAGGAATATTGCACTCACGCTCCGGTGGGAGCGTGTGGGGGCAACGCCGGCTACATGGGTTCCAAGTGGATAAAAGTGAGGGGGTGTGGGAGACGGAGGAGGAGGCGCGTGTGGGGAAAGAATGAGAAACGATATGCTTCCCTAAATGGGCATTTTCTCACTCATCCTATTCCCCTCTCCAGTCTTATCAGCAAGAGGGAAGGGGAGGGCTGATTGTTTCTTTCTCTCTCTATCTATCTAACTTTATTGCAACCTCTCAAATAACGCAGGGCTGACTCTTCTCAGCAAATGAAGGGAGACCACGTGGCAGGCCCCACCATCGCTCCTCACACGTGTGCTTCCACACATACTATTCGTCTTCTCTCTCTCACGTGTCACTAACCCCATCTTTTTTTTCTCTCTCTCTGGCAGTACTGCAGCTTTATCTCTTGAGCACTTAACCCCATTGGTAGAGAACACAGAAGCAGGGGAGACCCTTCACTGCAATCTGACTCTCTTGCTCTCTTTCTCTCTCTAAATCTTTTCTTCTTTTATAGAAGACAACACCCAAATCTCTTCACTGTTATGCAATATTTGCAGACCCCATTATCATACACAACCCCCTATCACCCTACTATTCTTATCGTCATCCTCATCATCACCACCCAACTCCTACGCTAACAAAGGTAAGGGAGTTATGGAAAATGGCGGGAACTCGTTTAACGGTAATAGAGGGCAGAATGGTAATAGTGGCAGCCACCTTGCATGGGATGTTCGAGACCTTGGGGCCTCCAGGTTTGACTGGAACTGCACCGGCAATTCTTTCAACGACGACGCCGCCACCGCCACTGCCACCGACGCTCCCACCCAGCCGGAGGCCGGCGTGGGTCACGCCCTGATGTTCCCTCACCAGGCCACTGCTGATGTGCACCACAACCAGTACTATCACCAACACAACCACCACCACCACCACCAGCAGTCGCTCTATGGCGGCGATGGGTCTCATCTCCACCCAGACCCACACTTGATGTGCTTGAAGCTCGGGAAGAGGCACTATTTCGAGGACTCCACGCCTGGGATCTCCACAGACAAGAGGGGTCGACCCTATTATAGTGGAGGATCGTCGCAGTCGTCGGCGACGGCTGTTTCGGTGGTGGGGTCCCCGGCGACGGTGCCGAGATGCCAGGTGGAGGGTTGCCACGTGGCGCTGGTCAATGCCAAGGACTACCACCGGAGGCATAAGGTGTGTGAGATGCATTCAAAGGCACCTAAAGTGGTAGTTCTTGGTTTAGAGCAGCGGTTTTGTCAACAGTGTAGTAGGTAATATTCTCTCAATCTCCCTCAACAACTACCCATTTTTGGCTTCTTAGTAGGAATATAGCCTAAGTACGACGGAAATGGAGGATTCATAAGCCTACCGTTCCGGGGCTTTCTTATTTCTTTTACCCTAGCTCCATTTTTTTTTTCCTTGAAAAGAGAATTTTCTTTTCCACTCTTCTTTTCTGGTATTTTCTCAGCAAACAAGCTAATAATAAATCACCATCAAATCAAGTTAATTTTTATATTTCTTTTCATTGGCATGACAACTGAAGATTTATACTTTTTATTTTATTTTTTTGTTCCTGATGATCGATTGAAAATATATGAATTTTTAATATTTATAGGTTGATGGGTGGGTGATTGTAGGTTTCATGCAGTGTCAGAGTTCGACGACTCAAAGAGGAGCTGCAGGAGGAGATTAGCAGGGCACAATGAGCGAAGAAGAAAGAGCTCTCATGATTCTGTTGCCAGGAACCCTTCTCAAGGTATGGCACCGGTTTCATTAACAAGTGTTTTGCCTAGAAATTATCTCATCACCTTCATCATTATTAAGATATATATATATATATATATATATATATATATATATATATATATATATATATATATATATACTTACATGTTCTGAGGCATAGCGCTTGCTTTTAAGCTATGATTCCAAACATGGGATTCCTCGAGAAATTTGAACTAGTCTCCTATTATTGATTTCTGCCCTAAAATAGAGTAAGCTGGAACATAGATAATAACATATGGTACCCACCCATCCAATTTTGGTGGGTTCAACTCCTTCCTCTCCAAAATTAAAATAGATTAAGGTGTTCATATTTTGGTAGGGATTCTGATCTTTTAATGAGAATAGGCCGTCTTTTATTTTCTGTAGGTGACTTTTGAGTTTGCTACTTTGATTTAGAGAGATTATTGATAATATATTGGTTGTGGAAGGGTTCGGCTGATGAGTTTTTCGGAATGCAGTTTCTTCGGTGTGGGTTATCCTAAAGGAAGGCCAAAAAATGAATATAGTTGGTGAATAAGAGGAGCTGGGGAAACGCAATGACCTATGATTGATCCAATAATGTAGCCCTAGATTGAGCAGAATGGCTAAATGGAATCTGTCATAGCTTCATAAGGCTTCTTCAGTGGGGTTGGATATATATTAACTTTGTCATTAGTATTCAATTGAGTCCAGGCTGCAGTTATAGTACTTGTTTCACCTAATACCTAGCTATGTCATATTCCTCTATTTATGGTTGGCTCTCTGTTGATTCGGTATTTTCTTTTTCCTTGAACTTTCTTCTTGTAGTGTAAAACTTGAACACGGTCTTAGCAGTTTTGTCATGAATGCATTTCATCCATCTGAGCATCCTGATGAAATTATGTTAACATGGATAAAAAGAAATGAGATCAAGAAATCATTCAAATCTTCCGAGTTCCATTTTAGGTTTATAACTTTTAATTATTATCCACAGATTCACAATCTATGCTAGCTTTTTCTCTGGAATGTATGTGAAATCAAGACATAAATGCTGTAGAACTAACTTTACAAAATAGGAAAGAAAGGTTGAGAGTGCAATAACTGGACTCACGAGAAGAGTTGAAATGTTTTACTCTTCATAAAGGCTGGAACTGTATTAATGCATTTGATCATAATCTTTACGTGGTTACATGAAGTTGCTGCATTATGTATCAATAATGAACAATTGGGTTTGGACTAAGTTGATGAATTCCCCACTTTGTATCTTTTTTTTGTATTTGAGTTGGTAAAATTTCAGCTTATGTAGGCTAAGGATAGTAATACTAAAAAGCATGAATATCAGAACTTGCTGAAAAACCAGTTTCTTTGCAAGCTTCCCCTTTATTGCTTTCTCATATTATCTTTTATTCAAAGCTTTAGTATTCATTTTCATGTGCACTGTTTGCATATTTACTAGTCAGCTTGGGGTTTCTTAGTCATCTGTGAGTTCAACCCTTGGACAAAAGCAAAGCCTGTTAAGTTCCATTACTTTTTTCATGCCTCATCTTATTTTTTAGTTTTGCATCCAAGAAGTTTACGAAAAAATCCCACCTCTCATTAAAGGAGTTGCCTTGAAATTTTTGGATATCTGTTCTCAAATCAGTTTCACCCGAGAATCATGTTTGTTCTTAGGAGGCAACTGATCCAGATTTATGGCCTGGCATGCCAACTGAAGTTGATTCCTGTATCAACTGAGGTTGATTCCTGTATCAAATCAGGTTTTGGTGACTACAATAGTAATATGACAGTGCAACCCTGACCTCGTAAGCTACCAAACTTCTTTCTTAGCATGAGCCTTTGTAGTATGATTGGTTGCTGGTTCTAAAATGGTAATGATCACAATAGCAAAACAGTGAATTTTCATCTCACTTACAATCGTGCACTACATTTGTGTTCATGGTAAGATGTTTCTTAAATACATTTCAGGAGGGCTTCTATTTTTTGTTTCGTTTTCAATTGTAAATTCTCTCTGGTGATCTTTAGATTTCAGTTTATGTATCTTTTGGTGCAGAAATATCTAGCTTATGTTTTGCTAGTTTAAATGATGTATAGCATGTATTTTGTTTGAGATTGTATAATTCATCTTAGAAACCGTTTTAGTTGATCAACACCGGGAAGCCCAGATTTTAAAGAATTGAGTAAAATACAATGCAGTACAAGAAAATGTAGGCCAAAGATGGATATGCATATGGAACAATTTCTTTCAGCAACGCCCATATTCAACATGCTCCAAGCATGGTTTATCCTCGTGTTTACTGGTAATACTAGAGGAAACTTAAAGAACTATAATTACTCAAAGTTTATCATATATTTTCATGTGAAGGGATCATGCAGCCCCAATTTCTAAGTTGCTCATCTATTTACTATGATTTGGTTCAAATTTGATCAATCTTTAGCATGCTGATAGAATGAACATGCATGGTTTCCTTCTCAGCAGCTAATAAATTGATGACTGGGAGATTCGCATACTTATCATCGCCGACAGGACGTGCTCTCTCTCTTCTGTCATCGAAGTCGGATTCTTGGGTTTCCTCAGCAGAACTCTCCTTAAGATCCAGTGCAGCACTCCGTGAGCTGATCGCCGAAAATCGTGCAGCCATCCTAGCTAGACAGCTTATCCTAGACCGGGACTGGCATTGGCATCACCATGGGATGGAGGATTCAGGTGGGGAGCAACCAGGATCCGATTCCCTCATGCCCCACCAGCACCAAATGTTCCCTGGGTCACGCAGCTGGGAGCGGTTCCATGAAGCCAATGGACACGTAACACTCGACCTCATGCAGGCTCCTAGCTCAGCATTTGGGTTATTGTCTGTGAGGGAGAAGTCCAAGGAAGAAGAAGAAGAATGTTCAGAGTTGTGGAACTCCCTGGAAGGAACTCATGTTGTTTGATTGTATCATTGTAGGAATTGATTTAGTGTTGGCACTGAATAATTAATTTTGTTCACCAACAGATCTTTGATGACTCCCTCTTCCCCACTAGGTCTAGTCCATCTTCGGCACCATAAAATATTGCCTACTTTCTCATTCCATCATTTTAAGATGGTGTACTAATGAATAATTTGAGCTACCAAATACATTCATATGAAGATCATATCACCATTCCATACCTTCTCTATAAACAATATATGCTTCAATGAATAATGCAGTCCCATGATTCCATCCTCAAATCCACCTCTTCATGATATTACTCTTTGTTGAGCTGCTATCTTTTACCCGGTTAAGGCATGTTTTTGGAACCCATGGAAATTTTATTTCATTTTTGATTGATTTAATGCATTTCGGATTATTTATTGCAGACGAGAACATGGAGAAAAGCAAGACTTCTGTCAGAAATTCGATCCCCATCTCTTTCAGAAGTGCGATTCTCCTTCATCTCATGCTTGAATTTGCAGCGGCTTTTTCTGCTTCTTTCTTTAATTCTGAGGCTGTCAAAAGCCTGGCTGAGTTGCAGTAAGGTCGCCTTGCATGCGAAGGAAGGTACGGTATGATGCACCACCATCAGGTGAAAAATGAATGAAAACCTGAATAAATGTTCATATTGGTATGTTTATGTATTTTCCATTCTCATATACATGGGAGACGTGGCAACAGTAATAATACTTTGTTTTCTACTGTTTGCTTTTAATATTTTCTGATTAGCTTTGTCGAACTAGGGTTTCTTTGACCAAGTCTTGAAACAAAAATTTGGAATGCTTATTTTCTATATTTTCAAAAATTATTTTTATATGTATTATTTTATTTTTTGTCTCCCCTCATATTTATATAATTAATTTATAAAACAACAATTAAAACGTACTATCAAAAAAATATCTTATTTCAAAAACAATTATCAAAAACTTATTTTGAAACAATGTGTTTTCATGTTTTTGTGTTCTCGAACTCATGCTTTAGTGTGGTTTTATCATTGTTTGTCGATTAATTTGCTAATAATAATTTGGCATGATTGTTAAATCAAATTCTAATTTTGAGATAGTTAAGTAGATGACTTAAGTTGTTAAAAAAATCATAAGAAACTTAAGCTAGTTTGTTGTAATCAATAGAAGTTAAAAGGAGAAACTAGTGATGATTGCCATAAAAATGTTGTCCTTAGGACATGTACAAGAAGGTTTTTGTTGATTCCTATCAACATGGTGCACTTCTCAGTAAAGGGGTATGAAAACGTTGTGAAAACTTTGATCGGAGATCAATTGATGGACATTTTGATTCCGGAAAAGAATCCATGATAAGGCATGCAATTGGTTCAATTTGTCTTTTATCTTTGCCTACATAGAAAATGTTGTTATGCTTTGACACTTTTTCTAAAATTATGACTTAAACTTTAATTTTATTTTTTAGCCTAAAATAAAAAGACTATCTCACAATGACATTTTATTACAATTTAAAGCAATAAAAAATAGATAAATATTCCTAAAATGAAAGGTTTGGGTGTTTTGAAGTGGCCTTTCTCCCCCAACAATGATACACTCATTGTTAAAGTATCCTTCCAATTACTATATATATAATAAATTAACGTTTAAGGGTAGGGCAGGGAGTCCCACCAAAGGGCACCACCTCATAAATGTAGCCCTCTTGGATCCAACTGCAGTGGAGGGAGGGGCATAAGGTCCCAACTCCCACAAAGGCCACCAAGGACACTTTCAACTTTGCATGGGGTCACGTGGACATCACATGTAGGAATGAGTTAGAGGGTTTAGGGACCCAAAACAGATTAAAAAAACCTCCCACGTGGAGGGCTTTGAAATTGTCCTATGATGATGATGATGAGTAAGTTAGTAGTTTGCAATAGAGAGAGAAGGGTCCACCTTTCTTTAATCAAAGAGGGAGGATCGGGAAAAATGTTTCGTTTCTTCAAACACCCTTTTTATTTATTGTTCTTCCTCATCATACTCCATTTCCCTTTATACTTTTCCCAAAATCAAATATATATATATATAAAATCTTCGAAAAAAATAAGATATCATGTCGACATCTAATGTACTTTAAATTTAGACAATTGAAGAACGATACAAAACAATCATATCATAATATAAATAAATGAAATAAAGATGTAAAATAATGTAATGTCATAAATGATGCAAATGAATGACACTTCGGTAGTAAATTATGAGACCTAAAGTATATAGGTGGTATTGGTACTGGTTTATTGATGGTGTTTTTTCAGTACCAATGAAAAAAGTAGCCTTATTTACTCATACTTTATTATATCTACACGTGATGTAAAAGAATTTTTGCTATATATTTTTTAAAAACCTCTAAATTTGGAAAAATCTAATTATTAAATTATCTAGACTTTGTACTTCAAATTTAAACAGTTGAAGAACAATACAAAAGAATCAGGTCATAATACAAATAAACGAGATGAAGATATAAAATAATGCAACGTCATATATGGTATAAATGAATGACATGTCAATATAAATTTTATAGGTGGTAGTGGTACTAGTTTATTGATAGTGCTTTTTCAATATATTTATTTACTCATGTCTTTTCTTTAATATTTTGCCCAAAATCAAATATAAAATTGTGTATATATATATATATATATATATATATATATAATCTTTGAAAAAAGAAATAAGATATCAAGTAATGTACTTCAAATTTAGACAATTGAAGAACGATATAAAAGAATCATGTCATGATACAAATAAATGAAATAAAGATGTAAAATAATACAATGTCATAAATGGTACAAATGAATGACGCCTGGATAATAAATTATGAGACCTGAGTTATATAGGTGGTATTGGTACTAGTTTATTGATGGTGTTTTTTCAATACCAATGTAAAAAGTAGCCTTATTTACTCATATTTTATTATATCTACACGTGATGTAAAAGAATTTTTGCTATATATTTATTAAAAACCTCTAAATTTGGAAAAATCTAATCATTAAATTATCTATACTTTGTACTTCAAATTTAAACAGTTGAAGAACGATACAAAAGAATCAGGTCATAATACAAATAAACGAGATGAAGATATAAAATAATGCAACGTCATATATGGTATAAATGAATGACATGTCAATATAAATTTTATAGGTGGTAGTGGTACTAATTTATTGATAGTGCTTTTTCAATATATTTATTTACTCATGTCTTTCCTTTAATATTTTGCCCAAAATCAAATATAAAATTGTATATATATATATATATATATATATATATATATATATATATATATATAATCTTTGAAAAAAGAAATAAGATATCAAGTAATGTACTTCAAATTTAGACAATTGAAGAACGATACAAAAGAATCATGTCATGATACAAATAAATGAAATAAAGATGTAAAATAATGCAATGTCATAAATGGTACAGATGAATGACACCTGGATAATAAATTATGAGACCTAAGTTATATAGGTGGTATTGGTACTAGTTTATTGATGGTGTTTTTTCAATACCAATGTAAAAAGTAGTCTTATTTACTCATATTTTATTATATCTACACGTGATGTAAAAGAATTTTTGCTATATATTTATTAAAAAACTCAAAATTTTGAAAATTCTAATCATTAAATTATCTAGACTTTGTACTTCAAATTTAAACAGTTGAAGAACGATACAAAAGAATCAGGTCATAATACAAATAAATGAGATGAAGATATAAAATAATGCAACGTCATATATGGTATAAATGAATGACACATCAATATAAATTTTATAGGTGGTAGTGGAACTAGTTTATTGATAGTGTTTTTTCAATATGTTTATTTACTCATGTCTTTCCTTTAATACTTTTCCCAAAATCAAATATAATATTATATATATATAATTTTTGAAAAAAGAAATAAGATATCAAGTAATGTACTTCAAATTTAGACAATTGAAGAACCATACAAATAAATGAATTAAAGATGTAAAATAATGCAACCTTATAAATGGTACAAATGAATGACACTTCAATATTAAATTATGAGACCTGCATTATATAGATGGTACTGGTGCTAATTTACTGATGGTGCTTTTTCAATATCAATGTAAAACGTATCCTTATCCTTATTTACTCCGACTTTATTATATCTACACGTGATTTAAAAGAATTTTTGTTATATATTTATTAAAAAAAACTCAAAATTTTGAAAAATCTAATCATTAAATTATCTAGACTTTGCACTCTTTAAGTTTATAGTAGAATTTTGGTGGATTCTCCATTTTATTATATTTTAATAAATGAAAAATAAAATAATAATTTTTTTATAAAAAAAAACAAGAATAAGAAAAGGGGAACAAGTAAGCTTCCCTTGAGCTTCCTCCGACAAAGGGATAAAGATAAAAAAGCACAAATATTGAGGTGAAATAGACTTTTCTCTAAAGTCCAAACATTTTGTGATGATTGGGGAGACGTGATCCTTCCTAGCTAATATCATGTTCCAAACTCACTTTTACATTTTTTTTTTTAATTCTTATATTTTTATTTTTATTTTTTCCCATTTAACCCACAAAAAGTACTGAAAAAAAAAATTAAAATCAAAGTTAAATTTTTATTTTTATTTGCTTCTTGTACTTTTGTTTAAATTTTCAAAATAAAAACGGACAAATAACGGGCAAATTCTAACCTAGGGTTGCAGTCCATTTCTTTTGCTAGTACAAATTATTAAATATGAATACGAAGATGGCCATTAATGTGAGAAAAATACAAAAAACATGGCCATTAATGAATTCAGAAAATTATTGTACTCATGTTCCAAAGCTAAAGTGCAAAACAACAGTCGTATAGATACCATGTACATCTTCAAATTCATGGTAATGGTAATCCTTATTTATTTATAAATTAATTTAAATCCAATAAAATGCACAATGGCAAGGTAATTAATCACTAATTAATTATAAAAAATTTAATTTGGTAATTCTATATTAATAATGGTTCAAATTAATTAAGACCCGTTTGATAACAAATTTTAAAAATCATTCTCAAAAACAGCTTAAAAATTGTTTTATGATATTTACTATAATAAAAGTTTATTTGAAAACTTAAATTTATATAATTATTTTTTAAAACAATTATCGAAAAACAAGTTAATATAACATAAAATAACCCAAAGATGTTATTTGAAAACATTCTATTTTATATTCTTAAGAACGGAAAATAAAAAATAATTTTTTGTTATTAAACATGTTTTTGTGTTTTTTTTGGAAAATAAAAACTATTTTAAAAAACAATTATCAAACAAATCTTTAATAACTTCCTCTATATTCATAATTTAATTTAAATTTATATATAATTTTAATCTTGGTTGTTGCAAGCATTAGTCCAAAAATACTTTGTACCATCTTGGGTGAAAAGATTGATTTGTTGGGGAAATGGTCCCAATTACAAAGACAAAGAAAAAAACAGTGGGAGTGAACAAGGGAAGTCATGAGTCATGAGATATGTTTGTTTTTCCTCCCATTTTTCCGAGAAACCAAACAAAGTTTCTTGACATTCCTAAAGGAAAAGGAAAAAGAAAATGGAAGAAAAAGGGGGGGTGGGGGAAAGGGACCACCACTGAATTTTCCAGGAAGGTGCAAGGAGGCTCCCAAAATGATTAAAAGGGAAGCTTCTTCATGAAAGACAACAATCAACAATATAGTAGTGATCGAAAACAAACATTAGCTTTCAACATCACCTTTATAATCATTAATATTCATATCATCCATACTCAAAAAGTACCCTAAGAACCCCCATCCCCATTCCAAAATAGAAAATTTAAATAAATAAATAAATAAAATATATATTATATAAAAAATAATTTTTGGTATGAATGAATATTGTTGGACACAACATAAACTAATGAGGCTAATGTACTCATTTTGCATGCATGTGTTACATTTATTCTATATAGAATTGCATGGCTTCTTGGCCCTTCTACAATTTTTTTATATATTATATTTATATATATTTCAATAACTAAAATATTTAAATTCTATTAGTTAATATTATATTATATATAGAGAGAGGGAGGAAAAGGGATATACAATATAATATAAGAAAATTTTGAAAAAAAAAAATGGAAGATTCATTCATCGTATCATTAAATGTGCTTTATAAGGAAGATGAAAAAGATAGAAAATAATAAATCATCAAAACTTGTCACAATGTATATGTATATATATAAGAAAATTCTAAGGTATCGAGTTGATACTTATCGAAGATACAACCAGATTCATTGAAAGTATAAAATGAAATTTAGTAATATAACAAATATATGAGAGCTATTATTGTACTAATTGATGGGATCGATTACAACTAAATGGGACCAAGGCATGTATAATACAATCAAATTAATCCCATTTTTTGGTATATATATATATGATTTGAAAGAAAGATTCATTTGATTAGAAGAATCCTACGCTATGTTTGAAAACTATTTTTGAATTTAATTTTGTCTTTAAAATGATTTTTTTTTTATAACTCATTTTCTTTGTATTTAGTTATTTTTTTGTTACATATTCATATCACATTTATATAAATACATATTACTTTCATGAAACATGAATGAAGAAAATTATTTTTGACATTTGAATTTTCAAATAGGATTTTACTTGTGAAAATAATTGAGAGCTTCAAAATTATTTGAAAATGTTTTGAAAAAAAACTTTAGGTCCTGTTTAAGAAGTGTTTTCAAATATAATTTACAAAAATGGTTTTATAATTTTTTTTATAAATAAAATGTGAGAGTCAAAATGTTTTTAATATGTTTTTTTTATATTTATATAATTGTTTTATAAAGCAATTATTAGCTTTACTTTTGGTAGTAAAACGTGTTTCCCCACCTATGGTAAAATCAAGATGAAGATATGTGCAGTGATCCTTGTTATGATGGAAATCTTGGAAAACAGCAACATGAAGAAGTGGAGATGACAAAGAAACCCATTGAAAAAAAAAAAAACAGAATCCATACAACTTTGTAGATTTTGATCACTTTCATCATTCATTTTCCCACTTTTGAAGTAGCCCTTTTCCATCATTTTTACTTTTTATCTTTGTCAATATGCATATGGGCTTTTAGGGGGTAGAAGAAGATAGGGGTATATATAGGCATAAAGAAAAATACCATTCATAGAATCATATTGAAAGAATTGCAGACAATGAAATGGTAGAGAAGCGAAGTCCCCACACCCCAACTCCCAATTGTCAAACCCTCACCACCCATGTGTCCTTGAAATGTCAAAACCCCCCCTCACCCTTCATTGTCTTTATTGCTGCCCCCCTTAGTTTTATCAACACCCACATTTTCATTTTATTTTTATTAAAAAAGAAAAAAGAAAAAAGAAAAACTCAAAGAAAACATGGGAAGACAGTTGGATAATGAGAGAAAAAGTTGTGTGAATGGGATCCTAAATCCACCCAAATGATTCAGGGCTCTACCCCACGCCAGGGCCCATTTGATATATCACCATCACCTTCCCACCACAATAATATGGCCACACACCTTCTGATCAGGCTGGTTCGTCTGATTTACAAAAATTGATTGTGGACCGTCTGATTAACTTTTCTACTTCATCAAAACATGCGGTAGTTGATGTGGGCCCTTGTTTCTAATCAATATTAGCTTCCACGTATGAGACAATTTCCTCTACTTGTTTTTTTACTGCATGCATTTTCCCGGAAAATATCTAGCACCGGTCCAAAAGAAAATAATAGACCCCGAGAATGGAAATCTTGCCCTACACCCGATCACAGTGTATGGAGTTGGTTTTCCCGGAATCATATTTCTTGGATTGCTGAGAATTAGAGTTACACATAAATCCCGGCCGTTCCTTTTTTTTTTTTTTTTTTTCCAGGAAAAGAAAAATAAATGTTCCAAACATTAAAATGAAAGAAAATAAAAGAGACTACACGTTAATGTGATGAAAGATACCTCTCCCTTCTTCACCATGTTATTTTACTAGGTCTTCCCTCAATACGGCGTCGTTTATAGATGGAAATTCACCCAGTAACGAAAAAGGTGAGAGCTTTGACGACGCCAACGCGAATGCGACGTCGTTCCGGGACCTGAAAATCACCCACTCGGGAAAAACAGTGAGCTTGACGATGCCGATGACGCCGTCGTTTGGTACGGCCTTTGCCGGAAGCAATCCAACGTCATCCGCGGCGGCGACACCGCCACCGTCACCGACGACGACGAGTGAGCTCCGGAATCTGGCGGCGACCCTACAACCCAGAAAAAAAAAATGCAAATCATTTTTCACGCTTTGTTTTGATAAAAAAAAAACACCTGTGAGACACACAGAAAGAGATTCACGGCTACCACGTACTAGTGATGTTGTCGGAAGATGAATTCCGGGCATTTTCGAGGTGGTGCTGGTGCAGCTTGTGGTTATCTTGAATGGGTTGCTGCGACTTTCGGCGGCGGCGGTTGTGATCGGCCAATCTTTTCCGGCAACTGCGCTTTCCGTTGTCGAATTCCGAGAGAAGATGGAATCTGTACGGAGGCGTTGGAAAGGAAAATTAAACCGCTGATTAGGTTGCCATAAGAGGCAAAGCACAAAACCAAAACAAACAGTACGTAAAACCTGAATTATACAAACATTTGGACACAAATGCCCTCGGGATTTCCCCACGTACGGCACTTACCCAATCATTAGCTCCATTCATTTAACTCCCACTCCTTCAAGGACATTTTCGTCATTTCAACATTTGATTTCAGATAAAGTGTTGTTGAAAACAAATTAAAACAATTAAATGTGTTTTTTTCCACTTGCTTTGAATTTTGGTTTGCGTTGATTTTATTTTTTATTAGATTAAATAGCTGGAAGTTTCGTTGTGAATAAGGGTGTTTTGGTAATTTGCGAGAACCTGCTACATTGTTGGCAGAAGCGCTGAGTCAACCCGGCGGCGAAGACTGTAGAGGCTTTGGAGTGGAACTCGCAGACCTTGTGGCGGCGGTGGTAATGCTTGGCGTGGGTGAGATCGGCATTACAGCCCTCGGCTTGACACCTCGGCGAGTTCGTCAAACCGGGTTCCGCCGGTCTCGACCGCCTCTGGTACAGCCGGTTCACGAAGTCGTCCTCGGAGGAGAAATACGTTCTGCCCCCCAAATTCAGCCCAATTCTCGCCGTGAAATCCGCCGCCGGCACCATCTCCTCGCTCTTCGGCACCACCATAAACCCGGTCCCCCCGCCGGCGGACGTCCCGGCCACCGGCTCAAGCGACAGCATCGCCGGCGGGGGGGCCTGGTACGTGTGGTAGGCGCGTGGGTCGTAGAGGGAGTGAATATGAGCGGGCTGAGGCTGGCTCTGGTGGTGGAAGAAGGCGGTCGCCGGAGCGACGAGTCCGTCGGTGAAGGTTTGGTGGTAGTGGTCGAATATCTGGCGGGTCTGGTCCGAATCCTGAGGGGGCTCGTCTCCGGAGAGCATGATCGGAGATGGGTTCCCCCATTCGTAGTCCAGCATTTCCCACTGAAGCTCAGGTTTGACGACGTTGTTCCAAAGGCCCTCAACTCGATCTGAAGCACAACCAAGAGAGAGTAGAGAGTAGAGAGCTGAGAGCTGAGAGTTGGAGAAAACCTAAGACAATAATGCAAAACGGTTTGGCCTTTATATATATATATACATACACACATATATCTCTATCTCGGTGTTAAAAGGCTCTCCTTTTTCCACAGTGACGGAAGAGAAACTCACCTATGGCAGCATGAAACCGAGTGAAAAGACAAAGACTAACGAGGAGTACTTGTTGACCGCCGAGTAATTCAAAAACCTAATCTCCAAAACGCAGCGTTCCACTGTAGCTTCAACTGTCTCTGCAATGGCGTGTACAGTCACCCTGTCTCGCCTCACTTTCAGAGAGAGCGAAGGAGAGAAGGAGGAGTTATGAGGCGGCTAGCTCAGAGGTGATGGGAGGCTTTTACTGTTTTTGTGTAATACCAAATTTACCATTTTATCCCCCTCCCCGTTGTGGAAGTTTGTGAAAACTGAAAAAGTCTCTTTTCCCGGTCCAAGTAATTCGGACTTCCATCTCACGCCCCCCTTGTGTCCCAATTTTTCCATTAATAATAATAATAATAATTTTAAAAAATTAAATAAATAAAACAAATGTATAAGACCCATCTCAGTTCTCAATCTATCCCTAAAGGAATTAGGGAGCAAGGGATATTAATAATTAATATTAATAATAATAATAATTATTATTATTAGAATGAACTGTTATTCTTAAACTCTAATAGACAAAATTAATTTTTAGATCTCGAGGGCCCATCCACATCTAACCCTCTCTTTTTGTTCTAATTTACTATTACCAACATTGATAATTAGCTCCTCTCTTTTTTCACAAATAATAATTCAATCATTAATTATTTATTATAATAAATCCTCTCTTAAATTATTAACCTGTGTTGCCACTAATGGAGTTTCCCTTTTTGTGGATATGTTTATGAATAACACCTTGATTACATCCAATATTTGACTTTTACCAAAAAATTAAGTGTTGGTCTGAATACACGTGTTGCTTTTTATTTTTAAAATAAATGAATAATAATAACTTTTATATAGATTAAAAAACTTTTAAAATTTTACTTTAAAAAAGTAATGGTCTATTTATTCGCATGATTTAAAAATAATTTTTCTATATTATAAAAATTTAATATTATTAGGCCGTTGTTATCTAAAAATAAAATAAAATAGAGATTAAATTTTAGAAAATAATTCAAAAGTTATTTTCATCAAATTTTAAAAACAAAATAAAAACATGGACTTGTTTTGTTGTGTTTTTTTAAACTTATTTTTAAAAATTATTTTTAAATTAATATATATATATATAGTTTTGAAAACAAATTTTAGAAAAATATAGTCAAATGAATCTTAATATTTTTAAAAATTATTTAAAATTTTGAGGAATAAAAAAATAATGTGACAAGGAATTACGATAATTATTAAATAATGTCGGACAAGGTAAAAGTCTTTATGTGAAATGGCTCAAATTTGACAAGAGTTAATACTTAATACCCTCCAAAAAATTTATATCATCACCTCTCGTTTATTTTTTAAATGAAGAAATGATTTTCTCTCTATGGTATAAAATAAGAATCATAAGTTATTTTGGAAGCTATTTTTGAAAACATTTTTCCTTTTTTTTTTAAAAAAAAAAACACATGTTTGATAATAAAAATCATAAAAACATAAAATATTAGCATTTTTATAACATGTTTTATTTTAAAAAATAAAAACTGGATTAAAAATAAAGTTTATAATTATTTTTTTAATAGTAAATATTATAGATAAAATATTTTCGTAATACTAAACTTATTGGATGGTGTTTGTTTTTTTATTTAATTTTAAATTAAATTTAAAGATTATTCGTCTGTTAAGTATTAAATTAATTATTTTTAAATATTTTATTTTTATTAAGTATCAAGAAATAAAAAAATCAATCGATTATTTTTACCATTTAAAAAAGTTGAATATTTAAAAAAATTTATTTAATAAAAAAATTAAAAAATAAATAATATGTCAATAAAAATAAACTATCTGAAATTTGAGACTAACTTGAAACAAAAAAAAAAAAAACCATACTATTAATTGGGTGAGAATGCTTAATGGAAGCCCATATGATCAATTATTTCAAATATATTATCTATTAAAACAATGATACCTTTATTTCTCAAATATTTACTAATATATATATATATATATATATATATATATATATATATATATATATATTTGGTAAAAAAAACAAAGAAGACTAATAATAATAAATGAAAAATCTTATATATTGATTTTGTTGGTGGCCCTAATCCCTCCCGAGGCTAACCACTTGAAAACCATGCCCCCAGTCATACGTCCTTGAGCAGAACTCATGCCACGCGTCTTCTCACACCCGTCGAGAGTACGTGCCAATGACAGTCTTTTTTTACCCGTCTGGCAACTCATTTTAATCCATTATTATTACTAGGTCGTGTCTACACGCGAAGCAATTCGTACGTGGTTATATGTTTTTAATTTTTTCACTTTTTGCTAAATTAAGGTGCTTTGACGGGAACAAGTGCATTAAATGGAGGTGCCCTAAGAGGCATAGCTACCGACCGACCAAATTTACATATTGACCAAAATATCCCTCACTTGTATTTTTTTATATGTTTTTTTTACGTGTGAGTTACTCCTCTTCGTCCATTTTATCATTTTTTAACTAATTACATTAAAAAGCAAATGATTAATTACAAATTTTTAGCCGTTATTTAAAAATAATTAATATTTTATATTTTTTTTATCAAATTATTATCTTTAACCATTTAGATGTTATCTTTGATCTATGTATTACCATCTGGCACTCGAATAACCATGTTGATCAGTAAGGTTATAAAACTTTAATTATTTTTAGAGGATTTTTTATTTTATAATTATTTTTATGGTAGTGCATGACAATTCGTATTTTTCAAAATAATAAGAGAATCATTTAATAAAATTTTAAATAAATGAGAAGTAGATATATTTGATAAAAAAAATTAGGAGAGAGGAAGGAAATTAGCCTTAAAAAAATTTATTATTATCCATTAAAAAAATTTCTTGAAGGTTTTACCAGGAAGAAAAATAAAAATTACAAGTATAAATCCAGATAAAAGTGAAAAGTCTTGGTGTGAAAGACGGGGGAGGAGATGACTGGCGAAGAAAAAGATAAAGTGGGTCAACAATGTAATAAGGAAAAAGAGTAAGGTCATCTGTATAAAAAAGTGAGCAAAAAGACAGGGGAGGAGATGATCGTATCTCGAACGTACGATGTATTATTATTCGCGACCGAACCACTCTCACTCGCACGCGTACGTAAAATCAGCTGTACTCGCTGCTTCAGATAACGCCTGTCGGCAAAGCGGTGGTATTGCAGTCGTGAAATGACGAGAATGCCCCCCTAACATACGGACAGGTGCGAGGACGGGGAGGCGAGTTGAGAATACTCAGAAAAGGGAAAGTGGAGAACGGGGAGAAGGAGGGGTAGAAATGGAAAAAGTGAAAAAGAAAGTCTGGTTGTATTTGGTGGAAGGCTGACACGGACGTTGACTCTTATGTACGGAATGTCTAAGTTAGTCAGACTCATCCCAAATTAATATTATAAAAATTAAATAATAATAAAAACAGACAGTAGACTTTTCAACACCCACATTCTCTCTCTACCTTTTTTTTTTTTCAGTTTATTCCCAGAAATTGCCACGTAGATCTTATTTTTCTATTTATTTTTTAATTTTCTTCTCTTATATTTGCAAGATTTATGTTATGAATTTATGGTAATGGATTCAAAAATTTATTTATTTTCAAATCATCATTTCTCATAAATAATATACATAATTTTTTTTTTGATAATTCTAATTTTATTTTATATTTTTAAAAGCTAAAAATAAAAATAAAAACCTTTTTATGTACTATCATTCTTTCTAAATTTTTATGATCAAAGTTTTTCAAATGCATTTTCTATTTTTATTTTTAAAAATATAAAATAATGATAATTGCAGGTACAAAAAATATAAAAGAATCTTTTATAAGAACTTATTTATATTTTAAAATTTTAAATGCTTATTTTTTTAATAGTTATTATCTTTTAAAAAATAAATCTCAATAGTTTATTTAAAGACTAAAAAGTAATATATTGATTTTTATTTACTTATTAATATTTAGTATAAATAAAATTTTAAAAAAATAATTTGATACTTAATCCTATTAAATACCTTTTAATTTTAAGTCTTATTTAGAATTAAGTCAAAAAAAAAAAAACCCATCACCCTACTTATTAAATATCATTTGTAAAATCTTAATTCTAAAACAAAAATCAATGGATACCCACCATACCATTTGAAGGTTATGTTAATATGAGTTGACTTCATAATTGACTTGAGTCCCTGAAAAAGAAATTTCTTCATTTTTAATAAATTTTATAAACTAGATATTTATAAAATTAAAAATATCTATCTCTTAATTATTATTTTTTAACAGTAGACTTGCCTTTTTTTAACTGTACAACTTTCCATATGAGGGGTTGGGAAGAATGAGAAGATGATAAATGAAGTGGGGAATTTTTTATTTACATATTGCCTAACCTAGAAAGAAAAAAAAAGAAAAAGAAAAAGTAGAAGAGAATATTCTAGTTTAAAACACCTCAATTTGTCCAAAATCCAAAATCTCTTTTTACTTTTTGATTTCCTTTTCCTTTTCCTTTACCTCTTCTTTTTCCAATTTGATTGACTTGGACAAATTATTCTTGTGTCTAGACCTAAATGCCTCATATTTGTCAAACCATCTTGGCCCACCAATTCCAACTTGAGTAATTTTTTTTTTATTTTAATTAATTTTTTAAGGTAAAGTTTTGGTAAGTTTGTCTCAACTATTTCATGGGATTTTTATTGTGTGTGATGGGAAAATTGGGTGAAAATTTTGTGGGGTTTGGAAATTTTGTTGTGACAAAAGATCTACCAACATGGTAAATTAATTAAAAAAGAAAAAAAGAAAAAGAAATATTCACTCATATGGGGGCAAGTTGACCCAACATGGGTTAGGAAAGTTGTCCAAATCAAGGTGAAATGAAATTTGAGAAGATGTCAACTTTTGTGTTAGATTTTCCAAGACAAAACATTTGGAAATTCTGTAGTTACTAACTTGGAAAAAAATTTATTTTTTCTCTAAAGGGGTTTTTTTTTTAAATTGTTATTTAAACAAATAATTTGAAACTTGAATAATGGGGTGAGGCAGAGGCAGAGGCATAGAGGGGGGAATCCCAATAAATGCAGCATCACAATCAAATCAAAGTAAATACAAAAAAAATTAGAAAAAGGGAAATTGAAATGTTGGAGGAGGTGGGTCTGTCTATGTGGGAAGTCCAGATATTGAGTCTTAGAAAGGCAAAAACAACAAAAACAAAAACAGTCTAATCACAACAAATGAAAGGAAAATGTGTCAGTAGTTTTGGAAAGAGAGGGCATTGCAGGAGGGGGGCAATGATTCGTGGTTCATAATTTCACACGTCCACTCATTTCTCCTCCCCTCCCATCACACCCAAAAAAAAAGAAGAAAAAATTACCATTTTTATAATTTTTTTTCCCAAGAAATTATGAAATTTAGTCTAGTCTAATCAAAGACCTTGGTTATCTTAGAACTGAGGGACACACATCTAATCAAGTTAGTGACAAGAAGGCAACCAAGATTCTTTGATTTGATATGATAAGTTTATCAAACAAACAAACCTTAATCAACTACTAGAACCCTAAAAATAAAAAGAAAGCATCACTCGTTTAACAGTGATCATTTTCTTTTCTTTTTCTTGCTAAGATTTTCACCTCCCAATCATGAAATTAACCAACCAAAGTGGGTTGTTAATTTTTATGTTCCCCTCATAGACTTAAAAGGAAAGGTCCACTTTTAGGAATAATCACTTGTACCTAACGCAAAGGAAAGAATCATCACTCTCTATCATCAACCCACCTAAACTCTCTAGTCCCCTAATTGGTGACCACAGCCTCACCTTGCTGGGGCTTCTCCATCAAGCTAAAAGCCCTGTACTCCATGGTTGGTGCCAGTTGGGTTTTCTCCATCTCTCTCTTAATCCCCTTCAGTAAGCCCCCAAACCCATTTCCAAGATTGGAAAATTTTTCCACATCATGCTTCTCTTTAGAGCCCTTTGGCCAAACTCCTCAGCCAAATTCACATTCAATGAATCATGTTTCATTGTGGAAGAAAGGGGTTCATTGAGATGGCTATTGATGGATAAAACTAAAGAGAGGGAGGGGGAGAAGGGTAAGAATTGATTTGAGTAAAAGGGATTAAAATCAAATAGAAAGGAAGAGAATAAGACAATAGGAATTGAATCACGTAAGTTGGAGCCCTTAAAGATTGGTAGGTTGCATTTAATTTTGAGAGGGGGTGGGGGGGTAAAAGCATAAGCTGCAGCAGACATGTATGTAAGATTGGTATCACATGTGGGAAGTTTGCCTTCATCTTCACCCAAATCACCTAACAAATGAAACCATATTTATCATGGTATTATAGCAGTGGTGTGTGGGGAAAGGAGAGAGTTGTATTCACTTTTCAACATGAAACTGAACTTTTACAAGAAAAGTGGAACAGGCCAAGAAAGTTGTGCATTATGTAGAGCTATAAGCTTTGCCCTGTCAACATCTCAATACTTAGGTAATGGAAGAGATGACAGTGATCATACGTTCACATTACATAAATTTTCACATTATGAAACATGCATCTCCCCACCCTACCCATTTTTCCATCTTAAATTCAGAGACCCCCTTCTTTTCTTTTTCCTTTTTTCCTGTAGTGGTCCTCAAGAAAAATGAGTTTCCATTCTGCAGTGCAGTGCACCTTCCCAATTTGATCAGCAAAAAAAGGGGTCTGTATGAAGCTGGTTTCCATCCCCAGTCACAAGACAACAATTTTCTTTTCATCAAACCCAATCATGGAATGGAGTTCTTATATTTAGGTGTTGGTAAGTGAATACATGTGACTTACTAATGAAACATCTACTGTAATCAATCATTGGGCTGCTGCAACTCCTGTGTAGGCCATGAAAAATTCTTCATCACAAGCATATATATTTGTAATATTGGCACAAAAATTGAGAATGAGAAATTCATTTTATTTTTGTATTGCATTCAAATTAATTATCATAAATGAACAGATGCCAATGTATAGTTCAAATTTCATATATTAGATAAAAATTAAAATTTTTTATCTTATATATTTAAATAAAATTTCTGAAAATAAGACAAAAATGAAATGTAAAACATCTTAAGTTGATTAAAACTTTAAACAAAAAAACAAACAGGCCCTTGATTTTTTAGGTTTCCTCTCCAAGTTAGGTAGACTTGAACCTCGCTTTATTAATTTACTCAAACAGGGAAGATTTCTAACACTCAGCCAATAAACAAGAGACATCCAAACACTGGATGGACCTTAAAATGATTATTATTTAAATCAGTATTACAGTTCCATCAAAATCTCCTATAATTACATGGAAACTTTCACTTGGCATGCCTCCAATTTTCCTGCTACAGCTCTATCTATTTTCTCCTTTGCAGTGAAGGGCAAGCTCTTTCCATCTCTCTGAAGTTGCTTTTCTTCTATCACTCACCTCAACTGAGAAAGTTCAGCAAATCCCTCTACCTGAAATAGGAAAAGGATCAATATGCTTTTTCTAGTAATGGACAGTCGATATATAGATCAATGATTCTCCATAGTGTTTTGAGGGCACACCAGCCATCAGTTAGAATGTTGTCATGCATGCAAATAAGGTCATCAAGAAAGATGGCAGCATAAAGAGAAGAAGATTTCTTCCCGGAATTCATCGTATACTGCAATGAAATATATTAAAACAGAATAGTTCCTTTCTGCAGCATCTAAACAACCTTTAGGGAATATATCTCTATCATACAAAATTCATTGAGACATGTTCCAGGTATCTGAGACACCCAAGACACCCGAGACTCTCTTCTATTTCACTTCTTGCTTGCTGAAAGACACCATTTTCTTGAGAGGAAAGGGAAGGAAGAGGAAAAAGGAATGATGAGAAAAGCAAAGCCTTTGGTGAAAAGGGACCACAGAGAATGACAGAAAGAAGAAGACAAAAGCATGACATGTTATCTTCAACCGTTTGTAGAGTCCCCACGAAACTTCTGAACTCTATAGTGCAAGTATAGAACTAAATGGTCCCGGAAACCTCACACCGAACTTTTTCTAACACGTTGTTTGAGTAGTGAGGAAGAAAACACAAAACACTGAAAGGAAAAACACAAATTAAAGCTATTATTGTGGTCACAGGCCCAGATTTGGACTTTGCATGCATATACGGGAGACAATTATATGGGGTGTGGAAGAAAGCAACTGCACGGGAACATGGTTCTATACATGTACTTTGTGGAATACACATATCCAGGCATGTGCTTTTTATTGTGTGCATGTGCATAACAATTATGAGGTTGTATTTGATGGTCAGGTAAAAAAATACTAACCATAACATGGACAACACCACAACTATCATTGGGCTGCATAATTTATTACACTAACACACATTAGATACATTCTTCTGTAAATTTCAAAGACAAAAGGTGGAAATGTGCGGGTATTCTTCTTGGAGTCGATTATCTGTAACCAAATGTTAAAAAGTGAACAATAAAGCTGATTATTGATAAACACAATTATGCTTAATGTTACAGAAACAAAGAAAAATAAAAATAAATCACAGGGAAATTTTAGCTTTTGCATCATTATCTGTCCCTAGAGGGGGATGATGCTACAATTGATGGCTTTGAGAGGTTACAATATCATGACAATGAAATCTAGAAGACATTTAACCGTGGCTGGATGCAACAGCTAAATTTGAACATTTGCATAATCTAGCAAAGAAAAATAATTGTGAGAGTTTAAAATTCCTCTTCATTGGGGACCAGTGTGGTTGTGAAACCATGTCCACAAGCTAATGTAAAATGTGGAACAAAAAAGAAAAAATAAAAAAGGAAATAATTAGTGGTGATCAGGTTGACTATTGTTTACAAATGAATAACTTACTTCGGCTTGTCAGTTAAGGTCACCAGAGATCTGATAATACCAGGGCTGATCTTGTCAGCAAGAACACCTTTCTCCGAAATTAAAAAGGATTTTTCCTTCAAGTAGCTTTGTAGTTTCTTTGCATCATAATCAAGTCGTTCTTGATCTACATTGCCTCAAAAAATTGAAAAGAAAAGAGATGACATGATCACAACATGAATGATTATTATGCTTTAACAAATAGGATATATTATCTTTTATATATATATATAGGCAAAAAAAAAAAAAAAAACATATATTTACAGCACCAAGCAAAAGGCGCACCAAAGTACACAAGTCAAACAAATTGGATATAATTCATATTGTGATATTAATTAGTCAACGCTACATGTTTTTCTCTCCTTAGAATTGCCTCACTTCCCATTTTCCCTCATTAATATCTTTCCAATCAACACATGGTTTGGGGTGTAAATAGGGGTGAATGAGGTGGAAAAGTTCATACCTAATATGTATCTATGGATAGCGATCAAATCAAAGGGAAATGCGATAGGACAGCAATAAAGCTAGACATGCTTTATTTATAAATTGTAGGAAGCCAAGCAACATGCCTGTTGAATGAGGCCTTGCTGAAAAGAGGATTCCGATAAAAGCAAGTCATGAGATAGAAAGGTTTAGGATTACAAAAAGTGACTTCCATCAGAAGTTAGGTAACACCAATTAGTGACAAGTCGAATAGGAAAGAAAAAAGGCACTGAGACTACTTTGCCATGAGACATGATTAAGCAACTTTTGCTTTAAGAAACAAGAATTGAGTGATATGGTTCAATACAAATGCAATGTGGGAGAATAGGAGGATAAAAAGGATCCTAGGTCAAGGAATCTAAAGAAAGACATTATGGATTGTGATGTAACATCATATAAAATCCCAGACAAAGAAAAATGGGATAAAACTTACTTAAGTTGTACCATGTCTCTGCATCTCAACTAGTAATTCTAAACAGCTTCTTAAACAAAATGTGTTGCAAAAAAGCCCTCAGTAAAATAAGTAGAATGCTTTTATTCTATTTTACATAATTAAGGGTTGATTCACTTTAATTTTAAAATTTTTAGGTCTTCCACCTACAGCTGGATGCAACACTCTGGACACATGGGATTCGGTCAAAAATATCATAAAGAAACAACTCCCAATTCAAAAGTTGAAAACCTTATCCCACCAGGGAAGAGTTACCCACTGAGTAATCCACCTAATATTGCAGCCTCCTATCTCTCTCTCTTTTCCAATCTTGGTTGGAAAGGGTGAGCACCTAGCAAAGCACTTTGGAACTTGCTTTGGAGTGATATAGTAATAAAACAAAGGATTTCTGCAATGATTGAAACCACAGAATGAAGTGGAAGGCATTACACTAAAACAAAAAGACAGAACTCAAGGACTTCTAATACTTTAATAATTTACACAAATTTTTTGGTTATAGAATTGATGGTTAATGACCATACAAGTTTTATATCATGCAAACAACTCCTTCCAAGATAAGTGGTTTTATAGGCCACTGGACCTTTAACATAATCAATTATCAAGAAAGCTTCTCTTTTCATCCAAATACCTTTCCACGGATTTCCAAATTTTACCTTATTTTTATATTGCATATTTTTTAACATTTCCAAAAAAGGCTCCACAATTGAGATGACAGGCACACTAAATAAATTTGGTACCTTTATACACTGTATAAGATACGTATCATCTTATATATAGCAAACAGCAAGAAAGACCTCATATAGATAACCTAAGTTTGAAGTTGTCCATTACTTATTAATATTTACACAAATATAAGGACATGTTTTTTAATTGACCCATGATTTAATCTTAGAACCATTATAACATAGCATAAATTCTGGGGAGAACCAAAGTTCCAAATTCAATACAGTACAATCCATCATATCACATTTAAATCTATATAAATATCCAATTTAAACAACTAATTTCGAAAAAGAAAAGGTTCCAGAAAAAGACCTTTCTCCAAAATGGAATGAGCAGCATGAAATGGAATCCTAGCAAAAACATCAGTTCCAGGGAACATCGTCCATGTGTTCTCCCTTGAGTCATGGTTGCCACAGGTTGCACACACCTCCTTCACCAAAGGCCTTGATTCAAGCTGCTCAATCTCCTTCATGATCGACTCAAAAGGAGAAGGAACACTGGTTTTTGTTGTCCGTGCCCTCTTCCTAAGTGCTGTAAGGGCTTCCCTATTCCCATTCCTCACTCTATCATTCTCAACTAGCTAGATTTTGCCATAATAAGAAATCCATAAATCTCCATTGGATTAAAAGAGAACCAGGCAAATGAAAAGGAGAAATCAAATCCTAGGGCAAGGTTTATCCAGGTTCATGGTTTACAAAAATGAAAAGCAAAGAATTATGCAGAAAATGCTTCTCACATGCATTACCATATTTTAAAATTCTCTCAAAAAAGGCTCAAATTTCAGATACTTCAAGCAGTCATTTTCTACATTTTCATTTTCAAACATCCATAGAAAAAACCAAACTGCCAGAAAAAAGACAAATTCTTAAAATTTTTCTCCATTTCCATTTCTGGAGATTTCAGCAATGCATTTATTGAAACAAACCACAGCTGTGACAATTGATTACATTTTAAGCTGCTTTAGCTTCATAAAAATGAAATTTTCATATTAGATAAGCAAAATGGAGGTTTTAGGCTCAGCTCAATGAAGGTCCTCTTCTCCCAAGTCCTAATTTTTTTTTTTATCAGATCCCAGGTCCAAAAGATTGAAAACTCCAAAACTCTGGTCTTCTTCTGTTTTTTTTTTTTTTTCCTACAATTTTTTAGTAGACAAATTGAGTCTTAGAGAGAGCTTAAACACCCTAAATGTAGTTCTGGAAAAAGAAAATTTACAGTCCACTTTTACCTGATGTCGAGCTAAAAGGACATTCTCAGCTTCAATTTCAATCTCAATTAAGCCTTGTTGGAGTTGCTTCATACTTTCATCCATTTTAGTCCTCTATGAGACCCCTTACCTGAATGGTGAAACGTTTTCACATTATTTGTTAACTACAACAACATATAAGAAATCAAGGCTACATTTGGCTAAAACAGAATAGACTCAATCTAGAATTCCAATTCTGTGGAAATAAAAAACCTGCTGCAATTGTGAAAATGAATTTTTTTTTTTTATAAGTAAAAGAGATAAAAATTGTATTGAAAAGAGCCGCTAAAACAGCGACTCAAAGTATACAAAGAAGATACACCTCCCCTATCAAACACGGAGGAGCAAGAAAAACCCCACCCTCAACAAGAACCCACCTAATCAATGAAACCAACTAAGGTCGAAGGACCATCTTTTATAAACAATTTTGTCTCCGACCAAAGCAAGAAAACAAAAGAACTCTTAAGTCTTTGGATGAACAACACATTATCTTCAAACGCAATATTATTTCTTGCCTTCCAAACCGTCCAAAAAATACATAAGGGACCTGCTCTCCAAACTTCCTTTTCTCATTTTTCCCACAAAAGACCCGTTCCAGCTCAACAGCGTCTCCTTAACAGTGGCTGGCAGCACCCACTGCAACCCAAAGAGAGAGAAAAACAAAGCCTATAAAGTCCTTGCCTTGGCACAATGGAGGAGGATGTGATCTATCGATTCTTCATGCATTTGACGAAGGTAGCATCTATTCGCTAAAGGCCATCCTCTTTTTTGGAGTTGGTCCAAAGTAAGAGCTTTTCCCCCCTTGCTTCCCACCCAAAAAAACTCACTTTAGGCTGCACGCAAGTTTTCCAAATAACATTCGAAGGGAAAGAGACTGAAGAGTCAAAACCTAATGCTTTGTAGAGAGACTTAATGGAAAACTTCTCACATTTAGTCTCTATCCAAAGCACCCTATCTTCCACATCCTGCTGAACACTTCCCATTGAGACCTAATAAAAACCTATACACCTCATCCACCTCCCAATCATTGAAAGGTCTAGAGAAAAGCGGGCTCCAACTCCCCCCTCCCTCAGTGGCACTCACACATCTTTCACCCAAGCACTCTTGGAGACAGCTAGTGCAAATAAAGTAGGAAAGGAAACACAAAAAGGTGCAGCCCCACACCATCTATCCTTCCAAAATTTCACCCTATGGCCATTACTCACCACAAAAGAAAGCCCACTACTTACAACATGCCACTCCCTCCTAATTGCTTTCCACAACCCCACACCATACCCCCTCCTCACTTCCTTGGAACATCAACCCCCTTACTCCTCCTCATACTTTCCTTTAATCACTTGATTCCAAACAGCCCCTTTCTCATTTGGCACAAAAGCGCCTTATTTAGAGTAGAGAGGTGTTTCACCCCTAACCCCCTTTTGTTTTTGTCCAAGCAAACCAACTCCCACCTAACAAGATGAGGTTTCTGCTCAAGAGCCTCGCCTCCCCACAAAAAATCCCTCTGAATCTACTCTAACCTCAATTTGACCGTCCTTGGTAGAAAAAGCACAGACATGAAAGAAATGGGCAAGCTAGCCAAAGTGCTCCAAATCAAGGTAATCCTCCCTTCTTTGGAAATGTATTGGCATTTCCACCGAGCCAATCTCTTCCAAACCCTCACCTCCACTCCATCCCAAGCAGCTACAAATTTATAAAGAGCACCCAACGACAATCCCAAATAAGAAGACAAGAGACTCCACGTTTTCTACACATCCCACTGGGATTAACGCACTTTTATCAAAGTTAATCCTCAATCCCAAAATGACCTCAAACCACATTAGAGTCCAACTTAAATACATCATCCTATCTTGAGAAGCCCCACAAAAAACCAAAGTGTCATCGGCGAACAATAAATGAGACACTTGGGCCCCCTCACCTTCTTGACCCCTCACCTTATAGGACAGTAGAAAACCCCCATTTACAACTCTCTGAAGAAGACAACTAAGAGCCTCCATCACAATCACAAAAAGATACGGTGAGAGAGGATCCCCCTGCCTCAAAACCCCTAGAACTCTGGAAGAAACCTGAGGAAGTCCCATTAACCATAATAGAAAAACTGGTTGTGGAGATACACCACCGCATCCACCTAAGCCATTTCTCCCCGAAACCTATCAAACCCATAACTGAAAGCAAGAAAGAGCAATCCACATGATCTACCGCCTTTTCTATGTCAAGTTTGCACATCATCACCCCCTCATTGCTCTTCAAAATCGAATTTATGACTTCATTAGCAACAAGGGTAGCATCCAAGATTTGTCTTCCTTCCACAAAGGCATTTTAGGCCTTAGAGACCACCTTACCCACCACCAGCTTTAACCTATTGGCTAGCACTTTAGCTAGCCACTTGTACAACCCTCCCACCAAACTAATTGACCTGAAATCCCTTAAGTCTTCCACTCCCCCTTTCTTTGGGATCAAAATAAGGAAAGTTGCATTTAGACTTCTGACAAAACAATTGTGGTAATGAAACTCCCTGAAAAACCCCATAACCTCCTCCTTCACAAAACCCCAAGAATGTTGCCAGAAAGCCATAGAAAACCCATCAGGCCCTGGAGTTTTTTTCCCACTAAAACCCTTTAGAGCCCCAAAAACCTCCAACTTAGAAAAAGGCTCCTCCAACCTAGCCGCTTCAACAGCCACCAAAGTTGCAAAAAGACAGACCACTAATACTGGGTCTCCACCCTCCTGTAGCAGACAACAAGACCTTAAACTCATTCACCACTCCTTCTCTGATTCCATTCTCCTCAGTAAACCACGAACCATTAATTTTAATCTGGGCCCCTGGATTCCTCCTCTTGTGAGCATTAGCCAACTTGTGGAAAAAAACTAGTGTTTCTATCCCCTTCCTTCAATCACACTTCCCTTGATTTCTGCCTCTTAGAAATTTCTTCTAGGAGAATCCACTTTTTAAAATCCTCCTTTGCTCCTTTGCTAGCTTCCAACTCATGAATAGCGAGAAGCCGATCTAACTCTACTCTGTCCCAAAATTCCACCTGATTGAGAGCCCAAGCCTTATTAACTTCAACTTTCCCAAAGACATTCCTATTCCAGTCTCTCAATAACGGCTTCAAGACTTTCAGCTTCGCAGCTAAAACAAAACTAGCAGACCCACTGAAACTAAAACCCTACCACCAAGCCTATAGCTTGTCCTTGAAGCCCTCCTCTTTCAACCACATATTTTTAAATCTAAAAGGCTTAGGGCCTCTCCTCAGACCTCCCCCGTCTAGCAAAATTGGACAATGATCATAAACTGGTTTAAGAAGGGCACACTGAACAAACCCCTGTAAAACGGCCTTCCCAATCCTCCGAGACCAAAAACCAATCGAGCCTAGAATTAGACTGATTATTCAAGTCACCCCTCCAAGTGTAAGAACCTCCCTGCAAAGGCAAATCCCTAAGCTCTAAATTTCAATAATCTTAGAGAACCTCCTCATTGAACAGGTAAGTCTGCCTCCTCTACTACACTCCACAGGGAACCTAACCACATTAAAATCACTTGCCACACACCAAGGGCCACCCAATAACCCTCTAACAGCACCTAGCTCACCCCAGAACTCTTCCCTCTCTTTCTTCAGAGTGAGGCCATAAACCCTTGTAAAAATCCAACAAAAGTCATCCTCACAATTCTTAAACCAGCAAGACGCTAAGAAAATCCCTACTTCCACATCCAACAATTGTAACACCTTATTGTCCCAGAATACCAACACACCACTGGAGGCACCCCTCGAGTTAACAGTCCTCCACTCTAAATATCTTCCCACTCCAAGGCTTCGGACTATCTTCTTCGACATCTCTTCCATCTTAGTCTCCTATAAGCACACTAAATCCACCTTCTAAGGCTTGATCAACGCCTTAATCACCTTTCTCTTAGCACTATCATTGGCCCCTCTAACGTTCCACGATATAATTCTCAATTTCAAAAAGCAAAATATATAACCCCCACGCACTTCTCAAAACCAAAGGGCATAGCTTCATTAAGCAAGTTGTAGTTCCCCCACACACCTCTCTGTACCACTATAATTCACCGAACACTCAAGTTTTTTCAATTCCCTATCTGATCTTGAGATCTTCTGGACTTTCCTCTTTTTTCCAACCAGATTGCCCTTGAGATCTTTCCTTTCTTTCATTCTTTTCATAAGCTCCATGATCTCCCCCTCAAACCCCTCAATAGGCATTCCCAAACATCGATAGAAAGTCAAAAAACTCATCCACAAAACCGTGGCTCTCCTCTCTTCCCCCTCCAACCCACTTTCCAGATCTCTTGCCAACAACACTTTTCCACCATATGCCTTGGCCCCCCCTTCTAACTTAGTCGAGGCTCCCCTCTCACTACCATCTGCCTAGATCACCCTCAATGGGTCAACAACCGCCTCTCCAACCTCAACAACCAACTCATCAAGTGTCCCAAGGCCCTGACTAGCAACCACCATCGCCTTATCCCCCCTAGAGAAAGAAGAAAAAGGAGAAACCCGACCTCCAAAGCTAGTAAAAGAACCAGACTCAAGAAATGAGTACCTGGAAGCTTCCTCCAGTAGGGATTCATCTGCTATAGACGTCCCCCCTGCCTCTGTAATCAACACTACACTGAGAAACGCATCATCAAGACTCCTCTCAAAGGTAACAATCTTAACTCCAAGAGCCCTAGGCTCTTTAAAAGCCCCAACTACAGACTCCTGGACTAGGCCTTTTTGGCTTAACTTTAGAGAGTTGGGTTGTCCCTTAACCACAGGCCCACTAGCCTCTTTGTCCACCAAGCTTTGGCCCTTACTAAGGCCCATAGGCCCAGTCCTAACTAAGCCTCGCAACTTAGGCTCTTAGGCTCCAGAGACTAACCCACGCTTGTTGAACTCGGCCCAGTAACCCTTAGGTCCACTTCCTTCCCCAATTTTTCTCTCTCCAATATCAGAAGAGGAGCACCTTTCCTCAACAACTACCTTCCCCTTCCCATTTTTATGTGCAACTGCCTCTATATCACCAGCCATACCTAAATTGTGCAATTCAGAGTCAACACCCACTTTCATTGCTCTGACTTCGCCTCTGGAACACGCTGCTTCAACCATTGGAGCCTACGCTTGCACCTGCGAAGGCCCTACGCGTTAATCTACCTCTCCTCCATCTCTCACCCTTGTCCTCTCCTTCTCTTTGCATCGACACCACCATCGACACCCATGGTGGCACTTCGCACCACAATTGAATTGCAAAACATGAAGAGCCCACCACCAACTGTAACGTCTCAGGGAAGTCTTTCCCCTCAGACCTCACCAAAAGCTTGGCCCACTAAAATTGCACGAAGTTTTTTGTGTCATCGTCCACATCAACGAACCCTCCGCAACTATCCCCCAACTTCCTAAACACCTCCTGGTTCCAGAATTGTAACAACAGACCCACCGCCCTCACCCAACAATGATTAACATGAACTCCAGCCCAATAACAACCTACCTCGGGCCCTTACCTCTCAATATGAAACACCTTGTCCTCAAAGTACCGAATCCCTTTTGTCAACACCCTCTCTACTTCCACTGCATCCTCAAATTCTGCCAGGAAAAGCCCACCACCCAAATTCGAAAAACTCACTCCCCTTTTCAAATTCCACAGATGCACTCCCCATCTTCTTAACAAAGCCAACTTAGGGACCAGAGGTGTCGTTCCACCCCACCGTCCCACCAAACAGAGCCCCAATTGCTCATCCCTGCTCCTCAAGTCTCTGCCCCCAAGTTGAAGCCACACTACGTCTCTTAGTCTTCCAACCTTTGCCTTTGTAACCTCAGCAAAAGACCTTTTCTCCTCCTCCACCTCCCCCTGATCATCACCAATCCTACCTGCCTTATCACCAACATAACCATAGCCCACCTTAACTTCACCAAGGGTAACCACACCAAGAGAACGCAACTTTTCAACCAACTTAACCCAACCCCCCAGGATTCCTCTTCCCTCCGGAAAGACCAAATAGAATCTCTTCCCTCCCACATCACGAACAGAACAAAGGATGAACCTTCCTGCCTCGTTAGCGCACCTGTCCAGTCTAAATTTCCTTCCTTCCTCTTCCTAACTCCTTGCCCCTCTCCCAAAACTCTCCTCCTTACAGCACACTTCCAACCCTTCCAGCAAGCACCTTAGACTGGATTCGCCAAACCTAATCCACAAGGAAAAATCTCTCCATCTCTCCAAGATAATACCACATAGCTTCCCACCAACATCCTCAACCGAAATCTCGAAAGACTTCAACTCCATAGCAAACCAGCATCTACCCCCTACCTTGTGCCTCATCTCCCTCCCACTCTCACTAGAACAACCAAACTGAAAAAATGAATTGATTATGAAAGCTCAAATTGCGAAAATGAATTTATGGGTTAGAGGTTTATATAACGTAAACAAAATTCCATCTCCATTGGATAAAAAGCAACCTAACATTGGAATTGAGATTGGCACTTCCAATTCCCAGGCCCCAAGTCTATGCAACCAAACATATCACTTAGGACCATGTTTGTTTGCACAGAATGGGATTCGATTCAGAAGTTCCAATTCTTTGGAGCTAAAAAGCCTCACTTTTACTTTGGGATTGCATCTATGGACTAGTAGCATAGCGAGATTTTATTTTATTTTTTTCCTTTTTTCTTTTTCTTCTGATAGGCAAATTGTGGCAAATCAAATTTAATTCAATTCCAAATCCACCGGTGTTTCAATTAGACCTGGCACCTAAAATTCCAACTCTATGCAACTAAACATAGGATAAAAAAATTCAAGAGGTCCAATAAACCATAGAGTACACTATTAAGAAGCTCTTCAAAAAAAGTACAAACACAATGACAAAGGCCTCTTGAAACTAAATATATAATATCAAAGTGATCTAAGTTAGTAAAAATGGCCAAAATCTTGTTAGGGACAATGAAAGTTCAATTAGAATTGTCACAAAGAGAACATTCCAAATAATAAAATATCTATTGAAATCACAGTTAAATTTTAAAAAAAAAAATCAAAACAATGCAAGAACAATTTTGCTACTTTTGCGTAGAACAAAAGGCAATGCATAATTCAAAATTTATCACAGCAAATATTCATAACTGATGGTTAGCCAGAATGGGATGGGGATTGCACATTCAAATGATTCATAGGTAAAACACACAGCACAAAAAGCATAACTCAAAATTTATCAAAGCATGGATTCATAACGTTTGATTGGCCAGAATGGGATGGGGAATGCACATTCTAATGGTTCATGGGCAACAGAGAGAGAAAAAGAGCACAAAGAACATTTCAAATAAATAAAATATCTACCAAAATCACAGTTCAATTAAAAAAAAATCACAAAATTTCGAGAAAAATTTTGCTACTTTGTGTAGAGAAGAAAGGTGGTGCAAAATTCAGAATTTATCAAAACATGAATTCATGAATCCTGGTCAGTCAGAATGGGATGGAGAAGAGAGAGTTATCAAAACATAAATTCATAACCTTTTTTAGTCAGAATGGAATGGAAAGAGAGAGAGAGAGAGAGAGAGAGAGAGAGAGAGAGAGAGAGAGGACGATTTTCTCAAAATTTCAACCATTTTCTCAGGCACATAATAAGAGATTTTTATAAAGAAAAGAAAAAAAAAAAACCTTGGTTTTCTCTTACTTTGCTCCACTTGGTGTGCACCACAAGAACCAGATATTCCCACCAGACAAAAAAAAAAAAAAAAATGAAGCATACAACACTCATTAAAATTTTTTTGGAAACCTTAACGGAGAAAGAGTGAAACTCGACATAGGTGATTAGAGAGAGAGTTTAATCCGCACTTTGAGAGAGAGACAATCAATTAAATTCCAGTTTTAAGGTTTGAGTTTTACCAATAAGAAGCTATATGGAGCCTAGACAAAATCTTTTCCAGTAAAATTTGATGGAAAATGATATATATTGAGAACCCAAAAACCAAAAACTTAAGTTTTTAGAAAATTGGTAACTAGTATTAGAGCTCTAGTTACTAAATTTCTTGGGTTAAAGTCTTCCCCGCATTATTTATTTGTCTAATTTGTCTGCAACTCTCTCACAACTAATTATCTCTTATCATAAATTTTTGTCTTCTTCCCACTTACAAGACCTCGCAGTTTAAGCATTTAACAAAATTAGTAACTCAACAAAGTCAAATTAAAATGATATGTTGTTGAAAAGAGTTTATCAATACAAAGTATAAAATTTAAAATTTTCTTTTCTATATTTTTATCATAATATGTATAATTTTTTTGAGTGATTCACTCAATTAACTTTATTTATATTTTTTTAACATGTGAAATTATTATAATAATCAGATTTAATTTTAATAATTTTAATAATTCAGTAGTGATATTTCAATTGATTGTGTAATATTTTTGTAAATGTACATAGTGATTAGTGAAGTTGGATATTCAAGTGAAATATATGTTCTGTAAGTTTGAGAAATATCGCCGATATTTCGGTATTTATCGGTATTTTTACCCATTTTTTGGAAAATTTCTCGAGATTTCCTACCAGTCCAGCCCACGCACAGGATACAAAATCTGTCCAATTTTTATTTTTTTTTTAAAAAAAAAACATAAGATGCTATTTGGTAATCTCATCATGATTTGCAGGCAAAGGTTATGTCTTTCAGTCTGGCTCAAAAATCGTGGATTTAGGGTTCGTGAAATTTAAATCCAATGGCATAAAAGCAAAGAGACCCTAGAACAGATCCAGAACACACAGGGAGCGAGAAAAAAAAAAGCATTTTTTTTTGTTTTCCTCGGGGTTTTGCATGGATTTTCTCGGAAATCAAACGAGGATGAATTTTCCCGGAAATCAAATGGGGGATGGATTTTCTTGGGAATCAAACGGGGGTTGCAAAAAAAAAACGATAATAATAGCATGATTAGATTAGTACCTGCGAGGATTGAGAGTGGCAGAGGAAAATAGGGCCTTTCTAGGGATTCTCTCGTCTGGAGGGCAACTTCAGAAAAGGACTCCTTGATGCATCGGGTGAGAGAAGCGAGTGGCCCTTTTGATTTTTAGATTTAGTAGAGATAAAAAGGGGGAAACAAATCATGAGAACAATTTTCCTCTCTATCTTTATTTTGATTAAATCAAAACTAGCGTTTGAAATATGGATGATATTTCATCGAAATTACACGCCCACGCATCATTAGGCTTTTTTAACTTTTACGGTCATTTTAAAAAATAATTCTTAAAAAATGATATTTTGCAAAATAATTCTTAAAGTATGATACTTTGAAAAATAATTTCAAATCTACGACACTTTTTGTTACTTTAAAAAGTGTTTCTTGAAGAGACACCTTCTATATTTTTCATATCAATCATAAATATTAAAAAAAAAATTGAATTTACACTAAAGGGGTCTCTTGAAGAGACGTCTTCCATAATTCCATAAAATTGAATTTACATTGAAAGTGTCTTTGTAATAGACATCTTTCACAATTTTTATATCAATAAAACACGTTAAAAAAATTTGAATTTATATTAAAAGTGTCATTTAAATAGACATTTTTCACAGTTTTCGTATCAGTTTCATAATAAAAAATTTGAATTTATAATAAAGATGTCTTCTTAAGACACATTTTCTATAATTTCACAAAATTAAATTGTATCAATGATTCATTGAAATAATTGAATTTATATTAAAAGTGTATTTTCAAAATACACGTTCCACAATTTCATAAAATTAAATTTTTATGGAAAAGTTTTCCTTCAAGAGACACTTTTAGTATAAATTTAATTTTTTTGATAGGTGACTAATATAAAAATTGTGGAAAGTGTTTATTCAAAAGACACATTTAGTATAAATTCAATTTTGTGGAATTGTATAAACTCTTTCAATGTAAATTCAATTTTTTTTACTGTGTGACTGATATGAAAATTATCAATGATGTTTTTTCTAGAAACAGCTTTAGTATTAATTTGATTTTATAGTATTATGGAAATGATATTTTTTTAGTATAAATTCAATTTTTTTTTAACGTGTATGACTAATAAAAAAAAATGAAAAAGTGTCTTTCGAAGAGATACCTTTAATATAAATTCAATTTCATGGAATTATGGAAGGTGTCTCTTTAAGAAACACATTTAGTGTAAATTTAATTTTTTTTAATATTTATAGTTGATATAAAAAATATAAAAGGTGTCTCTTCAAGAAACACCTTTCAAAGTGACAAAAAGTGCCGTAGATTTGAAATTATTTTTCAAAGTACCATATTTTAAGAATTATTTTGAAAAGTACCATTTTTTAGGAATTATTTTTTAAAATAGCTGTAAAAGTTAAAAAAGCCCCGCATCATTATTTACTTTGCAGTTTGGGGCATTCGAACCGTGGCCTGGGTTCAATCCAGGGCTACCGTTAAACTATGACGCTCTTTGATCATATACATTCAATTTAAATTCATTAAGGTTCATCATTAAAAAAAAAAAAAACTAATTCTAATTATTTTTAAAAAATTATATTTAATTGATTAATAAAAATATATAAATCAATATTATAATTTTTTATATTATTTATATAATAATTAAATATAAAAAATATATCATCATTTATTTCATATTATTAAATGTATTTGAATTAAATAAGTTATAATTTTAATGTTAAATGTATCATAATTTATCTCATTAATCCTATTCTAAAAAATTGCTCTCATTTCACTTTTAAATTTTTTATATTTATCCTTTTAAATTTGAATGTTCTTATTTTAAAATATTAAAAATATAAATTTATTTTAAAAAAACTAAAATATAAATAATAATGATAATAATAAAATTCTAATATTTTATAAATTAAAATTAATTTAATAATATAAATAATAAATTATATATTACGACCGATATATCATTACATATATATTTTTTTATTCATAACAATATTTATATCAATTATATTTACAAAATAACTTAAAAATGTGAATTTTTATTTATTTTATAATTTATAGTTTTTTCAAATATTTTCATGAATTTTTAATAATTTTTACTTTATCAATTATCGATATTTTTGTCAAAATATCCATTGATATTTCTTTTATATTTCCAATATATCTGTAAAATTTAAATACTGATATATTTATATTTATAGATATTTCAAACCTTTGTGAGTTGTGAAACTTGAAAATGAAAGTAGTCGTGATTTAATCTCAAAAATTAGCCTAAAAATTAAACCAAAGGGGCCTACAAAATACTAATCAAATGGGCTAGAAAGTGAAACATGAAAATGGGTCAGACAAAAGGATAAAAAAAACCATAAAATTAAAAATGAAATTGATTAAATTCATAAATTTGGAACAAAGAAATGAGGACAAAATTGAGCTAAAAAAACTTTAATAGTAAAAAAGACTTTGGGCAAATTTTGATTTTCATAAAAATATTTTTTTTTTAATATTCTGGTCCTAAACAATAATTTCAACATATTTAATAAATAGAAATGAATTTAATTTGTCATTCCTATTATATGTTTTAATGTTCTAAACATGACCTAAATGTATTTTGGTTCTAATTATATGACACAAATTTATTTTTCAGTTCAAAGTGGTTACCATCATATTTCAAAATAAAATTTTAAAACTTGTGATAATAAGATAATGTAAACTAAATTTAAGTTATATCAAAATAACTTTAAAGAGAACAATAACTTATAATTCAATTAATCCTAATTTTAAATTCATGTAAACTTGTAAGTTATTAATAAATTAATATAAATATGCCTTATTAAAAATTTCAAAATAAAAAATAACAATAATAGAACTTTAAATAATGAAAAATAAACTAAAATAAATAGTAATTATTTAATTAATTTATAAAAATAAAAAATAATAAATAATAAATAATAAATAATAAATAATAAATAATAAATAATAAATAATAATAATGAAATGTTAGATTAATGAAAAATAAATCAAGATAAATAGTTGTTATTTAGTTATATTTCAAAAATAAAACAATTTCAAAATTTCAAAATAAAAAATAATAATAATCCAATGTTAAACTAATGAAAAATAAATTAATATAAACATGTCTTGTTATTTATTTAAATTTTAAAAATAAAAATTTATAATAATTGAATAGTTGTTATTTAATTAAATTTAAAAATAATAATATTAATCAAACGTTAAATTAATACAAACACGTTTTATATAGTTGTAATTTAATTAAATTTCAAAAATAAAAAATTTTAGAATTAAAAAGTTTCAACAAAAAAAAAATAAAAGTCCAAATAAGGGTTTATAGATTCATCTTTTGGGTGTGGGAGCTTGGATCACGCTAAAATAAAAATTCATACTAAAATTTAAAAATTCTTATACAAAGAAATCTTTACACCACCATGAAATGTATTTTTAAAAAAAATGAAAATATTTGCTACACTCTAACAACGTAAACCATTGACATACAATACTAATACACTATTTTTTTTTTCTTTTATTTCTTTCATTTGCTCAATATATCTTCTCTTAATTGAAGTTGGGATATACTTATCTTTTATTTTTAACAATTTTAATTTTATCATTTAATTTTACGAATAAAAAATAAAAATTCATTAGTGATAAAATTTATAAATAAAATACAAATATATCCAAGAAAAATTTGACGGCTTAAAACATTTTTTGATAGATTGAAATTTGTTATCAAATTTTATTATTAAGTTTTGAAGTTGGAAAACATTAATAAGATATAATGTTTTACAACTAAAAAGACGTTGAAGAAAAAAATACATTAAAAATTATATTGAAGTTATCTCATTCTAGAGCAAATTTTTCAATAATATATGTAGTTGAAAATAAATAAAAAAAAATAAAATATATTTTTTAAAAAACTAAACTTGAATTTATATCAAAATTATACACGCCTTGAATTAGTGAGTGGTAATGTTTATTTTACAATTTTTTTAATGATACATGTAGTGATAATTTAATGGTAAATTATAAATAAAATAGTGGAAATTGAATAGTTTTATGGTATTAAATAAATGATGAGCATTTTTGAAAGAAAAAAAGAAAAGGATAAAATACTTTAACTTTTATAGATAAAAAGACTTTTTTCATATTCAATAACTTTTATTTGATATAAATGAAAATGAATATTTTTTTAGAGGGATTTTTAGGTGAAAATGTTTTACAATTTGTTCTTAAGATAGTACCGATTTTAAAATTAATTAAAATAATATATAAATATAAATGACATAAATAACTCTTTATCATAATTATCTTTCCAATCTTTTATTTTTTCTCTCTCTTTATTATTTATTAGAAACTTCTATATAGAAAAAAACATATTAATACCATTATTTTGAAAATTCATTAATACAAAAAAAAAAAAAACGAAAATGAAGTATGTCCATTTTTATCGTGAAATTATTACTAAGGAAATCACAAAAGAAAAAGAAAAAATTTCTTCTACAATCTAAAATACTATTACCATAACCATTTGATAGAAAAAATCATAGAAAAAAATATAATAAATAAAATAAAAATTCAAAATTCTTATTAAAAATAATTTAATTGGAATAATAAAAAGATATGATATTATCGTTATTAATTATTAAAAATTAATAATTAAAATTAATTTAAAGTTAATTCATATTAAAAAAAAATCATTCTAAATACCAAGAGGTATGATATGATACACATCATTACTAAGTATTAAAAATTAATTTTGGAATTCGAAGGATACAATCTATTAAAAATTGAAACTTAAAATTAATTTTCAAAAATTAGATTATCAATAGTCTACCTATATAGATTTATCATAATAATAAATTTTAATTTAAATAATTGAAATGAAATAGTGATAAAATTAATGTTTAAATGATTAAAAAACAAATATATAACCTATAAGACAAGTATAAAAACTAAGTTAATTACTTATTTATAAAAAATATAAATAATAAATAAATGTAAAAGATAATAATAAAATTTGATAACGAATTTTTATCTATTATATATATATATATATTATTAATATGATGATTTTTCATTTTTATTTTTTGAGTTAGGTTTCTTTTTTGATATATAAATTTTTTTTTTTTTTTTATGTCTTTGATATTGTGTTATCTCAGTTTCAAAAGAAATGAAAATTATTTATCCCACATGGCTTCAAAACTAAAAATATTATATACATTTATTAATTCCTTACAAAATACAAGTACAACCAACCTGTGAGCATTCAGATGATAAATGAATTTAGAGAAGATCGATCCATCGAAAATATTGTCTTTAAGTAGGAGAAAGTCTCGACTCGATAAAGTGGTGGACTAAAAGTGCATATTGTCTTCAAGTAGGAAAGGTATTGTCTTCGGGTAGGAAAGGACTCCACGGGAAATCGTAATCGTAGTTGCATATATTGTCTTCGGGTAGGGTCTTCGGGTCCACCGGAAATCCGGGAATCTTCGGGTAGGAAAGGACTCCACCGGAAATCCGGGAAATCGTAATCGTAGTTGCATATATTGTCTTAGTTGCGGCGGGAAATCGTAGTTACATATATTGTCTTCGGGTAGGGTCTTGGGTAGGAAAGGACTCCATGGGAATTGTAGGAAAGGACTAGGACTTCGGGTAGGGTCTTGGGTAGGAAAGGAAATATTGTCTTCGGGTAGGGTCTTGGGTAGGAAAGGACTCCATGGGAATTGTAGGAAAGGACTAGGACTTCGGGTAGGGTCTTGGGTAGGAAAGGAAATATTGTCTTCGGGTAGGGTCACATATATTGTCTTCGGGTAGGGTCTTGGGTAGGAAAGGAAATATTGTCTTCGGGTAGGGTCTTGGGTAGGAAAGGACTCCATGGGAATTGTAGGAAAGGACTAGGACTTCGGGTAGGGTCTTGGGTAGGAAAGGACTCCATGGGAATTGTAGGAAAGGACTAGGACATATTGTCTTAGTTGCGGCGGGAAATCGTAGTTACATATATTGTCTTCGGGTAGGGTCTTGGGTAGGAAAGGACTCCATGGGAATTGTAGGAAAGGACTAGGACATAAATGGTAGACTCGAAGACCATAAGTAGGATATGGATCTCTCTCCAGCTACACCTGCAGAGCAGAAAAGAGCAGCACTTCATGGACAGACAACGGTATGCTCTCATTATTGAGAAAGCTTTTATTATTGAATTTCAGTAATTACTTGTTGATTAAACACTCAAAAGTAATTTCATTTCTTGGCATCACAGTGAGCAAGATCAAGGATCAAGTGAATCCCTTGAGATCCAAGTTTTTTTCGGCTACCTTTCAATATTGGGTGTCCTCCTCGCAGTGAAATATCAAGGCGTCAGCGTTTCCCTATTTGAGGAACATAAAGGGATTATATATATTTTTGTTATTGTTATTTCCATCTATGTTGGAACAATTATTGTTGGTAAAAAGTTTGGGACGAAGGCTATTGAGCCCATTCGACTCCTCTCTGTCACAATTGCCCCAGTCTTACTCTTCTTCATTTTAGTTCCAGAATTAGGATGGCCGGCGCTTGGTTTATGGGTTATCCTTGCAGCAAAATTGGCATGGGACTACTCGCTTGGTTCATGGGTCATCATTGCAGCAAAAATGGCATGGGACTACTTACGGCAACTATATCATTATCTTCTTCACCAAGCAAGTCATGGGACTTTTCTCAATAGTACAGTAATTTAAAAAAGTTATGCTTAAATTATTGTAGTAGAAGAAGTTATTACAAATATACGATAGTTTTTGCCACTTAGGAGAGAGGAGATAGGAGATAGGGTGAGAGAGGAGAGAGGGTGAGAGAGAGGAGAGAGGAGATAGGAGAGAGGGTGAACGGATATTAAAAAAGGGAACTCGTCTCTTGAAGAGACGAATTCCATGAAAAAAAATATATATAGGGAACTCGTTTCTTCAAAAGACGAGTTCCCATTAAAAAAAAAATATATTTTTTAAAAAAATTCACAAAAAAAAAAAAAAAAAAACAATTTGGAACTAAAGGGAAAAAAATATTTTTTTTAAAATATATTTTTTATTTAAAAAAAATCCCAAATTAAAAAAAAAAAAAATTCCTAAAGGGAACTCGTCTCTTCAAGAGATGAGTTCCCATGGAAATTTTTTTTTTTTTTAAATATATTTTTTATTTAAAAAAAAATCCCAAATTAAAAAAAAAAAAAAAATCCTAAAGGAACTCGTCTCTTGAAGAGACGAGTTCCCATGTAAAAAAAAATATTTTTTTTTAAATATATATATTTATATAAAAAAAAAATTTCCTAAAGGGAACTCGTCTGACGAGTTCCCATGGGAAAAAAAATATTTTTTTTTTAAATATATTTTTTATTTAAAAAAAATCCCAAATTACAAAAAAAAAAAAAAAAAATTCCTAAATTAAAATATATTATGTTTTAAAATATATATATATATATATTTTAAAAAATTCAAGAGACGAGTTCCCTTGGGAAAAAAAATATTTTTTTTTTAAAATATATTTTTTATTTAAAAAAATCCCAAATTAAAAAAAAAAAAAAACAATTCCAAAGGGTTCAAGAGACGAGTTCCCATGTAAAAAAAAAAATATTTTTTTTAAATATATATATATTAAATAAATTTTTTTTTTAAATATATTTTTTATTTAAAAAAAATCCCAAATTAAAAAAAAAAAAAAAAAAAAAAAAAAAAAAAAAAAAAAAAACAATTCCAAAGGGAACTCGTCTCTTGAAGAGACGAGTTCCCATGTAAAAAAAATATTTTTTTTTAAAAAATATATATATTAAAAAGAAAAAAAATCAATTCCTCAAGGTAACTCGTCTCTTCAAGAGACAAATTCCCATGTAAAAAAAAATATATTTTTTTTAAAAATATATATATTTAAAAAAAAAAATTTCCCTTTAAGACGAGTTCTCATAGGAAAATTTTTTTTTTAAATATATTTTTTATTTAAAAAAATCCCAAATTTAAAAAAAAAAAAAAAAAAAAAAAAAAAAAACCAATTCCAAAGGGAACTCGTCTCTTCAAGAGACGAGTTCCCATGTAAATTTTTTTTTTTTTAAATATATATATAATAATAATAAAAAAAAAATAAAAAAAAAATAAAAAAAAAATAAAAAAAAATAAAAAATAAAAAACAATTCCTAAAGGGAACTCGTCTCTTCAAGAGACGAGTTCCCATGTAAAAAAATTATATTTTAAAAAAAAAATTGTTTTTTTTTTTTTTTTTTTAATTTGGGATTTTTTTTTAAATAAAAAATATATTTAAAAAAAAATATTGTTTTTCCTATGGGAACTCGTCTCTTGAAGAGACGAGTTCCCTTTAGGAATTTTTTTTTTTTTTGGATTTTTTTTTAAACAAAAAATATATTTAAAAAAAAATAATAATTTTTTTCCCATGAAACTCGTCTCTTCAAGAGACGAGTTCCCTTTAGGAAATTTTTTTTTTTAATATATATATTTTTTTAAAAAAAAATATTCTTTTTTACATGGGAACTCGTCTCTTCTTTAAGAATTTTTTTTTTTTTTTTAATTTGGGATTTTTTTTAAATTTTTTTTCCCAAAGAGATGAGTTCCCTTTAGGAAATTTTTTTTTATTTAATTTGGGATTTTTTTTAAATAAAAAATATATTTTAAAAAAAATATATATTTTTCCCTGGGAACTCGTCTTTCTCTTGTCTTTTTTCATGGAACTCGTCTCTTGAAGAGACGAGTTCCCTTGAGTAAATGAGAATTTTTAAAAAAAAATATATATTTTTTTTTTCATGGAACTCGTTTCTTCAAGAGACGAGTTCCCTTTTTTAATATCCGTTCACCCTATCTCCTATCTCCTCTCTCCTCTCTCTCACCCTCTCTCCTCTCTCCTCTCTCCTATGTGGCAAAAACTACCATATATTTGTAAGGGAGAATTGTGTTTTGGGCCCAGATGGGCCCAAAAATTAACAAATGGTCCATCTAACCGACCCATTTAAGCTGAAAACCCATAGGAAGTGTCAAAATTAAAAAGAAGGATATGCACTTTTATTAATTCCAAAAATAACCTTTGCTGATTATGAAAAAAAAAAATAATAAACAAAAAAATCCAGGTTGGAATTTTGCCCTAAATTTGGTGTCTCTTCTGTTCGTCCCGAGTTCCTCCATCAGAGTTGAAGCCTACAAGCCGTTTGCATCTCAATCTCTGCGTTGGTGTCTCTTCTCTTCGTCCCGAGTTCCTCCATCAGATTTGAAGCCTACAAGCCGTTTGCATCTCAATCTCTGCGTCGGTGTCTTCGTCCCGAGATCCTCCATCAGATTTGAAGCCTACAAGCCGTTTGCATCTCAATCTCTGCGTCGGTGTCTCTTCTCTTCGTCCCGAGTTCCTCCATCAGATTTCAAGGCTACAAGCCGTTTGCATCTCAATCTCTGCGGCTCTTGGGAATTTTGCCCTAATTTTGATCTCTTCAGCATTTCAAGGCTAGAAGCCGTTTTCTTCTCTTCCTCCCGAGCACTTCCATCGCTTGCTTGCATCTCAATCTCTGCGGCTCTTTCATTTTTTCTCGCATTCGTCTCTCTCGAAAATTTGAATAAGGTATGGATTTCAGTTGGGTCTCTCTTGTTGCATATTTGAGGTTAGTAGATTGCCTAAATTTTGGTATCTCTTCAGCATTTCAAGCCTAGAAGCCGTTTTCTTCTCTTCCTCTCGAGCACCTCCATCGCTTGCATCTCAATCTCTGCGGCTCTTTCATTTTTTCTCGCATTCGTCTCTCTCGAGAATTTGAATAAGGTATGGATTTCAGTTGGGTCTCTCTTGTTGCATATTTGAGGTTAGTAGATTGCCTAAATCTCGACCTAAATTTTCTTAGTCCAAATCTCTAAACTGTGTTCAACTTGATCTCCGGAGTTCAAGTTACTGTTTCCATTCAATAATTGACTTCTTGGTTTGCTACTATTATTCGGATGCTGAGAAAATAATGAGAAAAAGAAAGGAAAAATTTTGAACCATAATTTTTTCTTTAAGCCTTGAGAATACAGAAAATGCACTTTACCTGCAACGCAGATTTTTTTTTCATGCTATTTGTATATTTTAAATTCAAAAAAATATTTGTGAAAATTTGTCATATATACTTGAAAATAATTTATAATTGTTTAATTGGTTGCTAGAAAACCAGGAGAGGAAAAATGGAAAGGGGAAATGGAAAACCTAAAAACCCTAAAGTTTTCTTATGGTGCATTGGCTTGAGATGTAGGCACAAGTAACAGATTTATCTCGTTTTATCTATTAGTTTTTTTGACCCTTAAACCTTAAATGTGTTAAACTATTGCTTATGGTTTTGTATGAATCATCTAAAGTAGGACATGATAGTTTAGAAGAGAATTCTGTATTTGTTACATTTTTTAGGCTATTATCTCTTCATATTATTTTGAAAAGCAACGCTTTATAATTAATATTTAAATATCTCCATTCTCTTTGAATAAGTTTGTAGGCATGTCTAATATAGTAGTACCAACAGAAATTGTCTAAGGGTTTGAGTGAGAATGAGAATTTGTTTTCTACCTAGTATAAGTATAGGCCAGAGCTTAATAAAACGTGGGGGATTATTTCCTATTGAATGTCTTATACTTCCATAATTCCAATGTTTTTGGTGTATATATATATATATATGTTCTGGAGTATTAAGTCGAATCAGACACAAAATCCTCCTACTTTAGTAGATATTGTTGTGATGTTCTGTCTTAAAGTTCCAAGTATTGACACGATTAGATTATTAGCATAGGTAAGTAGTAGTGTCAAATTGGGTAGCACTAAAGTAGTTGGAGAGAGAGGTTTTTGCTTATAAAAATGTAAACTATGAATATATAAGTAAAGGGGAATGATAGGGAAAATAAGTTAGAGATTTGTTTTTTTTCCTTTTATAGCCTTTCTTAGTTTTTAATTTAATGATTTTTTTTAATCTATTAATTTCAATCTTTTAATTTCCATTTCAGTTTTACATTTCTCATTTTTGTTTTTTATTTTTATTATTATTTTTAGTTTTGTTTAGGTTAGGTAGTATTTATTAGTCCAAGAGAAGAGAGAAGCTCGGTCTTCATATCTTAGTTCAACTCAGCGTTTGTTTATTAGTGCCCATCTTAAAATAATCTTACCGTTGACAATGGTTAGAATAATCAAAAAGAGCAACAAAAATTCTTTTTTAAGACTTTAAAGTTACATTTTTTGGTATATACATTTTTTAAAATATAACTTTTTCGTATGGGAACATAGTATATTGTGAAATGAAAAAACTTTTAAGATCACATTGAATATGCATTATTGTTTGTTCAACAATATAAATTTGTGCTTTATTTCAATAGGTTGATGGATGCTACAAATAGAATATACTGTTATATTTTCGTGGGAGGGAAACTTGTCCAAAAAAATGATGGCGTTTGGGAATATGTTGGTGGAAGAAGCAAAGGTATTCACATTTATAAAGGAATGACATTTGAAGAATTCACTCAGAAGGTCTTAGAAAAATTCGACATTTCCCTTCATGTGAGGAGGATGCACTACACCCTCAAGTTTAACCCTAGAGTCATCCAAGATTTAGAAGATGAGGATGACTTGGATAACGTGGTTTCCCACAGTGATGACTTTGCAAATGTGTACATAGTCGAGTCACCCGGTGTGGAAGCCATAGAGGCAAATATACCGAATACACAGTTGGCACTTGGGTAATGCGTTTTCACTTGGATGTCTATTTAAAATTTTATGAATATCAATTTTACGCATTATGTAGTCTAATTTTGGTTATGAATGTAAATGCAGAGGTCCACATCCTACGTTTCCTTCGTCTAATGCATCATGCGATGCAAATCCTAATACTATGATGTTATCAAGAGGTTTTGCATCGCGTTGTGCAGATAGTGAGTACACCCCTTTGGAATCGAATCGGTTTCGTGAGGCAATATTAGGTTCCGGACATACATTTAAGAATGCAGATGAGTTTCGGAATGCAATATACCAAATGTCATTAGCTGGAAGGTTTCAATACAAGTACAAGAAAAATTCACCCACTCATATGTCAGTAAAGTGTTCGGTTGAGGATTGTCCTTGGAAGATAACAGCTCATGCTGTTGAAGGAAATGAAATATTGCGAGTTTATACTTACCAAGTTAATCATAATCATATAGCTCAAGATGAGTGTTCATCTAAGGTGCGGGTTTCTTCCAAGAGAGGTGCTGTTGTTGTTGAAGACGTGTTTAGAACAACTCCAGAATACCTTCCTCGACAAATTTGCAAGGATTTTGAACGTGATCATGGAGTTCAATTGACTTATAACCAAGCATGGCATCTTAAAGAGAAGGCAAAAGAGCGTGTATATGGATCTCCACGTGCGTCCTACGCGTATTTGCCTTGGTTATGCCATAGGCTAAGGGAAATTAACCCTGGAACTATTGCCGAGTACACTTCTCATGAAGGTCACTTCAAGCAATTGTTCATTGCCCACGCATTTTCAATTCAAGGGTTCACCATGGGGTGTCGACCGGTATTGGCTATTGATTCTTGCCACCTAAGTGATCCATACAAAGGAGCTCTTTTGTCTGCCATTGCATATGATGCAGATGATGGAATGTTCCCTCTAGCCTTGGGTGTGGTTGGTTCAGAAAATTATGAGGATTGGTATTGGTTCTTGGAGAAATTGAAGGGGATCCTAGATGGTCAAGAAGTAATTATTATATCAGATAGACATCAAGGGATATTGCGTAGTGTTTCGGAGTTGTTTGGGGTAGAAAATCACGCCTATTGTTATCGACATGTGAAAGAGAACTTTTCAAGCTTCTTCAACAGGCAAAACATTAGGGGAAAGAAAGGGAAAGAAGATGCTTTGTTGCTTTTAGACAACATTGCATATGCTCGGTTGGATATAGACTACAATGAGGCGTTTGAAAAACTTGTGCGTTTTAATGGCGACCTAGCAAGGTGGGTTGCGGAGAATAGTCCGGAGCATTGGGCGATGTCAAAGTTCCTTAAAAAACGTTGGGATAAAATGACAACTAATATTGCAGAGTCCTTCAATGCGTGGTTAAGAGAGGAACGCCACCAAACAATTTATACGTTGCTGATGATGCACATGGATAAGCTTGTAGCCATGTTGGACACCCATATGCGTGGTACAGATAAGTGGAAGAGCGTGGTTGGACCCAAAACAGAGGAAAACCTAATGTCAAATATCACGAGATCTGCTCCGATTACTGTGATGCCTTATTTGGGTGGGACGTTCAAGGTTTTTACTGGAGAAGTTTATTTGATTGTGGATATGCAGCAACATAAGTGTACATGTCTAACATGGCAAATGTCCGGGTTGCCATGTCCACATGTATGTGCTGTGATCCGTACATTGAGACACGATGTGTATGACTATATCGACCCATGTTTTAAAGTCTCCACCCAACAGTTGATTTACTCGGGTCAGTTTCAACCATTACCAACACATAACATGCCTAAAGTTTGTGAGGCTGGGACTTTGCAAGATGGGCAAGGCAACGTATTTCCTAGTCTCCAACCCCCGCAAGTGAGACGTCCTCCAGGAAGACCCCGACAAAAGCGTATTGAGTCACAATTTAGCCATAAGAGAGCTATTCATTGCTCTCGATGCAATGGCATAGGTCACAATCGGTCTAAATGTAATAATCCATTGCCGTGATATGTTCATTTCTTTGCTTGTAAGGTTTTCATTTTGTGTACGATCCCTCATTGTTCCATTATTTGCTTTATGGTCATAGGGTTGTCGCTTTTGGATGTTATGTATTGTCCTTATTATAGACACGATGCACTAGCTTTTGATTTTATTTTTTATAAGACTACTTTTTTATTTTCATGATTTGGAGTTGCTTTCATTACTGATTTAATTTGAAATTGCACTTTCAATGTGGTATCCTTTAACTTGATGTATACTTTCACTTCCGTATTTTAAGTATGTCCTACTCACATCATTGGATGCGTGCATTTTTCTTATCACTTAGCTGAACTTTCATAGTATTGTACTATACTTGCTGTCTAGTTATTCAGTTGGTCAGTTTATTTGTGCATTACATTCTACTTTTCTATGCCCAATGATGCAGTTATATTATTAACAATGGCTGGTAATGGCTTAGATGGTTCTGCTGGCAGTTCACTCCCACTCTCGGTATGGTTCATCATACTTGCTTATCTTTGTTGTTTTTTGCATTCTTCCGTTCCCAACATACTATTTGAGAGGTTTTCGCTTATGTAGTACAGTGCCACAAGAACTTATAATCTATAGTCATGCAATTTTAATGTATTGTCAGAACATAAATCAGAATGCATGTTGGTCTCAAAATGGGTGAAATTTCATTTTATGATATTTTACATATTTGAATTGGTGTGAACAAATTACTCCCTTGTTTATATATAATTTGAAATCCTTTTATGAAATTTACATTTTCGGATACCTTTTAAGTTAGTATATATATATATTATGCATGAATTTTAAATGATTTCTTCATGTCCCTTATTATAGTTACCATGTATCAGTTATGTTGGAAAGTTCTCTAATATTGAAGTTTTAACAATTCAACGTTTATTTATTAAATACTATTATATCAGCTTTGTAAGTTGTCGGGTAATATTTGTGTTCAATTTGGTAATATAGAAAATGTGGTTCACTAACACCATATACAATTATGCTTTAGGGATCTAATGGTCTTCGCTATACAGCTATGGGGATAGGCAAAAACCATGTCCTCTATTATAAAGGAGGAGGGTAGAGGAAGGGATAAAGAGAGGTGTTCTGGTAGGAATGGTGATGGGGATGGGATTAACTCTTTAGCCACTTGAGTTATAGGTAACCTTTACCTCTGTAGCCACTTTAGCCAGGTCCCCAGGGTTAATTGATCACAATTATTTATGGGGACCTCAATGGTATTGAGACATTAGGCTTCTTTTTGCTTCACTTTCTAAGTGATTTAAATATGAAGGTGGAGAGCCATGCCTTGCCAATTTCTCAGTGCCTTGGACTCTGGACATACCTTTTTTTCGGGTGGCAAATTCTGTATTATTTTTTGTCTCTAAGATTCAAACAATTGACTTAAGCAAGGTGCATAGCTCTCTACACACTTCATATACCAGTATTTTAAACCAGTTACATAAATTCATTTACGGTGATTCACGCACTGACCAAGCAAACTGATGTGGCAAACTTGTACCCAATGTGGCTTTTGCCAGGAGCAGTACAGACATTTAAAATTGCTCATGTATATCTTCTTGCAGAATCCTTACAACAATGAAAATACTTCTATAAGTTAACAGAAAAAAAAAAACATAAAGTCATAGCACATAACTTTTATTCTCCAACATCAAGTATGGTTTCCAAACCCCTCTTCATTCATTAAATTCTCCAACAGTCATGGATTCATCTTATTTATTCTTGTTTTCAAGCGTAAACATACTCTTTGTTTACTATTCTACAAAAAAGTATGTAGTAGCATTTCATAGTGTATCATTACCTTATTTTAAATGCCCACTTCCTCTTTTCTGCAAATTTTAGATTATTATGTCCATTGAATCAGATTCAAGCCTCAAAACTTTCACAAGTTTACATTAATAGTCCTAGGTTACATTTATTTTCCCATGAATCCTCACTCAGCTAACAACTTAGGTATGAATGAACTTTGGTCAAACACATGATTCGTGGTATCAAATGATAGTGTACAATTCTTCACTTATTCATAAATTTTCATTCCTCCCTCTTACATGATATCTCACTGTTAGTAGCACCCAACCCCATCTAATGTCTTACCCTGCTGTATATTATTTCTAAATACAAGCAGACAAATCTTTGTAACTTTGAGAAATGACAACTTTACTTTTTCACTTATTTTATTGCATTACCAACTGCAAGAATGTTCCTATTCCTAACATGTCCATGTTTTCTAACTTTGCATGCAGGGCACATCAATGTTTACACGATGCTCAGCTGCAAGATTTAAGAAACTGTGCAACCGATTACCAGAGGCAAAAATTCAAGCCATAAGAGACCTCCAATTTGGAGGTCTCTTAAACTTAAACTGCACAGAGGTGCGCCACAACCTCTGTATCTTTCTAATCCAACATTTCAATGTTGGATTTAGACGGATAGAGTTCTCAGCCCAGAAACACTATCCTGTTACAGCCACCGATGTTGGCCTCATTTTAGGCCTCCCAACAGAAGGACGGAACTTGCAGGTGACCTCCACATCATCAGATCATCCATTTGGGACTATTCGGGCATGCGAGGAGAAACTCCTAGACTTACCTGTAGGCGAGGAGTTCCGTAGAGCATTCATTTACTACGCATGTGCCACATTGTTGGCCCCCACGTCTAGGCTCAATGGTTGCCGTAACTTGTGGCATACCATCCATGAGGATGGATTCCGAAATGATGTTAATTGGGCCCAGTTTGTGCTTGACCAACTGGTTGAGGGAATTAGGCGATTCCAACAATCTAAGACCTCTTGGGTACATGGCTGCGTTTTATTTCTTCAGGTAGTGAACTTATTCAGTCTTTGTCTTCCATTTTGTTATCTAATTTTATTGCACAACATATTCACATTTGCCTATTGATGTTTCTATTTATTTTGCAGCTGCATTATGTCATTAAATTCCAAATTCCTTCAGTCCAAGTCCCAATTACAGTGCCCCCAGCATTGGCATGGACTGATGATTTGATTAAGCGACGACTAGTCGCTGAGATAAAGGAGTTTGGAGCATTCGGACATGCTGAGATTGATTTTGTAAGTTATGCATGCATAAATATATTGTCATTACTAGCATAACACTCATTATTTAAGTACTAATCTTCAATGCTAATTATAGGCGTCCGAGAGATCTCCATCCGTAGAGAGAACTATGGAGCCAGAGACTAATGTGGACCATGACACAAATGTTGATGCTGAAAATAGTGATGTAAGCTGTGAATTTTTCAAAAACTTAATACATGTTCATTTCATTGTCATTGTAATTTATTTTTACTTCTTAACTACAAAGAAATATGTTGTTGTCACATTCTGTTCTCAAAGATTGACAACAATATCATGTCATAGGAAATATGGCATCAATATCATGATGCAGAACGAGCAATCGACCAATATCAAAGGGGCATTCAGCAGCAGCTGAGAATAATGCGTGGCCTTATGCATAAGTTAGGGACTCGCAGACATAGTGGGGTAAATTCAGATGCGGGTGGTCACTCTAGCTATGCACCAGCCAACACTCCCACAGCCGATGACCATGCATTTCCCGGTGATGAGTACATGGCTTCGCATGCTGCATACCATGTGCTAGACACACCAGATCGCGTTGTCGCCCCTGAGCATGAGTTGCAGCCCAGTGTACCCATTAATGTAGTAAGCGGTAAGTGATAAAATTTATGTAAACACCCATATGGTTAACAACCCATGTACCCAATCATAATGTATACCTTTGCTGACTAGTTCTAAATCTCGTATTGCAGATGGTGAAGAACAACCAGAAGGTAATGTTGTCCCCACAAATAGAAACGTCCGGAGACGTCGAGTGCGTCGCATGGCTCCAAACCTGTTGTCCCCATACATATCCCAACCACAAACGAAACAATCTGCCATCAAAATCGACCTAAAACAAGGAGCTGCACTGGTATTTGGAGACGATTTGGATGCAAGGTAACATACTTGAGTGACACTCCTCTCATTGTATGATAGTTAAAACACAAAAACTAAATTCTATTTTTTTGTAACAGTGAGGAACTAGTGTCTATGCATGACACTATCCTAACCAGAGGCAATTTGGGCTGCTTCCAAGGGAATGGGTGGATAGGAAACGACGTGCATATCATTTCTTATCCCTCTTTATGCATTATTTTAAGTTTGAAAATGAAAGTGTGGTTCTAAATTATTTTGTTGCTTACACTTTTATGATATACGAAATCAGGTCGTCGATGCCTACTGTAGATTGTTGCAGTATCAACATGAACCGAAGTCGAAACTTTTTCTATCCCCCTACATAGCTGTAATGATGACTATTCCACTAAATCCTTGCTTATCTTTATTTTTTTTCTTGAACCAGGCATCACCTACAATGAGAAACCTGATATTATCCCGTTTCTAACATGCAGGAAATGGTAATCCACTCCCAGGCAAAAAACTTAGTTAGGGAGGCAGTTATTGGACGCTTTGAACCACATCTGTATCAGATTGATATTCCATATGTCAATGTTAACGAGGTGGATTCATATGTTTAATGCTTGGATTTGTATTTTTATTGCATGAATGTACAATATTTAGATGTATGTTTAATGGCAGTCTATTGGTGCAGGTCTTCTTACCGGTTCTCATAAAGAACCATTGGACATTGTATGTATATGACCTAGAAAACAGGAGAATCCAACTGCTAGATTCTCGTCCTGGTAGAAAGAAGACAATGTTGAGTGGAGTCCAACAAAATCTGGTAAAGTAACAAGCAACAAGTAATAATTTGATAGGTATGTCTTCCCCTTAAAATTTCAATTGTTGCGTTAATAAATGTTTCAGGCCAAGGTTGTCCTGTGGTTGGCTGCCCACAAAAAAGAGGTATCACCTTATGATTTGAGGACATTCAATTTCATAACACCTGATGTACCCCTCCAAACTAATGAGTGAGTGTTGACCTTGCAGTCCGGGATATTGTTTAAGATTGCAATTTATTTGAAGTTCATCTCTTATTTATAATTCCACACTTATTAACGTTTTGGTAATTATATTGACGTAGGCACGATTGCGGCGTTTTTGTAATGAAATTCATGGAATTGTGGTCAATGGGGGGGTTCTCCAAATCAATCGATGTGGTACGTTGGAGGAATTATCTATGACTATCTCATTAATGTTAAAATAGTTAGAAAAACCTAATTAATTAATTTGCTGATTTGTTGCTATCAACGTGAATGAACGCAGGGGAAATTGAAACATTACAGGTTGAAGATCATGGGGAGTATGTTGTTCTCAGCACAAAATGCACACCGAGACCGTGTCCGGAGAGATTAAAGGGGATTGTAATTTGTGATAAAAGTGTATAAAATTAGCACATTTGTATGTAATTTATGGTGGACATATGCGGAAATGAACACTGGGATTATGGGATTAGTCAGAATTTGATTGTTTTTTGACTTAAGTTGCTTGTCAATGCATTGTAAGTAAATAGGGCGAATTAAAGATGATTGTACATTTTACAGGAAAAACCAACTCCTGACATTGTATTGCCAATTTTATGCCTTATATATTTATTGAAGGTTGTGATGAAGTCGCATTTTCCCTCACTATGTCAAAACATCTAATAAAAGGCACCGACATTACAACCTATAACAAACCTTTTGCATCAACAATCTCGTACATATCGTTTACAATTTATACAGTACAATGCAGGTGTATATATGGCCATCCCATGAACTGGTCTAGATGGACCCGTGGATCGGCAAGCATAAAGTATTCGACCGGTCGATAGTGGCCTTCAGCAATTGGTCAACCGGTCGAACCTTTCTTCAGCCGGTCGCGCACACCCTACTGGATGAGAGAGAGTGCATTTTGGCACCCTCGTCCGGAGATAGACCGGTCGATCATTTTCGGTCGACCGGTTCCTGGAGGTTTGGACGAGCTACTGGATGAGAGAGGGTGCATTTTGGCACCCTCGTCCGGAGATAGACCGGTCGATAAGTTTCGGTCGACCGGTTCCTGGAGGTTTGGACAAAATTTTAAAATTTTTAAATAATTCTTAGTTTTATTTAAAAAATCAAAATGTAATATAATAAACTGGGGCTCAAATTAAAGTAAGAGGTTATTTTTAACTTTGGACATAATTTTAAGAAATGATAAAACAATATACAAGTTATTAGTACTTAATTTTTTTAGAAAACAAATGATTTCTTTTCTTAAATGCTAATTTTTCATATAGTGGATTTTTTAACTTTGGAAAAATATAAATGATTGGGATAGTATGGTTATATATAAATTAAGGGGACAATTTTCAGCCAAATTTCCGATGCTGGAACCTATTTTAGATTAGATATTTGACAACTGACAAAAGTTTGAGAGATGTCAAATCTTGGAATGGTGATGCTTCTTGGGATAAAGTTACCAGATCTTTCCAATGACAGATGTGCAAAGCCTTGAGACCAGGAAGATGAGGCCACTTGGGGAAACAGGTTGCCTTTGAGATGTTTGAAATGACCAAAGAGTTTAGAGAAGTCCTCCTTGGTATTGGCCCCACTACCAGTGTTTCATCCTCGCATTCATCCACGATCAAGTGCTCAAGATGTTGGGAGTAATCTCGGGTTGAGAGAGCTTCCAGTAAATTAGACCCACCAATCTCCATCTTATCTGAGGTACATATTTGAGGTAATACCTTCAGCTTTGGGCAACAATTAATCTTCAATACCAAAAGACTAGAGAATGACTGCTTCACTTCATTCAAATCTTCCAGAACAATATTGTCAACTAGCACGAGAACTTTCAGAAGTGGGGTCACAACAAGGGTGTTGAGAGAGACGCAATGTTTGATCTTTAGATCTTCTAAATAAGGAAAGTGGGATGGCAACTTCATCAGATTGCGGCAGTAACTGATCTTTAAAAAAACTTGGGAAGGGTACTCCCCCAATTCCTGTAATTCTTCCAACTCCTGCATTCCTTTAATGTAGATTTTTTCATATAGTCGCAATTTTTGATATGATCTGAAAGATGTAAATGATTGGGATAGAGAGATGGACATTTGTGTTAGTGTTATACTGCGACCGCTTCCTACCTACAGGGAAGGGGTTGCAATGGTACCTCAAGTCAACCTCAAGTCAATGAAAAAAACCAGAAGCAAAGCCCAAGCCAAGTTGCTTATTGGATAAATTACTCAGTGGGAGAACACCTAAATTCAATTAATATAACATTCAAGCCTTAAAAATTATTTTGATAAAAATTATCTTTTTAGTTATATTACCATAATTTATATTTTTCCAAACCCAAAACCATTCAATTTATGAAAACTAAAACAAAAACAATAAATATTATGACAAAGTAACATGTTCTTGATGTGTGATATTGTTTTGTTGTGATTTGTTTTCATTTTTTAATTAAATATCTTTATTTCTTGAATTTACATTTTAATTATATTCATATTTATTTTTTATAAATCGAATAAATTCTTCATATACAAATATTAATAATCAAATAGGCTAAATAGACAAAGGAATTATAAAAGGTATTAACTTAAAAACCTTATATTTTCTGATTCCTATTTTTAAAAATAAAATTTTTTTATGTAAAAAATAGAAACTTTTTATAAAAGGTATTAACTTAAAAACCTTATATTTTCTGATTCCTATTTTTAAAAATAAAATTTTTTTATGTAAAAAATAGAAACTTTTTATAAAAGGTATTAACTTAAAAACCTTATATTTTCTGATTTCTATTTTTCAAAATAAAAATTTTTTATGTAAAAAATAGAAACTTTTTATAAAAGGTATTAACTTAAAAACCTTATATTTTCAAAAATTATTTCTAAAAATTTTAAAATTCAAGCTAATAAAACTCACTTAAAAAAATAAGAAGTTTTTAGGATTGCTTTACAAAAACCTTTAAAGCGCCATCTTTTATTATGTTGGATTCCTAAAAAGTTTGAAGCCAAAAAATTAAAAAAGAAAATATAAGGAAAGAGAAAAAGTTAAAGAAATTTTATATGGTTGTTTGTGGAAAAATTGAGGACAGAAAATAAATTATTAAGGTAGCGCTTGGATATATATTTTTATTTTTTACCTTTAAGAATAAAATTATTTTATAGAAAATGCATATATTGTTTTTATAAAAACTATTTTATAAAAATATTTAAAATATACGGAGAAAATATTTAAGGCAACCCCAAAAAAAGTGAATATCACAAGTGTTTTGCATTATACCTATTAAAAAGTGCAGAACACCATGGAACATGTTACTGAGTCAACCGGTTCATATCCGGTCGGCCGGGGTGACGTTTAAAAAACCATTCCGCGCTTAATTTCTTCAGTGTTATCCTCTGGCAGTCGAAGGGATCCGCCGATTGAGCTGCCACACACCCACTTTGGACGCGATTCCACCTGTTGCAAGCCTTCGGAGTGAGTTTTGAGGGGTGCGGCTTCACATTTCGGACCTAGGGCGTGAGGTTTGGCAGTGGTCCTCCTTCATCGCGCGTCACAGGTGGGTTCTCTTCTCTTCCCGCGCGCGTCACAGGCTCTTTCATTGGCCTTGTTTTGACATAGGGGTGGCCCTTTGTAGTGTTTCATGGCGCCTAGGAGAGATAGGGGTGCGTCGAAGGCAGTGGGCAAGCGCCCTGCTCAGGCTTCTCAGGACGGTCAGGCGGAGGCTCGCCGAAAGGCGAGGTTCGACACCGGCCTTTTCACTTCGGTCGACGAATACCAGAGGTACAAGCAGCATTTCGTCCAGAGGAAGGTGGTTGCAGGGAGAAATATAAATTTCGCCCATCTACAACATTTCGGGTTTGAGAGTCTCTTTGCACGCATGGGGTGGCTGCCCTTAGTCACTATTTCAGAGCCCATTTTTCCGACATTAGTGAGGGCATTCTATTCCCGCGTGACATTTGGACATGGAGGACCGATCACTTCGACCGTTAGAGGGGTTCAGATCCATCTGGACCCGGAGAGCATCTGTCGGATTTTGGACATTCCTCCTGGTGGACTCCGAGTATATGATGCCAAGACCTGGCCGACAGTGCCGGGTTTCGATCCGAGAGAGGCGATTCAGAGGATCTGCGGCCTTGCAGATGCCCCGGGGTTGGGCAAACCATCGGCCCATAGCCTGACAGTGACCTGCCGAGTCCTTCACCACATGATAGCGTACATCCTCCTACCACGTGGCGGTCATCGAGATGAGGTTTCCTATCTGGAGGCATTTCTGATTGATTCGATTATGACGGGGAGACGTATTGACGTCGGGTATGTCATGATGATGCACATGATGGCATGCTGCGAGAGGCCCAAACGCATTCTCCCATATGGCCGCTTCATGACACGAGTGTTCAAGGATGCGGGGGTGGATTTGAGCAGGGAGCAGGAGGTCGAGGCGCCCAGCAGTTATGACACATATGATGAGCAGTCGATGGCGCGGATGAAGTTGGAGAAGGCCCCAGATGGGTCATGGATTAGGAGGGCGGACCGACCAGTACCACATCGACAGGCAGAGGAAGACGAAGATGAGGAGATTGGGGAGATGGAGGGTGGGGTACACCCTCAGACCGATTTTGAGCATAGAGAGGCTGAGTTTGATATCCCTCCACGCCAGACTGAGGGTGGCCACATTGACCCGACTATTTCAGATGCGGTGATGACTGAGACGGGTTACACAGCGGGACCATCTGGTCAGCCATCATTTACTGAGCCTCATTACACCCATACATCACCTGGCCAGGCTCCTGACGCCGCTGCGCATGCGCCTTGGATGGAGTTGTCTGCGCAGATTACCTCACTTGGGACTCGTATTGAGGAGCGCATGGATCAGCAGCAGGCTACGCATGAGCATATCCTACAGAGGCTTGATCGCCAAGAGCGTCAGCATGAGGAGTTGATGGCGTACCTCCGCGCCGTGTTCCCACCGCCACCCGCTGCACCTTGATTGCATTGAGACCACGTCGTTATTTTGTTTAGCTTGCAAAACTGGGACATATATATTTTGTATTAGCATACGTATATTTAGAGTTGTGTCAGCATGCAAATGTTTTTGATTTCGTTTTAATTTGGATTCAATATATATATATATATATATATAAGCAGCTATTTACTTTATTATATGTTGTTTAGTAATATTTACAAGATCGCCAAGTCATCTCATCCATATTAGGAGGTACTGAACTTTAACATTCGGCAAATTACCTAAGTCCATGAGTAAGCAATGAACAACTCATCAACTTGGAAGGAGTTAGACCTTTTATGCAATTTATCACGCACCCAAATGTGTAATGTAAGTGAAGTAGACTTGAATGTTCAAAATAATTAAGACACATAAATATAATAGTAAAGGGTTACCAAAAGCATAAATATAAATGAAATAATATACTGTTTCATAATGTCATGTTTTTCAAGGCTACATTGTAATGATGTATTAGATAAGTTTGAACTAATCCCACATTACCAATATTAGTCATGTCATTGCATTGTTTAACAAGTTGATTTTCTTAGAACATCCAATATAAGAAAAAATATTTCATTCTCTCATGAAATGTTAGTTCTCAAAATAGTTTAAGAACTGATAAAATTTTTGAAGTAATAACTTTGAAAAAAATTTACATATTTGCATATTTTGTGTCTCTTGTAATAGTGAGATGGCATAAAATTTTTTAAGTAATCCGGTCGACCGGTTTCCAGCGACCGGTCTACATTATATGAGGAGTTTTTACACAACCGGTCGACCCCCTATCATTGTCCGGTCGACCGGTTACATGTATTACTCTTTAATTAGTTGTTTTTGAAGTTGAAAAACTATTTTATATTTTTTAGAATTTTGTTTTTCAAAACAGTTGTCAAATTCACTCTAAAACCCTATTTGTTAATTGTTTTCAAAACCAATTTTTTATTTTATAGGAAAAAATTGACAATCAATAAATAATTTTATACTCTTAGATGTTTAAAGATAGAAAAGTTATAAATTATATATTTTAATTGTTTTTACTTGTTTTTTAAATATTATTATATAAATATAAAAAATATTAAAAATAAAACATTACAAATAATTTTTTTTAAAAAAATATATTTAAATTTTTTTTTTTTTAAAAAAAAAAAGTTAAAAAAATTTCAAGTTATCAAACAAAATGTTTTACAAAACATTAAAAAACATTTTCAGAAACTCCTGGTGTTTCCTCTTTGGACTTCTGTATTGATGACTTCAACAGGGATGGGTTCGCTAGAACTTGAGATTTCACAATTTTTCTATGTTCTGCACATTAATACATTAATGGGCAAAAAGTATTTTCATTACAGATTTCTCTGTACACGAAGACAGATCGACCCTTCTTATAACTTCAATTTCATTGTATAGAAACATCAAAACAGTAATAAATAAGCCAACAAAACTGTTGTAAACCACATTCCTAAGCCTCATCTCAAGATACATTCCATTGGCATTTCACCCTTCTACTCAAGAGTCAGCTGACAATATTCAATAGCTTCAGCATCTAAGAACCAGAGCATTGGTGTCAAAAGCCGGGTTTGTTTCTTCTCCCAGGAGCCCGAATCAATGTCTAGCTTGGACTCAGATAGAGGGCAGCCAAACTAGGATCAAAGACAACATGGTAGGAAGGGAGAACCCTGCGTCGTTCCGTTAACACTTTTAACATCTGTGGAGTGGAGCAGGATATAGGTTCAGTGGCTGATATCTCACCCGATCGTTGTGAGGCAAGGGTCCCTCCTGAAGAAATTGCAAGGAAATAGACGTTTATTACCATCACTACTAACAATAGAGCCAAACTCCATGGAAGAAGGTTTCAGAAACAGAAACAAGCACCATGCAAAGTGAGAAAACAAGTAGCATGAGGGATTGGAAAGGCATATAAACCAAATAAGATCATCCACAACTCAATATACCAATATCTTGCAAAAAGCACAGAGAACATTATGGTTAATTCCATGTTTGTTTTAAACACCAACAGAAGTTACTAGCAGCATAAAAATCCGTTTTGTGCATAAATCTAAACACATCAAATTATAAAGTGCATTCATGATTAATTTACATTGTGAGCCTATTCGAAAAAAAACGTAGCCTGCTTCTGTAATCAATGTAGATAGAAAGAGAAGTTGAATTTTCAGTGATGCATATGGGTACATACCAAGTATGAAAGCCTTTTCTCTTGAATATAAACACTTGATTTATAAATATAAAAAGACCCAACATAATCCTTCCCACATGGTCCTTGAGGATTGTGGAAATCCGTTTCCCATCATCAACCACACTGACATGTAATGAAACCATGTAATGGGTTAGTTGAAAATCATAACAATGTGTCTAAATAAAGTGCAAATCATAAAGGTAAAACAAGTATCATGGAATGAGCATTACTAGATTTGAATTCCATGTCCCAAAGAATTTTCGTCAGCCTTGCTTCCAGCTCATATCAAGGGCGAGGTTTAGGAACCTTAAGTCTACTGACAGACAGCCAAGTTCAAAATGCAACTGTCTTCACTTCTATTATAAATTTCCTCCTTTTATTTGTACTTTGTATTTTTATCCTGATGAATTTTGCTTTCCTGAGTGAAGCTTATTTTCCCCATTTGTTCATTTTAAAGCAAACACATAATAAATGCAAATAATCATGCACCAAAGCATGCAACTCCTTAAGTGCTGCCTCAAATAGTATTGTGTCTTCTAAATATAATTTTTTTTAATCAATGGAGCATGTCCTCGAAGGATCAGTTTGAACTTATAACAAGTTGATGTTAAGTACAATTACCTTCGTGATCTTTTCTAGGTCATCCCTTCATCCATCAGTTATCTCATCGCCAAACACAACACGTTCAGCACATCGGCCACAATGAGCAACCACCATTTGCATTTGAAATCCTTCAAGATAGGCACCCTTGTACACCCTTGTACATTTAGTACATTGGCCTTGTACACTTAGTGTAAATGCCTTGTCCAGTCACCAAATCCCTAATAGGTACATATTTCCAAGTGAATATGGGTGGGTAACCAATGTTTCCATTACCATGGACTAGGGAAAATGACACAAAAGGTGACCTTAATTTCGGTTCATATTCATCATTACTAGGGAAGCTAATAGGATGAATGAACATGGTAGACATCAATTAAATTGCATGCAGTGCGTGTGTTATCAAGCAACATGTGTGAGGATTGTTCCCCACGTTTGGCAAAAGTAAGATGCACACCCTTGTACACCCTTGTACATTTAGTACATTGGCCTTGTACACTTAGTGTAAATGCCTTGTCCAGTCACCAAATCCCTAATAGGTACATATTTCCAAGTGAATATGGGTGGGTAACCAATGTTTCCATTACCATGGACTAGGGAAAATGACACAAAAGGTGACCCTAATTTCGGTTCATATTCATCATTACTAGGGAAGCTAATAGGATGAATGAACATGGTAGACATCAATTAAATTGCATGCAATGCGTGTGTTATCAAGCAACATGTGTGAGGATTGTTCCCCACGTTTGGCAAAAGTAAGATGCACACCCTTGTACATTTAGTACATTGGCCTTGTACACTTAGTGTAAATGCCTTGTCCAGTCACCAAATCCCTAATAGGTACATATTTCCAAGTGAATATGGGTGGGTAACCAATGTTTCCATTACCATGGACTAGGGAAAATGACACAAAAGGTGACCTTAATTTCGGTTCATATTCATCATTACTAGGGAAGCTAATAGGATGAATGAACATGGTAGACATCAATTAAATTGCATGCAGTGCGTGTGTTATCAAGCAACATGTGTGAGGATTGTTCCCCACGTTTGGCAAAAGTAAGATGCACACCCTTGTACACCCTTGTACATTTAGTACATTGGCCTTGTACACTTAGTGTAAATGCCTTGTCCAGTCACCAAATCCCTAATAGGTACATATTTCCAAGTGAATATGGGTGGGTAACCAATGTTTCCATTACCATGGACTAGGGAAAATGACACAAAAGGTGACCCTAATTTCGGTTCATATTCATCATTACTAGGGAAGCTAATAGGATGAATGAACATGGTAGACATCAATTAAATTGCATGCAATGCGTGTGTTATCAAGCAACATGTGTGAGGATTGTTCCCCACGTTTGGCAAAAGTAAGATGCACACCCTTGTACACCCTTGTACATTTAGTACATTGGCCTTGTACACTTAGTGTAAATGCCTTGTCCAGTCACCAAATCCCTAATAGGTACATATTTCCAAGTGAATATGGGTGGGTAACCAATGTTTCCATTACCATGGACTAGGGAAAATGACACAAAAGGTGACCCTAATTTCGGTTCATATTCATCATTACTAGGGAAGCTAATAGGATGAATGAACATGGTAGACATCAATTAAATTGCATGCAATGCGTGTGTTATCAAGCAACATGTGTGAGGATTGTTCCCCACGTTTGGAAAAAGTAAGATGCACACCCTTGTACACCCTTGTACATTTAGTACATTGGCCTTGTACACTTAGTGTAAATGCCTTGTCCAGTCACCAAATCCCTAATAGGTACATATTTCCAAGTGAATATGGGTGGGTAACCAATGTTTCCATTACCATGGACTAGGGAAAATGACACAAAAGGTGACCCTAATTTCGGTTCATATTCATCATTACTAGGGAAGCTAATAGGATGAATGAACATGGTAGACATCAATTAAATTGCATGCAATGCGTGTGTTATCAAGCAACATGTGTGAGGATTGTTCCCCACGTTTGGCAAAAGTAAGATGCACACCCTTGTACACCCTTGTACATTTAGTACATTGGCCTTGTACACTTAGTGTAAATGCCTTGTCCAGTCACCAAATCCCTAATAGGTACATATTTCCAAGTGAATATGGGTGGGTAACCAATGTTTCCATTACCATGGACTAGGGAAAATGACACAAAAGGTTACCCAAATTTCGGTTCATATTTATCATTACTAGGGAAGCTAATAGGATGAATGAACATGGTAGATGGATTTTCGTTTGTTAACATTTGATATCCTTATCATTAATTAGGTCAGTTAGATGGACCCTTTCTTAATTTTTGGGCCCAGCTGGGCCCAAAACACAATTCTCCCATGTATGAGCCTCACAATGAGATCGGTTTCTTAATTAAGAAACATGTGTCGGTCAAGCAGGATTCACGGTATGACTTATAATAATCAAATACGCTAAACCCTAGATGACAACATGCACAAAATATATACACATTGATGATTCTTATCGTATAATAAATCCCGAAAAAGACATGCATCGTTTGTAGTCAGAGCCTAACCCCTCATCAACAATGGATGAAACAATAAAAAATGAGCTTAAAAAATGTTAATATGGTTGCGTCATTAAAAAACAATATCACAATGTATTGTAAGTAGGTTTTACGAATGACACAAGCTTGATTAATTAATCAAAAACCCAATCACCTACTAATTACACAATGCATGAACGGTACACCTAAACTGACTGCATTGTCATGACCCAAAATGGAATCACATGGATTGAGCTCATTTTCATGAATAAATCAAGCATTTTTAGTCGTTTGATTGATATAATCACAGTAGTAGACCTAGACTCATTTTGATATCATGGCCGGAGATCAATCAAATGAAATGAGATCATTTTTCCAATCGCATGCTAATACACCAAATCTCACTGCATTGCAGTGACCCGAAACCTAATCACATAAAATGAGCTCATTTTCGTGAAGAAATCTAGTGTTTCTAATAGTTTAATTGATATAAATTACAATCATGCTAATACACCTAAACTCACTGCACTGGCAGGACCCGGAATCAAATGGGACCAAATGAGCTCATTTTCATGAACAATCTGAGCATTTTCAGATCCTTTGATTCACATAATCACACCAAATGAGCTCATTTTCCCATAACAAATCGCCCTCATTCAAATAATCAATAATACACCTAAACTCATTGCAATGCCATGACCCGGAATCAAACCAAATAAAATGAGTTCATTTTCACAAACAAATTGTTTGTTTACTACATCTAAACTCACTGCACTGCCATGACCCAAAATCAAATCACACCAAATGAGCTCATTTTCATGAAGAAATCGGCCATTTCGAATCTTTGATTAACATAATCATACCAATAACACACCTAAACTCACTGCAATGCCATGACCCGGAATCAAATCAGACCAAATGAGCTCATTTTCATGAACAAATACATCAATTTCATTAGATTCCATAAACATAATTGTAAATGGGTAGAATTGGATAGAAAAATTTGGGTATGCCATGCATATATGATCTTAAAATGATCATAATCAATGGTGAATGTGATTGAAAACTAAGAATTAAAGAAATGACTTTGGTGGGCCCATTTTTCATAAATTTAAATCATGCATGAATCCACCCATTGAATACACAATCTAACAACTAGCCCCTAATCAATCAGTCAATTAATCATTCATTCAATCAATTAATTAATTAATTAATCAATCACTGATATATTTATATATTTACAACCTAAATTCATAAAAATATTCAGCAATTAAGCATAGTTCTTCAAGGTAATCTCATCAACATAATCCAAACCTTAGAATAAATTTCTGAGAATCAAAGCCATATACGAGAAAAAAATTTCTCAAAAATGAAGATGAGAAAAAACTCACCCAGAATATATTTTTTGCATTGCCAAACAAATAATCTGAAGCTTTAGGCCCTAAAATCTTCACCAAAACACATAAAAAATTTCCTTCAAAGCAAACAAAAATGGCTCAGTGAAACTGCACTCTGTTTTCTCTCTCTAAAAACCCTTTTGTGTATACAGAGAAAACCTTAGTTCCCTCTCAAGTGTCTCTTTTTAGGAACTATGTCGAAATCCCATAAACCAGAAAAGGAGAAAATCCTGTTTGTTTGAGCGGAAAATGGTTTCTTGGGTGGGAAAAAGTTGTGAGCTTTGGTGAAAAAGGAGTGAACTTTGGTGGAAAAGGGGCAAACTCTGGTGAGAATTGAAGGAAAGAATGGTGGGACGAGTAAGAATTGGCTGGAGAAGAGTTGGGGTTGAACGGAGAAACTGAAACTCCGGCGAGAAAGAGAGTAGAAGGAGAGGGTATATGTGAGTGGTTTTTAGGAAGATTCAGAATTTTCACTCTGGTGACATGGCATTTCACGTTTACCAGCTGTGAAACCCATTATTTTACAACAATTTCAGTTGGAAATGTAAAGGGCATTTTCGTCTGTTAACATTTGATATCCTTATCATTAATTAGATCGGTTAGATGGACCATTTGTTAATTTTTGGGCCCATCTGGGCCCAAAACACAATTCTCCCTATTTGTAATAACTTCTTCTATTACAATAATTTAAGCATAACTTTTTTAAACTACTGTACTATTGAGAAAAGTCCGCAAGTCATGTATTCAACTCATTTGCCACACTCATAACTCGTAATTCCACATCTGTAGAGCCTCCGGTTTAGACTCCATTTCTCCTATTTGAATACCAGGTCTGATGCTCAAAACACTCCAAGAGATACTGATCAACAGCCTTGAGGAGATCTTGTGTAATACCCATTTCAATTTCTACTGCTCTGGCGGATGTAATCCATTAAAACAAAAATAGAAGATCAGCAAATAAAAAACGGTCACTGAGCAGAAATTTTTTTTGAAAGAGGAATAAGAAATCATCTGAGCTCATCATCAACTCCAACTGCTCTTCTTTCTCCTCAACAGAAACTATCCGTCTCAAAGATTTTTAACTTTATACTAAACAAAATAAAGGTAAGACAGATTTGCACATCAACACTAAACAACAGATGTGTCTTCAAATTAACAACTAAGCAGCAGAAATTTTCAAGCCTCTAAAAAGAGCATCATCAGCCTAAACCCCCCCGAAAAACCATTGCAATATTCCAAAGAAATTTACTTTTTCTTTCTTTCCTAAACTTTGAAGACAACCAGACAAAGATCCCCAATTTCAGCAATCAAAACCAACAAAACTCAACATACTCTAGCCCAATTTCGAAAACCCTACACTGAAAATGAGATTGACTGACCGAAGATTATGAGAGATCGCCGTCGGCGAGACATCGAGAGAAAGATCGAGGTTGGCTGTGGGAGGGAGTGTTGAGGCTGTTGACCAGTCTCTCAAGTCTCTTTTAACGCGGTACCTCAGCGACGAAATGAGGCCAAGCCTGTCTTTTGATTTAATTAGAAACAATAAATAAATAAAATAATTCTGATTTAATTACGGTTAAGGTAATTAAATTTCAAGTTTAATTTTGGAAATAATTTATGATGGATTTTTAGGTTCCATTTAGTTGGTCGGATTGGCAAATAGGAATTGTATTTCTAAAAAATTTACCTAAAAAATATATCTAACCAGATTTAATGATTTAAACTCTTACGTTGGGATAAGTCATTAAAGATTAAGTGATTTTAATGTTTTATTTTTGGGTAAGATAGAGAAGTAAAAAATGATATATATTTCCATTCAATATATTATAGAATTAAAAATAAAAAAATAATTCATAGTAATAATTTTCTATTCCATCTAATGTATGGATTTTTTAAGTACAACACATACAATTATTATATCATTTTTAATAAAAGATAAATAACAATTGAATATAGATGCACAATTATTATAATAGTAGATTTTATATTATAAAAATGACTCAATTATATATATATATATTATAAACATTTTTTTTATTAAGATTTTCTTTTATGAGAAAATTTAAAGTCTGTTTGATATTGATTTTAAAAACTGTTTGATATTGATTCTAGAAACTGTTTCTAATATATCTAAAACTTAAAAAAAAAAAATTTAAGCATTAAGAAAAAGTAAAAACACTTTCTAAATTACTACAAAACACACTCTGACCGTATAATTGAGATTATTCTAATAATTGTATTCTTTATCTTATTATTGTTATTCTTTTAATTGAGATTATGGGTTCATATTTTGGGTGTGGGAGCTTGGATGGTGGAGAATCTTAGAATTCTAGAGGATCTAGAAGTGTGGAAGGTACATTGAAGCTCAATTTATTTGTGATTTGTTTATGGAATAATTCGTCCGGTTGTCAATTGTAATGGAATTACCTCATTTCTTCAAGAAAGTCAAATTCTTATTAAATATATCTAATATTCTTAGTTTTAAAGCGACGTGGGATAAGTAATTTTTATTTTCTTTGAATTACTGAGATAATATCATAGAAAAAAATTATATATATATAAAAGGAAAAAAAATCCATACTAAAATTTAAAAACTCTTATACAAAGAAATCTCTACATCACCATGAAATGTATTAAAAAAAATGAAAATATTTGCTACACTCTAACAATTTAAACAATTGGCATACAATACTAATACACTAAATTTTTTATTTCTTTCATTTGCTCAATATATCTCCTCTTAATTAAAGTTGGGATATACTTGTCTTTTATTTTTAACAATTTTAATTTTTTCATTTAATTTTACGAATAAAAAATAAAAATTCATTGGTAATAAAATTTACAAAAAGAAATACAAATATATCCAAGAAAAAATTTGACAGCTTAAAACATTTTTTGATAGATTGAAATTTATTATCAAATTTTATTATTAAGTTTTGAAGTTGGAAAACATTAGTAAGATACAATGTTTTACAACTAAAAAGACGTTGAAGAAAAAAATACATTAAAAATTATATTGAAGTTCTCCCGTTCATGTAGAGCAAATTTTTTAATACAATATGTAGTTGAAAATAAATAAATAAAATAAAAAATATTTAAAAAACTTTAAACTTGAATTTATATCAACATTATACACGCCTTGAATTAGTGAGTGGTGATGTTTATCTTACAATTTTTTTAGTGATACATGTAGTGATAATTTAAAATAATTTAATGGTAAATTATAAATAAAATAGTGGAAATTGAATAGTTTTATGGTATTAAATAAATGATGGGTATTTTTGAAAGGAAAAAAAAAGATAATATAGTTTAACTTTTATAGATAAAAAGACCTTTTTTCATATTCAATAACTTTTATTTGATATAAATGAAAATTAATATTTTTTTTAGAAGAATTTTTAGGTGAAAATGTTTTACAATTTGTTCTTAAGATAGTATCAATTTTAAAATTAATTAAAATAAGATATAAATATAAATGACATAAACAACTCTTTTATCATAATTATCCTTCCTGTCTTTTATTTTTTTTCTCTCTCTTTATTATTTATTAGAAATTTTAATATAGAAAAAAAAATATTAATACCATTATTTTGAAAAATCATTAATACAAAAAAAGAAAAAAAAATGAAGTATGTCCATTTTTATTGTGAAATTATCACTAAGGAAACCACAAAAGAAAAAGGGAGTTGCTATTCGCAACATCCCTTTTGCTAAACGTAACACATTTTTATTATATATATTTTTTTTCATATATATCATTTTTAATAAAGAACTCTCTCTAACCTCCTTTCAACATATTGAACCTAAATTCTAGTTGATTAAGGTTACGAATTACATACGAAATACAATGAATGACGAAATTCAATCATATGATGACAATTTTTAGGTAAGATTTATAACTTTCTTTTTTTTTTTATAAAAAAATATATATATTTATAAATAATAAAAAAAAAAGCGACGACTTCGGTGGGGCTCCGGCGTCCTGGGAGACGGCAACAACGGCGATGGTTAGGGTTTGGAGTAGGGATGAAAGTCGATGATCACCAGTGGCGATGATTGGACTCAATTTTTTGCTTATAATAATTATAAAAATCGAATTTTTATTATTATTTATAATAGTTACTAGATTATTTTTCGTTTATAATAGTTAGTCTTCATGACATAAATTTTGGCTAATAATAATTATAAAATTCTAATTCTTTTATTTATTTATAATATTTATTAAATTACTAATTTTTTTGTAAGAAAACATTATAGTAGCCACATAAATTATTAATTTAAACAAGATTTGTTTTTGCCAATTTTCACCAATTTTACTAATTTCAACATTTTAATTATTATTATTATTATTATTTTTTTTACAAATTTTAACTAATTGCTTCATGTTTTAATTTTTAAAATGCTTTAACTTTGTCATTTACAATCTCATATGAATTTCACATTAAAACATTGAATATAATAAAATCATTTTACATAATATACTTTTGGTGAAAAAACCATTTTATAATTTATTATTTAAAGAAATTGTTTTATTTTAAAATATAAGAAGAATATAAAAAACAATTGAGTGTGAAAAATAAAAGAACAAAGTTTACGTGGGTGGGTGTTGGGAAAAAAAAAAAGAAAAAAAAAGTGCAATTGGGACGTGAGATTGGGGAGGAGAGAGGGGAGAGGAGAGAAAAGGGGGAATGAATAAGGGAAGATAGTTTACGAATGTAAAATGTTGGATTAGTAAAAATAATGTTGCGAAGCAATTGGGAAGAAAAAAATAATAATTTTCTTCTATAATCTAAAATACTATTACCATAACCATTTAATCGGAAAAATCATAGAAAAAAATATAATATATAAAATAAAAATTCAAAATTCTTATTAAAAATCATTTAATTGGAATAATAAAGAGATATGATATTATCATTATTAATTATTAAAATTTAATAATTAAAATTAATTTAAAGTTAATTCATATTAAAAAAAATCATTAGTATGATATGATACACATAATTACTAAGTATTAAAAATTAATTTTAAAATTTGAAGCATACTATCTATTAAAAATTAATTTTAATTTTCAAAAATTAAATTATTGATATTCTACACCTCTAAATTTATCATATCACTAAGTATTAAAAATTAATTTTGGAATTCGAAGGATACAATCTATTAAAAATTGAAACTTAAAATTAATTTAAAAAATTAGATTATCAATATTCTACCTATGTAGATTTATCATAATAATAAATTTTAATTTAAATAATTGAAATGAAATAGTGATAAAATTAATGTTTAAATGATTAAAAAACAAATATATAACCTATACGACAAGTATAAAAACTAATTTAATTAATTAATTATAAAAAATATAAATAATAAAGAAATGTAAAATTTGATAACGAATTTTTATCTATTATATATATATATATATATATATATATATATATATATATTATTAATATGATGATTTTTCATTTTTATTTTTTGAGTTAGGTTTCTTTTTCGATATATAGTTTTTTTTTTTTTTTTTTTATGTCTTTGATATTGTGTTATCTAATGAAAATTATTTATCCCACATCGCTTCAAAACTAAAAATATTATATACATTTATTAATTCCTTGCAAAATACAAGTACAACCAACATGTGAGCATTCATATGATAAATAAATTTAGAGAAAAACGATCGAAAAAGAGTAGTATAGTGGAGACTTTCCAAGTAGGAAAACGAGGAAAACGAAAACGTCTTTAAAACGGTAGGAAAAAAAGTCTTGCATATATAGTGGACCTGCAGCTCAGAAAAGAGCAGCCCTTATATATATATATATATATATGATGATTTTTCATTTTTATTTTTTGAGTTAGGTTTCTTTTTCGATATATAGATTTTTTTTTTTTTATGTCTTTGATATTGTGTTATCTCAGTTTCAAAAGAAATGAAAATTATTTATCCCACATAATGGTCTCCAAAAAGCCCGCGGCCCGCGGCCCGTTTTAGGCCCGGCCCGGCCCAAGCCCGGCCCGAGCCCGTTTTATGGGTGGGCCGGGCCGCGGGCCTAAATTTAGGCCCGGCCCGTAGGCCCGCCCCTTTAAAAAAAACTACAAAAATAAAAAGTATTAAAAAAAATATTCATTTCAAAATTTTATTCATTGAATGTATAATTACATTTAAAAATGTGGGAAAAGTTTACATCACTACAAAATAAAATACATCCCAACTAGGTTGGCACCTATTTATTTGTCAATCATATGTATTTTTCAACCACAAAAAATAAAAATAAAAATATAATATACATTTAGTCATTATTTTCTGGCGGTGATGGCGAACTATCATGCATCCATGAAGATCTTGATAATTTTAAAGATTCCATATCGGCAAGCATCTCTGTTTCTAGAATGGAATCGTACATCCTTTTATCTGCTATTTCCCAATCTTTCACACATATCCCTGCTTCAATAACATCTGGCGCTAAGTTGCACCGTTTTTTACTAACTACTCTTCCACCTGCACTAAAAGCAGCTTCTGATGCAACTGTACTCACAGGAACTGTTAGTACATCACGAGCAATTATAGAAAGCACAGGATATTTGTGTTGATGTGATTTCCATCATATTAAAATATCAAAATCTTCTTGATCTTCAAATGAAATTATATCAGTATTAAGATATTTATCTAAATTAGATGTATTATTTGGAGAACTATTTGTTGTCTTTTTTCGACTTTTCAACATTTCTAGAGCTCCTTTATAAAAAGATGAGGAGTTTGTAGATATAGGTGGTAATTTAATACTATTAATATTATTACCATATTTTTCTTTATAATAGTTATATAAATTATGTAATAATGAATTTATTTCATTTTTAATTTCTTCAATTTTTATTTGGTCATTAAAATAAATAATTGTTAACCATTCATCCAAAGCTTCAAATTTCAATCTAGGGTCCACAATTAAAGCAATATAAAAAATTAAAGGTATTTCCCCCCAATATTTTCTAAATTTTTCTATCATTGCAAATATTGTATCATTAAATATTTCAAAACTTAAATATTTTTTAAGTACAATAAAAATATTAGTTATTTGCATAATAACTCGATTTGAAGTTGGATAATATACACCACAAAAAATGTTTGTTGAAGTATCAAAAATTTCAAAAAGATCTCTTAAAAGATCTGCAACATGCCAATCATAATCACTTAATGAATAAATATCTGCTTCACAATCATTGTTAAGTAATTGTATTTCATATAATTCGACTACTTTTCTATATTTTGTAATATTTTGTAAAAGTTTATATGTGGAATTCCATCTAATGGCCATATCCAAATTTATATTTTTTCTTTTCATATTTAACATTTTGCAACAATAAAAAAATAATTCATGTTTTGCTTGAGAACTATTAATACTATATGCAATGCCTCTAATTTTTTCCAATGTATCATCAACATTTTTTAATCCATCCTTTACAATTAAATTTAAAATATGTGCACAACAACGCACATGAAATATTTTCGCATGATCTTCTTTTACTTGCCAATATCGTTTTAGTCTATGTATTGCTGTATCATTATTAGCAGCATTATCTAATGTTATTGTCAATATTTTATCACGAATGCCTAAATCTATAATTTTATCATTTATTAAAGATACTATATTTTTACCACTATGTGGAGCATTTATTAATTTAAATGAAATTATTCTTTTATTTAATTTCCATTCATTATCAATGTAGTGAGCAGTTATACATAAAAAACCAGTGTGAGTTAAAGATGTCCAAATATCAGATGTTAAACAAATATTTCCTTCAAAATTTGCAAAAATTTTTTTTAAAATTTCTTTTTGTGTATAAATTTTTTTCATAATATCTCTTTTAACTGTATTTCCAGACCAACCTTTAAATTGAGGATTAATACCTCGTTGAATTGTTCCTACAAAATCATGAGTTTCCATCATGTTGAAAGGTTATTATGCTCTTATTATATAATCAATCATTTCTTCACGACAGTTAGATTCATCATAAGAAAATGTTTTTAAATTTCCATTTTCATTTTTACCTAATTGCATATAATTTCTAATATCTACATTATTTTTAGTTTTACAATTTTCGTGATGTCTTTTTAAATGACTTGTGCCTGCATTTGAGCCACCAGTAAGAAATTTATTACAAATTTTACATTTTGCTTTTATTTCTTTTTTATTATTTTCTAAAATTATTTCTATTCTATCAAAAAAATTCCATATATTTGAAGTAAATTTTTTGTTTGATGATATTTCATCACATGGACTAGATGAAGAAGCACTTGTCATATTATAATTATTGATAAAATATTATGCCAAAAATAATAAAGTAATAAATATAAAAAAAAATATAACAAAAAAATAAAGTAGTAGGGGTGAAGTATGTTACTCAATTAGAGAACCGATGCAGAAATTCCTAGCAAATTTGAACTCTTGGAGCCACCAATGCTTGTTTTGCACCACCAACAATATTGTATAATTTGACGGAAAAATAAAGGAATTTCAAATATTGTAGAATGTGAGAGAAATAGAGAGAGAAATAGAGAGAATTTGATGAAAAAATGAAAAGGAAGAACATGTATTTATAGGAAGGTTTTTTTTTTTTTTTTTTTTTTTTTTTAAAAAAAAATTGGCCATGTGACCGTTGGGCCTCCAACGGTCACATGGGCAGCTGGCTGGAGCTCCAACGGTCACATGACCGTTGGAGCCTTTAATTTTTTTTTTAAAAATAATATACTTTATTTTTATATATATATATAATTAACTCAATTATTAAGCACAAAAGGAATGTAACTCAGTTGGTTAGAGCCTTGATATGAAAGCATGAGGGGAGGGGTTCGAATCCCCCCCTCCCTTCCTTTCTTTAAAAGCCATTTTGGATTATTTAAAAAAGCCCACGGCCCGGCTCGCCAGCTCGGCCCGCCCGCTAGCCCGCGGGCTTAACATTTTTCCATGGCCCGGCCAGGCCCGGCCCGTTGACCAGTCAACGGGCCCATAGGCCCGGCCCGAGCTGGGCCGCGGGCCTCCTATTTACGGCCCGGCCCAGCCCTGCCCGCCCGTTGGAGACACTTAATCCCATATCACTTCAAAACTAAAAATATTATATAGATTTATTAATTCCTTACAAAATACAAGTACAACCAACATGCAAGCAGTCAGCAGATGATAAATGGATGTAGAGAAAATTTAAGGCATCGAGCCTTGTAGATGATAAAAGGATACTTTGCATATACTTCGCATCACCATATCCAAGCACCTTGATGGGACAAAAAAACGCCGCCCCTTCTCAAAGCGCACGCCACCCGTATCATACAAGCACGGCATGGGGTCGTCGCTGCTTGGTGGGCCCCCCAAAGACTAAGACTGCCTCTCGCCTCGCCGTGTTTGGAAAGTTCCCCTACTACTATATATAATACCATTATTTTGAAACTTCTATATAGAAAAAAATATATTAATACCATTATTTTGAAAAATCATTAATACAAGAAAAAAAGAAAATGAAAATGAAGTATGTCCATTTTCATCGTGAAATTATTACTAAGGAAATCACAAAAGAAAAAAAAAATAGAATTTTCTTCTACAATCTAAAATACTATTACCATAAGCATTTAATAGGAAAAATCATAGAAAAAAATAATAATAAATAAAATAAAAATTCAAAATTCTTATTAAAAATCATTTAATCGGAATAATAAAGAGATATGATATTATCATTATTAATTATTAAAAATTAAAAATTAAAAATAATTTAAAGTTAATTCATATTAAAAAAAAACCATTCTAAATACCAAAAGGTGTGATATGATGCATATCATTACTAAGTATTAAAAATTAATTTTAAAATTTGAAGCATACTATCTATCAAAAATTAAAATTAATTTTTAAAAATTAAATTATTCATATTCTGCACCTCTAGATTTATCGTATTATTAAGTATTAAAGGATACAATCTATTAAAAATTGAAACTTAAAATTAATTTTCAAAAATTAGATTATCAATATTCTACCTATGTAGATTTACCATAATAATAAATTTTAATTTAAATAATTGAAATGAAATAGTGATAAAATGTTTAAATGATTAAAAAACAAATATATAACCTATAAGACAAGTATAAAAACTAATTTAATTAATTAATTATAAAAATATAAATAATAAAGAAATGTAAAAGATAATAATAAAATTTGATAATGACTTTTTATTTTTATTTTTATTTTTTGAGTTAGGTTTATTTTTTGATATATATATATATATATACATTTTTTTTTTTTGTGTCTTTGATATTGTGTTATCTCGGTTTCAAAAGAAATGAAAATTATTTATCCCACATCGCTTCAAAACTAAAAATATTATATAGATTTATTAATTCCTTACAAAATACAAGTATAACCAGCATGCAAGTAGTCAGTAGATGATAAATGGATGTAGAGAAAATTTAAGGCATCGAGCCTCGTAGATGATAAAAGGATACTTTGCATATACTTCTTATCACCATATCCAAGCACCTTGATGGGAAAAAACGCCCATCGCGACGACTACCATGCTTGATGGGGGAAAACGTCGCGATCAGGGTAGCCTACCTTGCTTGGATGGGCCCTCCACTGAATAAAAAAAGTTAAAGTATTTGACTTTTTCTATTCAATTAAAAGTAATCCATTGACATCAACCAACATAATTAAACTAAACTTATTGATAATAAGTTCACTTTAATTATGTTGGTTAATATTAATAAGGTACTTTTAACTTAATAGAAAAAACCAAATATTTTAACTTTTTCTATTCACCAAAAAACAAACACCACCTACCTCTCCTTACTTAGATGGGCCCCCACTACTACCTCTGCTTACTTGGATAGGCCCCACTATATCCGATGCAAACAAATGAGGGGGCCCACTAGTACCTCTCCTTACTTGGATGGGCCCTCACTACTACCTGTCCTTACTTGGATACGCCCCACTACTATATATATCCAGTATAAAAAGTGTTGCATCCCAAACAAATGAGGAAATATAAATGAATCGAGCAGAGCAGCTTAGCGAGCATCTATGCTAGAAAAGAGTAGCTACACCTGCATCTACGCTTCATGGACAGACAACGATATGCTCTCATTGTTGAGAAAGCTTTTATTATTGAATTTCAATAATTACTTGTTGATTAAACACTCAAAGTAATTTCATTTCTTGGCATCACAGCGAGCAAGAGCAAGGTAATTACTTGTTGATTAAACACATACAATTATATCATTTTTAATAAAAGATAAATAATAATTGACTATAGATGCATAATCTATTAGATTTTATATTATAAAAATGACTGGAAAAATTAATTTATCAAAATTATATATATATATATATATATATCTTTTATGAGAAATATTAATATTTTATCAAAAATATCAATAATGTCATGGAACCATGACAAAACCATTTCAATGAAATATATATAAATTATTGATATGAAATTTAATGAAATTAAATAATTAATGTAGATTAATATTGAATGTGCACTTAAAAAACTTATAATTTTAATCAGTGCATTAAATATTATTATCGAATATCAGAAATTTATACTTTTGTTGTATATTTTTGTCATATTTATGCTACTAAAAAGACTTGCAATACTGGTTCTCATATCTATGAATAAGATAGAAATTAAACTCATATTTATTAGGTTTATTTTATTTTATTTATTTTATAGTTTTTATGAATGATATGATATTCAAGAATGTGTGAGGTTATAAAACTAGCAGAAATATTTTAGTTAGAATATATACATCATCCTATATGATATAAAAATAATTATACTTATTGTTAATATACTATTTATAATTATAATATTTATAAAAGTATAAATTATGTATACCATTTTATATTAGAAAAAATATTTTATACTAAATTAGGTATTGATTAAAAAATAATTTGTTTTTTTATCTTGAATTTTATCTCTTAATTAATTTAATTAATTATTATTAAAAATAGAAAAATAATTTAATTTTATTTGTTTTTCTCTCTTTCTACCATATATAATAAATATTTAAAATAAATAATTTTATATCTTTTTAATTTTTAAACTAATTTTAGTAGATAAACTTGAAAATTAAAACTATTTATTCTTTGATTTAAAATTTAAATATAAAAGGAATAACTTTTTTTTTTTACAAAAAAAATTAATTTTAAAATTTATAATTAATTGATTGTAGACCTCCCTAAGATAGAAGAGTTTTATTTTATTTTATTTTTATTTTTATTTTTCTGGCCACCTTGAGAAGGAGCCGTTCTTGGGCAGCCAAAGAGAACGGAAGGTGAAGGAAGAACAACTGGTGGGTGAGTTGTTCTGGGCGGTCGGATGGGATGGGAAGAAGAGAGAGCAGAGAGCTAGTTGGAGCTATAGAAAGGACGACGGCTGAAGCAGGAGGCGGGTACCAACATTGCATAAAAAGAACGATATTTTTTTGGGCTGTGACAGGGGGGATAGATATAGCTTGGAGGAAAAGCTAGCGGAAGAAAAAAGAGATTTTTCCTCTGGCTATTGGAGAGAAACCAGAGAAAGTTCTTGGGTTACAGGAAAGAGGATGTGTTTGTGGCTGGTTACAGATGAGCGTGTTCGACAACTTAAGGAAAAGGAGAGAACCTTTACAGAAGCAAAACCAAGAGGAGTCATTTCAGGTATGATTGGCGTATGTTTCGAGTTCTTTTATGCTTTCATGCTTTTGTTTCTATTTTTTCTACTGGCCTTTGGATGTTGTTGGTTGTTTGTTGTTTGTTGAGGACATTAAAGGGCCACAAGGTTGTCTTGCTGAATCTGATTGTATATATGCATGTTTTGTTTCTCTTCCATTTTCGGTGTTTTTGATTTCTCTGGTAAGTATCTGATGTTTTGGCCCATCACTGAATGTGATCCTCAAAGATCGTGTTCTTACTATTTTTTTATTATACCCATATTTTGCCCATTTATCTTCATGAAATGAATGATGAAAAAATTTAAACCATAAACAGGATCTCATGAAAGACATTAAAGCATACAATAAAATTTGGCAATTAAGAAAAGCTAACCTTGATTGATCCTATAGAAAGCCATTCCTCTGTCCTTTTGATGTTCAAGGATGCGTTCAATTCGTGAAAGAGAGAAACCCCGGGTTCAATTGCCTCTTCCCTTTCAACACCCAAAAGAATGTGCTCTTAAGAGTTCGTTCATGCAGTCTCTTCTCAGTTTCAAAGAGAAAACAAAACACAATGGGATAGCCGCCCTGCCTTTTTCCCTTATATATATATATTACATATCACACATACACAGTTTGGACCACTTGACTTAATGGGCCAGTCAAGTGAATTAGGGTGAGCCCATAGAAATCAAGTAATAATGTGTCCAGCCCCATTATGGACCACAATGCACAAATTAAATTAACATTGATTTATGACATTATCAAATTGATTATGTAAGTCCACACATAAAAATTCCAACAATTCTTCCACTTGGACAACATAATCAAACATCACAACTTATACATAATCATAAATCAATGTCCCATAGAATCTCATCAAAAAGAAAAAAAAATAATCAAAAGCAATCATATAAGCTTCATTGCTTGATTTATAGGGAAATATACAATAATAGCAATCCTTCAATAATAGCATAATATTACAATACCAAAAATGGCTCCCACTAACTTAATACAACCTAGGCTTCCAATAACCCCATTTGAGATACTGTGGACCCGCATTTTTCACGTGCGTCCCCACTCGATCGGCGAGACTCGCTTTTATATTTGTGAAAAATTAATTTTTAGAAAAAGTTGGAGTCGCCACCTATTTTATTTTTATTTTGAAGGGAAAATAAAACAAGAAAGAAAAACCCTAAAAAGTGACTCCATAGTTTTGGAAAAAGCATGTCTTTGAGAAACCCGAGTTTAAGTCCGGGGATCAGGTTACTTATTGGGAAGGTACCTCTAGGAGGTAGCACTCCTCTAAGCCCTAAAAAGGTCTCTACTGACTAAGTTAAGGGAAATGTGGCAATTAAATGGTTGATCATGGATACCTAAGTAGACTAGGTGATTTCAAATATTGCATGCCTAATAAGAAAACAAACCATGAGAGAGAATCGAAGTGCGTACCTGAACGGTTTCTCAAGCGCTATCATGAAACATAAAAGTTAGTTTGGAAATATGACACACAATATGTGTTTTATCAAAGATGATCAAACAAGCATCAACACAATCAAATGTGGCATCAAACATGGTCGTGACTCATGATAACGTACACATAGAATTTCAGAGTTGTAGGGTGGGAAGAGCATACCTGATTAGCGAACATCCACACGTCTTATGGGAACAAGGGTATCTCAACAATAAATATTAAGTGAATTCAAATATTTCATCAAGAAGGATAAAAAATCAACATATCAAGCAAACAATATTGAAGAAGGTATCATGAATGTCGGGCCCCCACCAAAGCCCTAATTGATTTCGCATGAGTTTGTTCTATAAATTCCATGACTTGGAACTATGGAGTTTGTTTCATGCTTGAGAAAATCGAGAAAATCATGAAAATAGTTGAAAATAAAAGAAAATAGTGAAAGTGCAAGCCCGGAGGAAAATGGCAGCAAATAGCATGTTAAAATTGGGATTTTACACCTAGATGCTCCTAAGATGGATTTTTCAAAGCTGGGAATGTTTAGTTGAACAATGGTTCAAAAATTCAATTTAAAACAGTAAGTTCCCAATCACAGAAGTAAATAGAGGAGAGGGTGTGTGCAGCAAGGTAGCCATGATGAACTGGAGCTTGGGAGTACAGCTAAGTTTGCATTGCTGGTGATTGCAGGTGCTGCTGTTATTCTCTTTAAATTCCCCTTTTTACTCTCTTGCATGCTTTCAAGTACCTTACATCACTGCATTCTCAGGCCTTTTCTGATTCCTTGAAATCCCCCTACATTCAGATTTACTCCCAAGAGCTTCAGCATTAATTCCCTGTTTTTACTTCAACCAGCCTTGTAACAAGTGCTTTCTGTTTAGGTGATGAGTGACGGTGGATAACAGATGCACAACCAATGTCCTTGATGTCTTCCTCCAGAGCATAAATGAGTGACTTCCTTTGCCTTTGCTGCCTTATTGACAACAGACTTATCCCTTGCTTTTTCCAGTGCTTTAATTCCTGGAATTTCTGAACTTATTATCATTCACTTCATTCCTCGTCTCAGCAGGCTATAGGCAAACTTGATGTTTACTGCAGTCTCTGTCTTATCTCCAGTCAGAACCCATAATTTCCTTCCAGCTTGTGCAAGCTTGTTAATGCATTCAAGAACCCCATTTCGGAGTTTGTCTTCAACAATAGTGGCAGCAAGAAGAATCAAATCTTTCTCAATCCTTTCAGCCACTTCCTCGATAATCTCCTCACAATCTGTACTGGCTAAGTTCTTGTCTTGAGGGAATTCCTCGTCGAATTGATTATATTCTTCCTCATCAGATTCTCGATACACAAATACCAGTCTTCAAACCAGCATCAGCATTTTCATTAATGTGCAGCCTGGTCTGTACTTCAAACATTCTTTCATCTTGAGCAAGCCTCTCAAGCACGACACTGTCAGCATCTTTAAAAAGTAGCAGCAGCCTTCTCAAGTCTATGCACATTTAATTCACAAGTCTCAAACATCAGTTGATAATGATCCAGAATTCCATGACACTCCTTCAATACCTTTTGAAATGACCCTTCACCCGTTAGATTCAAATAACTCCTTTCGAAAAACTTAGCTGCCACACAAACAAACAGAAACTCCGTACTCTTCCTTACTCTCCGTGACTGAATTATAATCAAAGGTGATCTCCTCGCCATATTGAATTTGACGTACAGTGTAGATTCCAATCTGATACTGACCTTCTACAGCAGTAACTTTGGCTTCACAATTAGGTCAGCATAAGTGACAAATTCAGCTTGCATAGTTAGCCTTGTACATCACATCAACAACAACTAAATTCCACAGATTCAGCTCTTGATCCAGTTTAGGTTTGAAAATTTATCCGCTAACTCCTAAAACTGGCTGCATCTTCTGAGTTCAGTTTTTTTCTGCCTGCATATTAGAATCTATTGCTCTAAGGTTCTCATTGGATACTGCTTCACGCATTCTTGAGAGCAAATCTTGTTGGCCCAATTTTTCCATCTTTTCCACTTTTCTTCCAAATTCACGTAATACTTTAGCTCACTGTAACCATAATAAGAAAGAGTTGAGGGAGAAGAGTTCTCTGATCTAACAACATTAGCATTATTTTCATATTTAGAACTCTTGACAGGTGAAGAATCATTGCTTTTCCGCCTCCATGAAGCAAGCATGTCAAAATTCCTCATCAAAGCATTCAAGCAATCCTCAGTTTCATCACTGGCAGGAGCATTGCAATTATTTGACCATAAAGATTTACTAGAGCTTGCCTGTACCAACTGCCCATTTCTCAAAAGAGGAGGAATGAAAATTCTCTATCTGGGTGATTTTTCACCTGGGTATACACACCCTTATCATTTCTCATTACTCATTTATCAGAATCATAGGTACTTGTTCTCTTTTTAACCCTCTTTGATCTATCATTATATTTCTTATCAGATTCCTGTAGAGAATGTCTTAATCCAATATCATAATCATGAAAATACTTCAAATCCTCTTCACAACTACCTCCAACCAAATTTTCTGGTACTTCACTGCCAATATTAGCAGCATCACTGCTGATCCCTACACCAATCGATCTAACTGAACCATGCTGATCATCATCCCTGCAATTATCATCCAACCTTGGCCTCTCACCATGTTCAACCAAATCAAACCTACCAGTGACTGTACCCACACTCAAATTCAGATACTTCACAAATGATTTCACCACTTCTCCCAACCTAGAAGTTGAGGGTGTCTCAGCTTTTGCCCTTGTATGCAGATTCTGGTGCCTAAACGTGAGGTTATTTGAATTCAGTTGTTAATATCCACTGCAACTCTTTGAGGATTAAGGCTTCAGAATCACTTGTACATGGTTTTTGATCAAATGACACTTGCAAAGACTCACTGCCTGGCCTTACTACGGGATCTAATTGCTGTACTGAAATTATTCAGGTTAAGATTTATAGCTTCTCCATTGTCAATGCACCTGCTATCTAGGAAAACAGCAAGGTGCTCCATTGCAAGAACACAACTGGCTGACTGTCCCATGAAGCACTTGTTATCTGATCCAAGCACTCGTTCAGCATCTCTAGAAACATTTCGCCCTTCTTTAAGTAGTCCCATGAAGCTCCCTGGCACAATTCGATTCTGGCAAAATGATATGGAACATAACCATCCTGTGGTGAAAACAACAAAATTATATTCTGGAAGTTGTCCAATGTATTTTGCTTGCAGGGTTTGTAGAAAAATGTATTTTGAAGATCTGGATCATCCGTGAGTGTGAGTTGATGAATACACTGTTCCTTTTAAACTTCTTCAAGATCCACAAGCCAGAATTAAATAGAGAGTTTGAACTATACAGATATCCCAAGCGTGGGCTAGATATAGAAACATATGTATGCAAGTATCTTAGGTAAGGTTCCATAGAACTCTCTGCCAATGCAGTTCTAATAATAACATTTCTCAAGACCATTTTGTGGCTCGCCTGATACTTGTCCTGAAGCTTGAGCATCTGTAGTAACCACATCTGCTTGCAGAGCAGTGTGAATTAACTTTGTATCATTCAGTTTGGAAATGAAATCAGTCAAATCAATTGTCTGATTAATCGCTTTGCTAAGTTTCTGGAGCTCTTCAAGAAGTCTGTCACAGGCAGCAAATAATGCTTTAAAGACTTGAATTGATCCGTCAAGATTCTCTCCAGCAATGTCTTTAACAGAATGAAAATTGTTGGGTACTTTCAATGAAGGCGCATGAATACCAGCTCTCAACAAAGGATATGTATGCTTATATTGACAAGCACAGCATGGAAAGAATCAAAATGAACCGGGCAATATGAATGCAATCCAAGGAGAGCTTTAGGAGGAATCCGAAATTCATGAACTGAAGTGGAGCATGCATCCAGAGAAGCCTGTAACTCAGACCCATTCTCCAACATGGGAGCATACATAAGCTCAGACTTCAAAATAATAGCTGATGTTGATAAGCCCTCATATTTTCTGCTGTTGTGATTGGGGATGTCCTTTTTTTCCAGTCTTCTTCTGATGCTCCTTAATTGAGTTTGGCCTGCCAAGGGTTTCTCTTCTTCTGCCTTCGTTGCTGGTCACAAATGATGCATTTTTACCAGAAAGGAAACTTAGAGCAGAGAACAAAGTATCAAATGCTGAGCTCCCCACAAAAACAGTATCAGTGACCACAAAAAATTGCTTGCTTTTTACACCAGCAACTTTCATATCTTCTGTTGCCATCTCATCGTTTGAGCAAGTCATTGTTGAATTTATAAAATGCAAGTAGATCTGAATATGAAAGAATTCCGCCTTAATCTTAGAAGTCTGCATGGTCTATTTATCACCCAGCTGAAATCTCCAAGCGTAGATTCCTTCCCTTAAGAATATTTCCATCCAGATAAATAGGAGACAAAATATCCTTCCAGTCAAACATGTGCGACCCATAATTTACAGGTCCTATGCTTTCAACTTTACTCATTAATTCTAAATTTTCTTGTCTTCTGATCACATTGCTCAGAGGAAAACCTGTTGGGTGGCCCACTGTGACAGACATGATTATGAGGTTTTTGACAAGAGTCACTATCTTCATCAGCAAGCATGATTCTAGATGTTCCCAGGTATGATAATTCTGATTGAGAACACGCCTGAATTCTTTGAAATTGCAATACCAGCACCTCCACCAGTGGAGCTTATACAATTCACCCCAGGATGCATCGTTAGAAAGTCAACAATTTCAGAGCCTTTCCTAGTAACACAACTGATAAGGCCTTTTGGAAAGCCAGCCAGGGTGAAAGCAATGCACCATATGAAGAGCAGATACAGCACCCTGGGTTGAAGGCTTGAGCATGGTTGAGTTTCCAGCAATCAGTGCAGGAGCAATTTTTATTTATTTTTTTTCTTTTGGGACAACAAGGTTGACTGGATAGTTAAATTGGTGGAATGGTCAAAATGACCAGGTGGAATCTTTTATGTGAGGCAGTACTTGCTCTTCTCACTCCCAAGAAAGCTATCAGAAACCAGAAACTTTTCCTCTCCCACAATCTTTACCCCTTCAGTAGTATAAGAAACCAAATCCTCAGACTTCATATCCTCAATAAATGCATCCTTTAAAGTATCTTTCTTCTTCCTACCGAATCTTCTTTGCCCATCAAGACCATCCTCGTCGTCAGAGAAGTTTCTACGATCTAAAGTGGCAGTAAAATCCTCGGAGTCAGATGCAAAATCAGAACTTGAACTCTCCTGATTAACCTGTTCATCAATTTCTGGAGCATTAGGATTATGATCACCATCCTCTGAATCATCAGAAGGAGGCCCCATACACTGCTCATTATTCGGAGAGGCCACCATATCATTAGATGCAGAAGTGAAATTAGATTCATCAGATTCATCAAATTCGTCATATTGACTTATATCCCTGATCCTTCTCATCAACCGCTGGACCCTCTCCAGAGCCTCATAAATACACTTTCTAATTTTGATTTCCCCATTCGTAGGTAGCTCCATAACAGGTTCCAGAACATGTGCCCACTGTAGGATACTGCCATCATTCACCACAATCCTATCATGGTCACCAGTAGCATCAGATCCTTTCTCTTCTATAGTAAAAATGTCATCTTCTCTTTCCAAAGAATCAATACCCTATTTTCTGGCCTCTGCAAACAAAAGTGCATCTGCTTGCATTCCTGCAACTCTGGTAAGTGAGTCACCAAGCACCCCACCAAGTCTAACTCCTGGAGCAGGACCTCTTCTTCCAAATATCTCAATGTTGGCATTCCAATTGTATTCCATATCAGACTCAACAGTCAATGATCTTCTCCTGAGCTCTTATTTCAACACTTTCACCCCAATCACGTCTTCACACTGACATTCAAATATCATAACCATTAAAGTAGCAGGTTGTTTGCAGTGGTCATTGTCAAACATCTTTAAGCAATCAAAAGTTCAAAGGCAACCAATCTTTCTTGTTTTTCTCATCCTTCTAACTTTTCTGATATTTCTGAACCAAAGATGCCCAAGAGGATTTGCACTACTCTGGACTTCCCAACTCTCTTACGGATTTTTCTCTTCTGCTATGCTATTTTTCTTGTGGACCCAGAATCTCAACCCCACTGAAATCACCTTTACAGCTCATAAGCCCAGAAATATATACCTTATTCATTCATAAATATAGGATGACACCCCGGGAAGCAAAACAGGGCAATTTGAAGCATGCTCAACTATAGAAAAACAACCCCGCCAAAATAGAGTTTGATAAAAAAAAAGGGATGAACAAATAAGTGATCCATTAAATGAAAACCCATTTCATGTTAGGTTCAATGGGTTTGGAATGATGGGATAAGTACGAGCAGATTCCAACAAACGAATACAACCACAGTTCTCATGTAATGCACGGGAAATAATAATAAAAAAGATGGAACCTTGCAGCCCTAAATCAAAATTAGAGAACTCCTAAGGGATGAATCAACAACATCTATAGAAGCAAGTATCAATGTAGACAAACATGTGAACTCTGTCATTCCCCCCTAGCATCCAAGCAAGACTCAAAATATGGCAAAGATTAATACATAACAAAAGGATAATGGGAATGAAGAAGGAATCTACAGTAGACATACCTGGGAATGCTTACTTCTGGTAAATAAAAAAATCTGCACTGGTTTCTATCCTCAGAAAATCTCCACTGGTTTCTTGTGCTTCCTTCTTCTTCTCCTCTTAAACCGTTTCCTCCAATGCGTGCCCCCTCTTTCTTAAAAAAAAAATCTCCTTTTTATAAGTGCTGCCAGTCCCACTTTTCAAAAAAGAAGCCATCTTGCTGAAAAGGAAAATCCTACTTCCTTTTCTCCTTTCTTTCCTTTCTTTCTTTTCTCTGCTTCTTCCTTTTCTCTCCTTCTTGTAGCCGATCCCCACATGGAAGAAGTATATGTGCTGTCCCTCTAAAAATAAAATCTCCTATTTTCAAAATTCCGTTGATTTTTCTTCCAAATAAATGGCGGTCCGTTTCCTCATGCCCAAAAAATAAAAAAATAAATAAATAAAGATACAAATAGAAATAAGAATAAAATAAAGACAAAATAGAATAAAGATTAAAATCAATAAATATCATGAAATTGAAAATCAAAAGAAATTTAAATCACACATCTAAAAAATAAAATAAATAAATAAAAATAAAAAAATAAAAAATAAAAAAATAAAAAAAATTAAAAACAAAAATAAAAAAAATCAACCACATGCAAGTCATACGAGCTATGTAACCACCAAAAGAATATGAGTCATGCAATCATGCAAAAACACGAGCCATGCAACCATGCAAACCATGCAAAAACATCTAAAGGTGACTTAGGGTGTGTCCTAGTGCGCTAGGGCAAACGAAGTGGACTAAGTGTGCTTAAAAGCTATCCTAAAAAAAAAGAAAAGCCTACGACTAAGTTAGGGCTGCCAAGGGTCACAATAAGGGATCAAATAATCCCTCAACCAAGATCTCCAAGGTGACTCAGAAAAAGGTAAATGGTATGAGTAGCCATGGGCCACCAAGGAACTATGGGGCACTGAAAACGAATTTAAAGACATGTGCTAAAGGGACAAAATTGAGGGTCTACAGATACATGTTCCTGAAACACAACTATGGGTAAGCCTTTTGTTAGTGGATTCACCAACATACTTTTTGTGGACATGTGCTCAATATCAATAAGAGACTTTGCCACTTTCTCCTTAACAAAATAGAACTTTACATCAATATGTTTGGAGCAAGAAATACTCTCAGTGTTCTTAGAGAAAACAACAGCTGCAGAATTATCACAAAATAATTTCAGTGGTCTAGAAATGGAGTCAACGACTCCCAAAGCTGAAATAAAATTCTGCATCCACATAGCATGACAACAAGCCTCATAACATGCCATATACTCTGCCTCCATAGTTGAGGATGCTGTAAGTGTCTGCTTGACACTTTTCCAAGATACAACTCCTCTTGCCATCATAAAAATATAGCCCGTAGTGAATTTCTTATCATCTATGCAACCAGCAAAATCAGCATCACAAACCCAACTACATCAAGTATGTTGGTGCACCAATATGTCAACATTAAGTCCTTAGTTCCTTGCAAATACCTAAGGACCTTCTTAGCAGCTTTCCAATGTTGACTTCCAGGATTGCTCAAGTACCTTCCCAACATGCCCACAACAAAAGCAATATCAGGGCGTGTACATACTTGAGCATACATAAGGCTGCCAACCAAAGATGAATAAAGAATGGTTCTCATTTCCTCTATCTCATCATCATTTTGAGGACATTGAGCCTTTGAAAATTTATCACCCTTCACAATTGGTGCTTTAGTAGAACTACGGTTATGCATATTGAACCTCCTCAATATCTTCTCAATATAGGTTCTTTGAGACAATTTGAGCACCTCATTAGCCCTATCACTAAGAAACTTTATGTCCAAAACATAAGAAGCCTCACCAAGATCCTTCATGTCAAAATGGGTTGACAACATGTGCTTTGTCTCAATCAACAAGTCAGAATCATTTGATGCGAGTAGTATGTCATCAACATATAAAACAAGAAATATGTAACTACTCCCACTAACCCTCAAATATATGCATCTATCAACTGTATTCTCTTTAAAACCATTTTGGGTGATAATCCTATTAAACTTCAGATACCACTGCCTTGAAGCCTGTTTAAGACCATAAATTGACTTATTGAGCTTGTAAACTAAGTATTCCTTTCCAACTTCTGTAAAACCAGTAGGCTGCTCCATATACACGTCCTCATCCAAATCACTATTCAAGAAAGCTATCTTGACATCCATCTAATGTAGCTCTAAATCAAAATGAGCTATTATGACCATAATTACTCTAAAAGAGTCCTTGGTCGACACAGGTGAGAAGGTTTCCTTAAAATCAATCCCTTCTCTTTGATTATAACCTTTAACCACAAGTCTAGCTTTATATCTCTCTATTCACCCACTAGAATCACGTTTGGTCTTAAAGACCCACTTACACCCAACTGGTTTACAACCATGTGGCAATTCGACCAAGTCCCAAACACCATTCATATACATAGAATTCATTTAATCATCCATGACTTCTTTCCAAGAAGTGAATTGAGGACAATGAATTGCTTCTTGATAAGTGACTGGATTAGAAGCATCATAACCATCATACTCATGCTCCTGCAAATAAATCATGTAGTCATTTGAAATAGCCGGCCTACGAACCCTCTGTGATTTTCTCAAAGGAAACCCATCAACAACAGTATCATCAACAGGAATGCCAGATTCCACTTGATCATCATGCTCTCCTTGATTAGTGGTTAGCTGTTGGACAATAGGAACATCCACATTTGGAACATGAGATGTAGGAAAAAGAATCACAACATGCTCTTTTCCAAAAGGTATCACACAAGGCCTAAAATTTGGATCAACATTAACTTCATCCTCAAAGTATACAACCCTGTCTGACTCAATGATCCTGGTGGTATGAGATGGACAATAAAATCTGGAACCCCTTGATCCAATGCAATAACCAACAAAGAAACCACTGATGGTTTTAGGATCAAGTTATTTGACTGTGGGTTATAGGGCTTAACCTCAACCTTAAATCCCCAAACATGGAAATGATGAAGACTCGGTTTCTTCCCTGACTATAGCTCATAAGGTGTCTTAGGCACAGACTTATTGGGCACTTGATTCAAAATATATGCGTAGTCCTTAAGGCTTCACCCCACAAATTTTATGGCAATGAGGAATTAGACAACATGCACCTCACCATATCTAACAATGTGTGATTCCTCTTTTCTACAATCCCATTCTGTTGAGGAATGCCTGACATTTTATATCTCGCATCAATGTCGCATTCCAACAGAAACTTAGCGAATGGTCCAGGATTCCATCCAGTCTCATCATATATCCCATAATACTCACCACCTCTATTAGACTTCACAACTTTAATGGGCTTTCCCAACTACAACTCCACCTTAGCCTTAAAGGCCTTAAACACATTTAGGGAGCTAGATTTCTCATGGATTAGTTCAATATAACTATATCTAGAGAAATCATCAATAAAAGTGATGAAATATTTATAACCCCCTAAAGCAGTTGGTGTCAAAGGACCACATATATCTATGTGAATCAAGTCTAAAATGCCTCCACACCTATCAATCTTCTCTTTTCTGGTCTTAGCTGTCATCTTCCCTTTTAAGCAAACAACACAAGTCTCGAAGTTTGAGAAATCAAGATTAGAAAGCACACCATCTCTAACCAATCTCTCTAATATTTGCATAGAAATATGACCTAGGCATTTGTGCCACAACATAAAAGAACTCAAATTCATTCTAGCACGCTTGCAACCAACAATAGATTAACGGAAGATGAATCACACAAAGGACCATGATGCAAACTGAGACTATAAAGATTGCCAAACAAAACACCATTGCCAATTAAGACTGACTTGCTAAAAATATCCACTTTTCCACCTCCAAATTGAAAAGAATAACCATGTCTATCCAAAACAGATACAAAAATCAAATTCTTCCTAAGTGAGGGAATGTAAGCAACATCGTGTAATAATAAAAAGCTTTCGGTGGCCAATTTTAGTTTTATTATGCCAAAAAATTCTTCTTTCACTTTGCTTCCATTACTCATGTACACAAATTCTTCATGCTTTGATGGCCTTCTTTTCTTTGTCATCTCCTGCAAAGAATTAGTAACATGAATAGTGACACTAGTATCTAACCACCAAGAATTGGCATGAACATCAACAATATTAGTCTCAATCATGTTTGCATTTAAATCAATCGTAACCACAATTTTACATTTCTTCTTTTTCTCTAGCCAAATTTTAAACTTGAAGCAGTCAACCCGCTTATGCCCAACCTTATGACAAAAGTTGCACTTCCACTTGAATTTCTCATTCTTTATACCATTATATGAAGTAGATCCACTAGGGGCTCCTTGACTCGAATTCCCTCTCCTCTTGAATTGCTTAGAGCCTTTAGAATTCTTGTGTTGAGGTTTTTTCTTCATATTGCTCCCATGGTCAATAACAAGAGCAATGAAGTGAGTCTCATTTTTCTTCAATGAGACTTCATGTTGCACCACAATGGACAACAACTCCTCCAAAGTCCATTCTTCCTTCAAGGCATTATAAGTCAACTTCACTACATCAAAGGAAGTAGGAAGAGACTCAAGTATCAGCCATTTCAGGAATTTCTCACTCAACTCCACTTTCATCTCATTTGTCTTGTTGAAATAGTGCTTTAGTTTGATGATGTGATCTCTAACCCCACCTACTCCATCATACACAGTGGTTGTGAGAAGCTTCAAGTGAGTTGTCATTTATGTCTTATCAGTCTTGGTATAATTGGCCTTCACATATTCCAAAAAATCTTTGGCCCTTTTTGCCTTTGGCACACATTCTTTAATGGACTTATCCATAGTGTACTTCATCACCATCAGACAACTCCTATTGGAGTGCTCCCATTTCTCATAAAATGATCTTTCGTCTGCAGAGCTCATATAAGTGGGTTTACTTGGCTCATCAACTCTCAAAACCAAGTCTAGATTTTGCAGGGTCATATAGACGTTGAAAGACTCAAACCATTCCTCAAAATTATTTCCTATAAGAGGCTTGATGGTAGACAATTGCAAAGTAATACCAAGATTGATAGTAGCTGGAAAATAACAAAATAAAACAATATGCATGTTACTATAAAATCATGCTATTTGCTAGTTTCCAGAATTACTCAATTTACCAATAGCTTGGAATTTTGAAAATTCCACAACGGTAAGGACAAATAATTATATATCACAACTAAGATGCATTAATTTTATTATCAAAAAGGCAAAGAAAATTAGTACGGTTCATAATATATAATTAATTTCCTTCACCAATCTAAGCATCCTACCAAATATTATAATCATTGATAGGACAATTACAATACCCCTATGGATCTTAGTAATTACAATAATAAAATAACCAAAATGTGAGAGATTAAATATTTCAACAAAGACAATTTGACACATATAGGATCACAATAGACAACTACATATATGTTCATTATTGTCATGATGAATTCAAAATATCTCAATTTGCACAACTTGACACACTTAGAATTGCGATAGGCAATCACACAAGTGTTCTTCAATTTCATAATAAATTGAGATATTGAACAAAATAGCTTAGGACAACATTATTAGTACAACACAAAAATTATACCCAAAAGAACAACAACAATAATAATTATTGTCCCAATAAATCCAAATTTCATAAATGCATAATAATTCCAATTCCAACATATGTATTATCATTCCAAGAATGCCAAGACCAAAAAAAAAAAAAAATTGTTTTTTAAAATTATGATGTCATGATGGTGTCATCATCTTCTCCACGGGTTGAACAACCCTGGTTCTGGCTGTATAGATCTGGAGAAGGAAAAAAAAAATTTGGCCAAAAAATTATGCAATTTCCAACACAAACAACCTGTTTTCCATCATCAAACATTAATCCATAAATCTTGACTAAAAATTTGCACAAAAACGCATAAACGAAGAGCCATAAGAAACCCTAGTTTTCGAAATCCCATCAATTGAGTTCCAAAAAACCAAAAAAAAATTATGGGTTTTCCTCCAAAAGGTGTTTTCTTCCAAAATGTGTTTTCTACAAGTCTCCAACATCAACTTTGCTTCAAAATGGAGAATTAACATCAAACGAAAAAAACCCCAAAAATTGACTTCGGGAAAACCTTGATTAATCCAAAAATTAAAAAAAAAAAATTGCAGCTTAAATGTCATCCATGGTTTCTCTTATACCAATTGATGAAAAAATTTAAACCATAAACAGGATCTCATGAAAGACATTAAAGCATACAATAAAAATTGGAAATTAAGAAAAACTAACCTTGATTGATCCCATAGAAAGTCATTCCTGTGTTCTTTTGATGTTCAAGGATGCGTTCAATTTGTGAAGGAGAGAAACCCCGGGTTCAATTGGCTCTTCCCTTTCAACACCCAAAAGAATGTGCTCTAAAGAGTTCGTTCGTGTAGTCTCTTCTCAATCCCAAAGAGAAACAAGAACAGAATGGGATAGCCACCCTGCCTTTTTCCCTTATACATATATATATATATATATATTACATATCACACATACACAGTTTGGACCACTTGACTTAATGGGCCAGTCAAGTGAATTAGGGTGAGCCCATAGAAATCAAACAATAATGTGTCTAGCCCCATTATGGACCACAATGCACAAATTAAATTAACATTGATTTATGACATTATCAAATTGATTATGTAAGTCCACACATAAAAATTCCAGCAATGGAGCTGGATGTAACGGTGTTATCTTCTGTTGTACTTACCCTGTTTTTCTTCACTTTCACCTCTCTCTCTCTTCTCTGTTTTCTCTTTCATGAATTTCCTCTTTTGCTCACTCTCTCTCATCTATTCTCTCCTCTTTATCATCTCATTCTCTTCTAATTCTTAGAGTCTCCTCTTATATTTTTGGGATTATTATGAGAAAACCAAAGGCAAAGTTTTTAGGCATAGAGTTAGTGTTTTCTGATAATTGATTTTTTTTTTCTTTTCTCATTTTTAAAACTTTTTTTTAGTCTTTTTGTTGTGGGTGCTGAACAAAGGTGTCGTCTTACCTTGTTTATGATGCGCTCTTCACAATGCCTGTTTGATTGAAGTCAAGTGCACATGGGTTTGCTTTTTGTGGCTTTATTTTTCTATTTTTAGACCTATTTATTGCTTTGTTGTTGAGAAATGAGAATGCAAGTGGGGCAGTGTTTGGATAAGAAATATGTTTCTGGTTTTTGTGTTTTATCAAGGTAAAAAAAATTGTTTTTTATTTTGTCATGTATGTGTGTTGTGTTGTGTTGCTTTCAGTTTGGGTTGTTTACTTCTGGGTTTTGTTTTGTTCATTTCTTTTATTGTGTTAATATGTTGTTGGGTTCTTTAGCAAATCTATTAATAAACCTTTCATTTTTCTGGAGAATATTGACATCTTTTGTTGCCCTTAAGACTAGTGAACAACTAATTAGTAGTGAGATTTTCTGGTCATGTCTCTACCTTATATTAATTAAGTTATTGTAGGGGTTCATTTTGCAGGATGGTGTTGGTTTTTGACTCACCCAAGCACATTCCCGGATCATACTTCAAGGGTGTGATTGTTTGATTGCCAACATTTTTTTCATGATTTACATGTGATTTACTTCTGTTAATGGAATTGAAAGGGGTTTGCAATACAATGGCGGGGCAAACCATGATTAAAAAAGTAGCTTTGGCAATGAAGAAACATATTAAAATCTTTGGAAAAAAATCATAGTATTCTCAAATAATTTTTCGAAATTCCGATTCTCAAATTTGATTTTTAAAGCTTCGATTTTTAAATAATTCTTCGAGGATTCCAATTTCCAAATTTAATTTTCAATTTCTAAAATTCCAATTTTCACATTTATTTATTTAATCATTATTATTTTCGTTATTATTATTATTATTTTATTTATTTATTTATTTTTAAAATTCCATCTTTAAATAATTCTTCAAAATTCCGATTTCCAAATTTAATTCTCAATTTCAGAAATTCCAATTTTCCAATTTCCGAATTTAATTTCCAATTTCTAAAATTCCAATTTTCATATTTATTTATTTAATCATTATTATTTTCGTTATTATTATTATTATTTTATTTATTTATTTATTTATTTTTAAAATTCCATCTTTAAATAATTCTTCAAAATTCCGAATTCCAAATTTAATTCTCAATTTCAGAAATTCCAATTTTCCAATTTCCAAATTTAATTTCCAATTTTAAAAATTCTAATTTTCACATTTATTTATTTATTTATTATTATTATTATTATTATTATATTTATTTTTAAAAATTCCATCTTCAAATAATTTCCAAGATTCCAATTTTCATAGTTCCAATTCTCAAATAATTTACTAATTTCTTTCAAATTTAATTTCCAAAGTTTCAATTCCTTAATTTAATTTTCAAAACTTCAATTCTCAAATAATTTTTAAAATTCCAATTTTTTTCAAATTTAATTTTCAAAATTTCAATTCTTAAATTTAATTTTCAAAACGCCAATTTTCAAGTAATTTTCGGGCTTTCAATTTTCGAATAAATTTCAAAACTTAAGTTTTCTTTCAAATAATTTTGATTTCACTCCAGTTTTCAAATATTTCTTTAATTCTATTACTATTCATTTTTCCTTAAGGTTCAGGGTCACCAAAAATCCCGTTTTTAATAAACCTGTTTTTTTTTTTTTTTAGGCAAACACCTTCATAAATTGTTCTTTGATTTTAAAATAATTTTTCTGTTTCTCTTGATTTTTAAATAAGCAAGAATGAATTTTTCATAATTCCAAAATAATGGAATTTGTGAGACTAATTCATACAAGATAAATTGGGCTTTGGTGACGGCCCCACATATGAGTTTTCTCTTCTAATTATCAATTATCATACTTAATGAATATTGTCTGATCCTTGTCTTACTCTTTGATATGCATGTGATAATTTTATACTTGAACTAACCTGATTTCCATGATAGCGCACTAAGATAAATTGGGCTTTGGTGACGGCCCCACATATGAGTTTTCTCTTCTAATTATCAATTATCATACTTAATGAATATTGTCTGATCCTTGTCTTACTCTTTGATATGCATGTGATAATTTTATACTTGAACTAACCTTATTTCCATGATAGCGCACTATTACTTGCTGCTAAGGTATGATCTCACTCTCACTTTGCTTATTCTTATGCATGATTCGTTTTATTATTTGATCATTTAATTGGTATCCATTAATTTCCTTACTAATTGCCACACTTGCTTCATCTTATTAGTAGAGACCTATTTTTAGGGATTTAGAGGGGTGCTACGGTTTTTACCGTACCTTCCCGATAAGTAACCTGACCCTCGAACCCAAACTCGATTTTTCACAAACTTGTTTTTCCTTCAAGAGTCACACTTAGGGTTTTTCTTTCTTATTTTTTTAGTCTCTTAAAAAATAAAAAAAAAGTAAGTGCCGACTCCAAGTCTTTTTTCTAAGAATCAAATTGTGGACCCCGCATTTCGGCTCATGCGTTTCCCACTCGATGGCGAGCTCGATTTTTATTTGAAAAATGATTTTATTGATTTAAAAAAAAAATGACTTGGAGTCGCCACTTATTTTTGTTTAATTTTAAAAGGGTAAATAAAATAAGAAAGAAAACCCTAAGTGCGACTCCTTATTTTGGAAAAGGTGATCTACGAAAAACCGGATCGGGTTCGGGGGTCAGGTTACTTATCGGAAAGGTATGGTAAAGACCGTAGTACCCCTCTAAGTCCCTAAAGTCGGGTCTCTACTAATAAAATGAAATTGACATGACAATCAATGAGAAAATCAATGAATACCTAGAATGATTATGCACGTATGAAAATCGGAACACTCAATGAAGAATAACCAAAATGAGAGCAGAGCGTACCTTGACATCAAACGAGTCATCATGCGCTATCAAGAAAGGGGGTTAGTGCACAATAACAATCACGAGATATGTCACACATGCCACTAAACCAAATAAAGAAGCACCAATATCATGCATGACATTTCATTCAATTCCGTTTTTATTTTAAAGGAAATTTATTTGATGTCGGGCCCCCACCATAGCCCATTTATTTTACATGAACCTAATCTGTAAATTCCATCACTAGGAATTACAAAATTTGATTCTTGCTTATTTTAAAACAGTTTAAAAACAGGGGAGATGAAAATTGCATGCCCAAAGGAAGAATGGCATCAACATTTGATTAAAAATGAGACTTTTAAAACCTAAAATCTCTAAAGATGGAAGATGGGGAAGTTGAGGTTATTTGAGAAGTTGGAATTTGGAAAATCATTTAAAAATGGGGTTTAGAAAAATTATTTAAAAAAAATGGGATTTGAAAAACTATTTTTAAAATCAAAGAGGAAGAAAATGAAGGTGACACGTGGCCTCAATGAGGCCATGCAAACCATACAGGAGTGGGATCCTAAACTTAAGGTATCTTGAGCATTGACTGAGTGTTACTCCATTCCTGCCTGTAAAGAAGACCTCCCGGAGTTTTCTGAATATCCCTAATACCCTTTCCCAAGCATGAGCGCATGAATAACTCAATCCTCTGCTGATGTTGCTGGAAAACTGAAGCATAGCGACCATCCTTCCCTTGCATTAACATCTCAGCCTTAAAGACCTGAATTCCAACTCACCGGGTGTCCCAAATCTCTGGGGAGTTTAGTAGATCCGGGCAAACAGTGTGAAGGGTGTGCCGTTGATTATCTGTAACAAGATTTCTATGTATTTCTGGAGGCATTGAAGAACTTCTGCTGCAATCAGTACCAGATGGACTGCTGAATATTACACCAAGGTGCTGCTTGTTTTGCCATTATTGAGATTGATCTGCTGGAACTGAGCTCTCCCATGTTGATTTTCAGCATACATATTGTGTAGTTTCTCTGCCTTTTGCAACCCAGAAAAGGTTGCATTGAACCTCACCACCATGATGCTCTGAGGGGCAGATTCCCCTCGGCATATTTAGGTCTTTCCCCCCATCAAAGCTCATATCTCTTAGAATGGTCACAAGTGTATCGATGGTTACAATTATCCGCTCATCTGGATCACTGTTTCCTATGAAACTGTTATGGATAATGATAACAGCAGGCCAATTAATGAGATTCTCCTTCAGAGCCGAGGACTCAGCAGCAGGCAATACCTTAAGAGACATGATGGTATGCATCACCAAGCCTAATATACCCATGAACTCTTTGGAGTTGTTGCCACATATCATGCACTTTAAACTACTAGCTTTCCCTTGCTCTGGGTATATTCTTTGTTGAGTGGGGTTCTCAATGGAGATAAGAAAATTCTGCCCTTTATTTGCAAACCCTTTGGTACTTTTCAAGAAGGAGGTTCCTGGCTCATTGCATCTTACACCAATATCCAGAGTGTTCAATTTGCGTCCATAAAAGTCAAAGAGGTTTACCTATCAAAAGGACTCCCAAAATCTCTCATTAGTGAGATCGTGCTTCTTCGACTCATTCCGCCTACAGTATGTAATCTGAAACTCTTCAGCCAAGTGGCCAAGTTAAGCATGTGAGAAAAAAGATTTTTGCAATGACACTGGAGTTCTCTGCATCCAAACTCGTCAACACTTTTCTGACATTCCCGCCCTTGTTGAAGGATATCATGCATGCCATGAAGGCGAGGTAACAGGAAAGATGACCTGCAGATAGGGTCCCAGAACATGCTAAACCTAGCAGCCCTGTACCCATCAAATGGATGTCTGAGGCCATTTGATATCGAAGATGCATCCCACAGTCGCACACCATGGGAGCTTGACGAGAGGACCAGCTAGGTGTCACAAGAAAGATATGACTGGACTAGTGTCAAAGGATACTGATAGCCCGCGAAACTCTCTAGCATAGTGCTGCTGTTGCAGTAAAAAGTTTTAAGCTATCCAGAATGACTTCCAGCCGCAATCTGTGTAGAATCCCCTAGAAAAGCAAGAGATGTCAAAAGACCATTACCATCATCACGGCAAATGCTCCAGGGCCTGAATCTGCTGTAAATGAATTGACGATCCCTCCTGTTTCCATGAATTCCACCATGCACATTTCCAAACTCACGTGTCCATATTATTGGAGTCTTATATCGGGACTCAGCATCCAAATTTGGTTTTGAGGCAGTCATTGATGGAGTTTCTGGTACATTTGCAGGTACTGAAGACCTTTTCGAAGTACTGAAAACTTTGCTGATTGCTGGCGTTTGGGCATCATGTGACTGAGGCTGATTTCTGAATTGAAAACTGAAAGTAGCTGAGAAAACCAGTGGCTTCTTCTTCGAGGAAGACACAGGTGAATCAAACTTCAAGCATGAATCTTCATCCTTTGTGTTCGGTTTCCATTTATTGGAGAGAAATCCACCGGCAATGCGACCAGATGGCCACTGAAGTTGCATAGATGGAGTTTCTTGGGAAGAGGCTTGATGCACGAGAGATGAGGAGGCTGCCAAGGATGGCAAAGGTGTCAACTGAGCCTCTTTAAGCAATTGAGCAGTAGTTGTGCTCGAACCAGATGCTTGTAGGTGTTCATGGATAACGAGTAAGAGTTCCCTGGAATGGTAAGTAATAGGCGTGGCAGCAGCTAAAGCTGCTCTATGCGCCTCAAGGTAGGGGTAGCAGCATCTGTAGCTGCTAGTGTACTTGCACGCCCCATCGGTACGCTTCCAGTGGTTTGTCTGAGGGCTTTTTGGGCTTCCCCCTCTCACATCTACAGGTACTGCTGTTCTCATAACAAAATCATGCCAATCAATCACAACTATCCGCATCTGTTCCTTGCTCAATTTCATCTTCAGCTTTCTACCTTGCCTACTCCTCAAAACCGGAGGTGGGATTTTCGAATATTTGATGGAGGACAACAGGTTGAAGAAATAATTCCCAGCATCTGCATGAAGTTTACTCCCTTTTCTTTTAAAGCTTTGCAATATGCGCCTTCAATTTTCAGTGGAGAATTGTTTCAGATATGCCTTGTATTCAGGGCTTCATTCTTCTTACTCGAATTGCCTTCATTTTCTGGGAATTCCCTCCCGTAGGTGGAAACACATTCCTCAACCATTTTAGAGGAGTATACTCAATTATCTTAGCATGTTTATTTCATTTCCCTCTAATAACCAGTTTCTTTTTCATAGCTATTCTCGGTCCCGAACCTCCTTTCTTGGTGCAAGCATCCCAATCCATGAATATCTTCTTAATCCTTGCCCAAAAAGGTACTCCAGCACACCCCCATTCTCCACTGAGCCCCCAACTTTGAGCCCAATTCGTAGCCCATCCAAGTCCAACAGCCTGGAACTTATGGTTTTGAGAGATGTTCGTTTAGAAAGGTTGCCAGACAAACCAGCTTTATCAAAGCTGTTCCAAATGGTGCTGTGAAGAGATGTGCTTAATGCCAAATTTGCCAAAACCCCTCCAGCTGCCTCCTTCCCTTTAATATCTTCATCCTCCAGGGACCTGATTACTCAGATGTCAAGGAAGAATGCCTCAACAAACCAGTTATCTCTTCTATTGCCTCACTTTCTGCTACTAACTCTGTATAGATTAATTGAAGCAATTCCTCGTAGAAGGCCTGCAGCTGCTTCACAAGTAGAACTGGAGTCTAATTTAAGGAGATTTACTGTGAGATTTAAGCAGCCTCAGAATTGCATTATGGCATCAATATATTGCTTTCCCCCAAGTAAATATTTCCATAATGCTACTACTGCCAATTCCCTATCAAGAGGATCATTATCTAGCCCAAGCATCCGAACAAACAATGCCACATAACCATCACCAAGACTAGGAGAGCTGCTGTTTATTGTACGCACCCCAGGAACCAGGTCCAGGTCCGTATTGAGGAAAACTTTCTGCGCTTGCCGGTATTGGATTCATGCCATAGTTTGTAAGATAAGGATTTGCTGCATATCCAGCTTCAGGGGTTGCCATAATTTCCACTATAACCTGGATTCCCACCAGGAGCAGCAGCACTTGCTCCTTTATCAGCATTAGCAAGCTCTGCACGAAGTTTTTCCAACTCCCTAGCCATTGAGATCAAGTTATTCTCCATCAGCTGACCATGCTGGTAATTCTCTGCATATCCATTCTTCTCATACTCAATGGCATCTCTTGCTCGGACAGAGGTGAGAAAACAGATGCTCACCCCGGACAAGTATCAGAAACAGGGGAAGATGGCTAAAACAGAGCACAAATGGTAGAAACAAAAAAGGAACTCATACAAGCCACGTTCCATATTTTTTTATCAACAGGCCTTGATGAGGGTGAGTGAAGTATAATGCATCCCATGGAAATGAAGGCAAAACCAAACTCCCACATGATGTATAGTAAAGATGAAACAGAGCTATGTTACCCTCAAATTATTCCAAAGAAAATAGACGAGATAGCAACAAATAAACCCATAAAAGCTAAACACAAGTCAAGCGATCCACAGAAAATATTGAGAAAAGAGAAAGAGGCTATTTACCCACGAAGCAAAACAAAAGATTAGTGGCAGTCATGCCTATACCTTCTTCTCCTTCAAGCTGCCTGCAACTCTCTCTCTCTGAAACTCTCCTTTTCCCTCTCGCTCAAGTGTCCTGCTCCAAACTGAACCTCCCTCAGAAAAAAAACCAGTCTGCCCCTCTCTCAAGTGCCCTGCTCCCCTCTTCCCTCATCTCGTTTCCTTCTTTCTCAAGCTAAGCAATCCCCTCAAAAATATCTCCCCTCCTCTGCCAAAAGCGCCCCCCGCCCCCCCCCCCCCCCCCCCCCCGAAAAGCACCACCTCTCCTGCAGGAGACGCTCCTCCCATAACAGACTCTGAATCCTCTGCATATCCTCCAACCTGGTGTCGCTTTCTCATTCGTCCATCAACTCCACTAAGCTGATTCCACAGCAATCAACCAGGAGGCAACACTTGGCTTTCAAAGAGCCCACCAGCTGGCAAGTGAGCTGCAAAAAATGAGAAAAAAAGGTACCCCAAATGGGGGTCTACACAAATTTTCATCAAAAAAAAAAAAAAAAAAAAAGAGTTTCACCGTCGAGTGGGAACACATCGAGAAATGCGATATCTACATTTATATAAATTGATTTTCAAGACAAATTCGTATAATAAATTTTTTTATTTATTAATTATAAATAATAAAGAAATAATGTAATTTGAAAAAAAAAAAAAAGAACTTCCGTATACATAAAGTAAGCTCTTTACTCTGTTTCTATTTTTAATATTTATTTAAAAATAATATAATAAGTAATGGTTAATCATCTTTTATTTAGAAAAAATTAAAGGAAAATAACTTTTTAAAATTTTAAATTATTTCAAAATTTTCAAATATTTTAATTTAAAATTTTTAAATTTTATTAAGAAAAATGGAGGAAAATAAAATATTTTATTTTTTAATTTATTAAAAATTTTCATATATTTTCATTTTTTTAGTGTGATAGGCAGTGATGTTTAAGGAAATCGTTTTTTGAAGATAATTATTTCTAAAATAATTAGTTTGAGAATGTAGAATTGATTTTGAGTTGAATTTCACAATGAGGCCATACTCAGTTTAAGAATTAAATTTTCAGCCCAATTTGAGCCATTACCAAGCCACTAGGCCAAACTAATGATGGCCCAGGTCTGCATGGTCCGCTAACATATCTACCTTTCGAATATAGGCCCACTTAGCTGCATCACCTAGCGTGTCAGTAGTGAAATACAAACTAGCCCAAATAAATTTCCCCACTTAATCCACTTCCTACAATTCTGCCAAAAAATACCCAAATAATGTAAAATAAGAATAACAACAGAATAATTTTAAGAAACATAACCTCTTAAGAGAATTTAGAAATAATTAATATTAAAAAAGTTTCACTTTCCACTATGGCATAAAAATCAAACTCCTTCTCAAACCCAAATGTTATATTTGATTAGTGGGAGAGGATATGTATATTTTACAATATTATTTTTAATAAAATAGACTTTAGGATATGTTATATTATGTTATTTAATATATACAAATAATTTGTATACATTATCCAAAATTTTTACATATAAATAAATTTAATTTTTTTTATTTTATAAAATAAGTAAGAAAAAGTTATAAAAATAATAAAGTTGTGATAAATGTGACATATTTCTTCGTTTAACATTAATATGTTTGAGGTAAAAAGAATATAGAAAAAAAAATTGAATAAAACATCTCACTACCATTTTATAAGATGTTATGGTGGTATCTCAAACCTCTTTATGTCAGAAAGGACGTTAAAGTCCAAAAATATATGATGTTTGTCTTGGGATCTCTACTGTTATTTCTAAGGGTCTCCAATGGGCCGGGCCGGGCTGCCCAGACTGGAGGAGTAAGGCCCATGGCCCAGCCCGAGGCGAGCCACTAAGCCTGTTGACTGGTTAACGAGTCGGGTCGGGCCCTTGATATATTTAAGGCTCGTGGCCCGGCCCGATGGCCCTCAAGCTGGGCGGGCTTGGCGAGCTTGGCGGGCCGGGCTGGCGAGCTTGGGTAAAAATTAAAATAATTTTTAATTTCGAACCCCTTCCCTTATGGAACCATAAGGAAGCTAGCCACCAACCGAGCTAACCATCTTTTGTATAATTATTTTGCATTAATTATATATATATTAGAAATGTTGTATGATTTTTGAAAAAAAAAATAAAAGTGAGTTGGCTGTTCAACGGTCACATGACCGTTGAACATGCCACTCATAATTCAATTTCAAATATATGACCATTGAACGGTCTTGAAATTTAAAAAAAAAAAAAAATTAAATCCTAATATTTAAATCCCTATAAATATTAAATACCCTCATTTTTTTTCCTATTCTCTCAACTCTTAAGCTTTCTCCAATTTCACAATATTTCCGATTATTGCATTTTGTCTCAAATTATTCAATATTATTGATGGTGAAAAACAAGCATTGGTGGTCCAAAGAGTTCAAATTTGAAGGAATTTCTGCTTCGGTTCTCCAATTTAGTAACATACTTCACCTTTTCTTTTATTTATTTGTTACATTTTAATTTTACATTTATTATTTTTAGCATAATATTTTATCAATAATTATAATTATGGCAAGTGGTTTTTGTTCTTCATCTAATGCATGTGATAGCAAAAAATTTACTTCAAATATGTGGAATTTTTTTGATAGAATAGGAATAAATTTAGAAAATAATAAAAAAGAAATAAAAGCAAAATGTAAAATTTTTAACAAACTTCTTAGTGGTGGCTTAAATGCAGGTACAAGTCATTTAAAAAGGCATCATGAAAATTGTAAAACTAAAAATAATGTAGATATTAGAAATTATATGCAATTAGGTAAAAATGAAAGTGGAAATTTAAAAACATTTTCTTATGATGAATCTTATTATCGTGAAGAAATGATTGGTTATATAATAAGAGCAGAACAACCTTTCAATTTCACTAGTTCACCATCACCGTCAAGAGATAATGATTAAAATATTTTACTAAATGCATGCCATATTTTTATTTTTATTTTTATGGTTGAAAAATACAAATGATTGACAAATAAGTAGGTGCCAACCTAGTTGGGATGTATTTATTTTGTAGTAATGTAAACTTTTCCCACATTTTCAAATGTAATGTATACATTCAATGAATAAAATAGTTAACAATGAATATTTTTATTAATGTAACATTTTCTATTTCTTGAATATTATATATATATATATATTTTTTAAAGTGGCGGGCCCCCGCGGGCCTAATTTGGGGCCCATGGCCCGGCCCATCCAGAAATGGGCTGGGGTCGGGCTTTAGCCAGCCGGGACGCGGGCCGCGAGCTTTTTGGAGACCCTTAGTTATTTCTTTTGACTTCCATCACAATAAGACACAGCTAGAGAATCAAGAACCATGGCAAAACAAAAAACGGTGCTAGTAATAAAATAATTGAGTTAGAATATCATTATTTTTTACCATTACTCTTAGGGGGTGTTTGGTACGTCGGAATAGGGAATGAAAATAATATTTTGTTTCCTTTCCTATTTCTTAGTGGAATGGAATGAATTTGATGATTCCATTTCTAACATTTGGATGAACTTAGAAATACAAGATTGGAATGATTATTTGTTTCCATTCCAAAGTTTGATAATGATAGGAATGGAAATGAAAAAGAAATAAATTTACAATAATATCCTTACATATAATTTAAAATATTTTTTTATTTTTACTTTTATTTTAAAAAAATAAAATTTGAGAGGTTTTTTGTTGTTAAATAATAAGACTAAAAAATATATATATACTCAATAAATAAAAAATTAACCATAAAAAATCGTATAACCCTAATGCACAAATATTCAATTATTATTTTTATTAAAAATTTGAATAATTTGTCATGCTTAAGTAGTTATAAAATTATATTTAAAAAAAAATATATTTATTATAATATTTAAATTCTCAAAGCTAACAAATGTTTTTCCTATTTTCAAAAAAGGAAATAAAAGTACTCAAATTTATTCTAATTTTCAACAAGTATCATATCCGATAAAATCCATAACCTTAAAAAATTTTAAATATTCGTTTTTTTTTATCAAAATTTTAAATAATTGGTCATGCAAAAAAAGCTATAGAATCCATAAATGAAGAGATCTTGACTGTGGCCCATGCTAAAGTTCCAAAAAGAGCCGAAAACGCAGCAGATTATCTGCGACGACAGAATCCATAGCTTTAACTAGGAAAGGAAGACGCCGATAATAATAAACAAAAGGGAAAAAAAACCAAAAGTTTTGTTTTTGTTTGTTTTTTTCTTTTTATTTTTTTCCTAACCATTAAAAATTTTCAATATTGTAAACACGTGAAATCGAAAAATCTTTTTCCAACCATTTCAATTTTTCTCTCCAGTTTCCATTAATACAAGATAAAGAAACATCAAAGATTACAAACATAAATTAATAAAAAAAAATTAATCGATTTATAGAGAAGAAGAAACACATATAAAGAAGTAGAAGAAAAAAGAGAAAATAAGGTAAACCTGATCGAAGATGTAGAAGAGAGTTTTCAGAACCTAATTGCAGCAAACAATGATGAATCCTAAATCCAACAATCAAAATGAACATCCAAAACCCTATAAATTAGAAATTGATTTTTTTTTTTAAATATAGTGGAAGGTTTAATTGATTCAATTTGGAAGAATCACTTGTTGTAGAGAATTGGATGATGAGTGGGTCTCTAGCTTTGCAAAGAACATAAGAAGTGGATGATGAATGGATCTCTACCTTTACAAAGAAGATAAACATCGGGTTTGAAGAACAAGATAAGAGGGTAAAATAGTAATTTATGTTATTTTATATTATCAAATAGGTTTAATGAATCAGAATACCACATACTTTTAATGAATGCAAATTCGACTCATAAGTTGGATTTGATTTCTGCCGGAATAATTTTTTATTTCATTTCTGCCTTCTTAACATTTATCCAAACATAGGAATAAGGGAGAAAAGGAATGAGATGTCTATTCCCACTCCTTATTCCCGTGTACCAAATACCCCCTTAATGAATGTAAATCCGACTCATAAATTGGATTTGATTTCTGCAGGAATAATTTTTTATTTCATTTCCGCCTTCTTAACATTTATCCAAACATAGGAATAAGGGAGAAAAGGAATGAGATGTCTATTCCCACTCTCTATTCTCGTGTACCAAAAAAATGTATATTATTTATTTCATGGATTATTATTATTATTATGATTAATTAGAATGTTTTCAAAAAAATGATCAAACAGAAAATTTTCTTTCCCCGAAATTTTAATAGGAATTTACAAGTATTACATCCTTTAGTTTTGTAAAATTAATTTATTATTCTTATAATTTTGAGTCATTTAGGATCATGATTTACTATTATGGTTGAATTGTGGTTAAAATAAGAAAGAAAAATTATTTCTTTTCCATCCCATCTCTTGTACCACCATATAAAGGAAAAAATTTCTTTTTTATACCAAATTTCCTTAATTGAAATCCATTCATTTCAAAGTTTATTAATTGGACTATTTTTCTTCTTATAAAAGGACTATTTGAGAATTGTATTGTTAAATGACTCTTATATTTTTCTTCTTAATTTTTTTCTCATATATAAAATTTAAAACTTATTATTGTTTTCCAACTTTAAAACTTAATAATAAAATTTAATAATAAATTTTTATTTATCGAAAACGTTTTAACTATGAAATCTTTTCTTGGAGATATTTACATTTTTTTTTTCAATTTTATTATGAATGTATCCTTATTTTCAATTAGTAAAATTAAATGACAAAATTAAAGATGTTAAAAATAAAAGAGAAGTATATCTCAACTTACATAAATTAAGAGGAGATATATTAAGCAAATGAAGAATAAAAATGATTAATGATAAAATAAATAATGTATAAATTAGTATTATGTGTTAATGATTTGTGTTGTTAGAGTGTAGCAGAGATTTTCATTTTTTTTTTAAATACATTTCACCGTAGTGTAGAAATTTTTTTGTATAAGAGTTTTTAAATTGTAGTATGAATTTTTTTTAGTAAGCTGTTTTTTTTTTTTCTATATATATGTAGTTGTTTTTGGTCAGTGATATTTTGTTATCTCAGTAATTCAAAAGAAATAAAAATTATTTATCCCATATCTTTTCAAAACTAAAAATATTATATATATATTTAATAAAACTTTGATTTTCTTAAAAAAAAAATGAAGTAAAGCCAATACTATTAAACATACTATTTAATCCTTAGATTATGACAGTAGCAGGCTGCGTTAGATTGACTAGTGCCTTGGATTATGACATTCAACATAATGCCGATCATCTCCTCGATTTTGACATGCATTAATTATTCTCCTCTTGTTTTGGGTTCATATATTAATCCTTCATCTCCTTTCCCTTCCATCACTCCGCTCCTCTTCTCTGTCTTCCATCACTTTGCTCTTCTTTTGGCTTCATATATTAATCCTTCATCTCCTCTACCTTCCTCTTCATGGCGCGAGAAGCAAGGTATGACTCATTTTCTTATTTTATAGTTGTCCAATCATGCATACACATGATTCATGCCCCTCAACGTCTTTTGCCTCGTGTCTTTTTTCCATTTTGGTCCTCTATTCATCTCCATTTTGCTTTTAATAATATTCTCTTAACTCACTCAAACCATTTGTTTAATTTAGTACACTCTCGTTTTAAATCATTTACTTTAACTTCTATACTTCACTAATTTCACCATCATACGCTCACTCCAAAAGTATAGGTATTCACTAATTTCATCATCGAGAAGGCTTTGTATATTTTCTTCTTTTATTACTGAATTTCATTATTAACTTGTTAATTAAACACTCAGAATAATTTCATTTTCTTGGCATCATGGTGAGCAAGAGCAAGGAATAAGTTCCTCCATAGGGCAAGATCAAGGAATGAGTTCCTTCATAGGGCGAGATCAAGGATTGAGTTCCTCCATTGCGGTCCGAGATATTTAACCCTTCCTTTCAATATTGGGTTTCCTCCTCGAAGTGAAATCTCAAGGCAACAACCTATTTGAGAAACATAAAGTGATTATATATATTCTTTTGTTGTTGTTATTTCCATTTATGTTGGAACAATTATTGTTGGTAAAAAGCTTGGGACGGAGGCTATTAGGCCCATTTATCACTTGGATATGTTCAGGACTCAAAATAACACCAGCGATGGAGGCACAGAGGACAAGAGGAGTAGCTATCCTGTAGGCCATTACCAAAGGAAGATTAAGCAATTTGTCTTTTGTACTATCTTTTTCAGAAATGATTTGCTTCTATATTTGAAGTGTTACCCTAAATGTTTTTTATTTTTTTGTAATAAGTTATTTCCACTAATGGTGGAGGAGCAGTTACCCTTGTACCCCTGTAGGCCATCGCCAAAGGAAGATTAAGCAATTTGTCTTTTGTACTATCTTAGAAATAATTGGCTTCTATATTTAAAGTGTTACCCTCAAATGTTTTTTTGTACTAAGTTATTTCCACTAATGGTGCTATATCCATATTTAAAGATCAAATCCCGACATGTTTCATTGCCAACATGGTTTTATATAATAGAATTATGAATGAACTAATAAAACATATTTTTTATATATTGTTTAGATAGGCCTCCCAGCCACCTCTCCGTAATATACTAATATCCCTTGAACATGGGAAGCACAAACTAACCGCAACTGCTAATCTTTCCCATTCTTACACAAAACAGAACCCAGGAAAAGGTGTTTTTAGAAGTTGCATTTTCTATGTTCCCAAACAATAGAAAATCCCACATATAGCATTTCGCTATCTACTATTCTTCCCCGCATTTTCTCATAACAAAAATATGTTAACCTCTCATCCCAAGATCCAACCAAAATTGAAAAATGCTTGCAACAATC